>NC_143562.1:33262500-33576562 GCF_054136105.1 Typopeltis vanoorti
CTTCATTCCAATAGTATTCTAAGTATCTCACCCTCGTTTTTTGAAGTGAACTTTAATTACTGATTTTCCGAAAAGAAAGAAGATGTTCTCGACAATGTTTGATCTTAAATTAATTTCTACAAACTGAATATTTTTGTACACACTGGAAAGTAGTCTATCTTGATGTATATTTTAGAAAGAATATTACTTCCATCAAAATTAGCAGGCATTGTTCTAAACAGAGGTTCATGCACATCCCCTATGACATACAGGGACACCTAGTTGCAATAACAATAAATTCCGTACACTGTCTTCCTAATGTCAATGATACACCTTCCTTTCACTTCTCCAGAAAACGGTAGAACAGTTTGAGATTTGTCCGTCCGTGTAATCTAGAAAGTCTCGGATCATCTTTCGGAAAATGCAGGCTAGTTTTATCAGGAATATTTATTTTTACCTTCCCAGCTGCTTCTTGTTGGAACACACTTGCTGCCAGCTTTTCTAAAGTATTCAACAAATCGATGGTAGTTGGATTGGGAAGCATTTCTATTTCAATAGCTTGCCTTTCTCGTTATTTTAAGTATCTGAAAACGCGTATTGTATGCACTTTTAAGTTCGGTTATAGAAATTGTTTATCGGGTTTGTTCTTGGTCTCCTTCCAAGATGATGTAAGCCGCTCCAAAAGGAGCTGTAGGCCCTCCTGATAACAACAATTGTTCAGTTGAAGGTTTTATTTGATAACCAGTTTTTGTATGCACGATGACATTCCATTTTCCTTTCTTTTTACAGCATCGACAGCAAACACCATAGAGCTTTTATTATCATCAGGAATCGCTTCGTTGAATTGTCTTATCAGTTGGTCAGCATTCGTGACTGTAGGAAAAGTATCAATTAAACAGTCGATAATCCTGTATTCACCCAAAACTTTGCGCAAATTTCAAGTTAAATGACAGATTCATCGGCCTTATCAAAAATAGCAGGATTTGAATTTCAGTCAAACCTGGGAATATATCTGTGGAAGCTGTACTGAGCAAGTTGAGATGCTCCATTGCGTACTCGGATATCAAAATTCGTCCAAAAGTAGACGAATGTTCTTACAACTTGTTAACCAGGCTTCACCGAATTGTAGAGTGAAGTACGAAGCCTCACTCAGTTTTAAAACTGGCCAACATGGATACTCCGAGCTTCCAACACTTCTACAAGATTTACATGTGACAATGCATGCAAGAGCTAAATGAATGATATCATCTCGATGACCACAATGACTGTATCTTTACCATCTCTGATGTTTGGTATGATGCTGCGCAACGTGCTTGTTCTGCAACCGCAGCAGCGAAGATGTCTTTAGTCTACCATATTCATTCAGAATTGAGCACCACCTCACATTGGATTGCCAGTACAGCGAACGATAACATCTTTAACTAACTGTCAGGGTTATGTCACACAATTGCCGCGGCTGCGAATAACCCTCATGTGTTTCATCAGACCCACTTGACAATCACCGAAAATTACAGGGTGATGTGGTTTCACTGGTTGCTATCGGTCAGTACTTTTTTTGAAGCACTTCGCCTGACAGGATCACTGACTTCTACCGTCTTTGCTGTTAGGTATCGAGAGATGCTGCGCAACTTCAATAGCGAAGATACCTTTAGTCTACCATATTCATGCAGGATGGGGCACCACCTCACATTGGAATGTCGGTACTGCGAATGTTATGAAAACATTTCACAGAACACAGAGTGATTAGTCGCGCATTTCCTACACCACGGGCACTTCGTTTTCCTGATCCGCATCCCTGTGACTTTTGGTTGTGGGCCCATCTGAAACATGTGGTGTATGAAGGATTTAGTAACCTTGAAAGACAGAATAACGCAGCATGCGAGACAAGCCAATGCAGATCTGTTGCGTTCCCTGTAGGAAATATTCACAGAATGCAGTTCTCAGAACATCATAAAGGAGGACATATTGAACCACACACGAACACAAAAATTCAAGTTGTTATGTCTCTTCTAGTCACTACTGTTTAATCCCAAACCATGAACTCATAGCGCCAAATGTCCCCTGGCGGAAGGAGATTGTATTATTTTTATCTTCTGTAAATAAAAACTCTATGTTCCAGAATGTACTTACACCAGGTTTGGTTGAATTTCGTTCAATACATTTTTTGCAACAGAGCACTGAACACCTCCTCTTAATTATGACCACCCTGTGTATGACGTAGACAATCAACCGAACAATGCAAGAACCAACTTTAACCATTAAATCCTAACAGCAAAAGTAGCAGATCGCGTTGAATAAAGGCTACCAATCAGTTGCACTTTTGTCTTCCTCTGTACGTTCTTAGATCCAAGTGATTGCTCATATTTTGCTGAAGTTGTGCTAAGAAAATCAGCACAACTGAATTGAATTGAAGAAGGTCTATAGCTGCAGATCTGTTTCTTCATAAATAGGTTACATTACTCAACCGATTCTGACGAAAGTTGAAATATTCCTTTAATAGTCTCGTCATTCATGGAGTTGCAACTACCGCCCACTGGCGCGCATCCCACAGAATTGCACGAGTCCAATTCCATTAGTGGCGGTGTGCGCAGGCATTCGCGTGTTTATCACAAGAGGGAGAGTTTTGTTTGGGTGTATAGGGTAACATGCAGTTGGGGGATTATAAGAGGCACATTAAAAGATTGGAATGCAGCCAGCTGTTATTTTGGACACACTAAAATATTCAGGATCAATAAGGTGTTTGTGTATCGGAATATTAACAGTTGTAATGATACAGGAGACGTATGTGATAGCCAAACACGGTGCGACCATACTGCTTTAGCACGCAACAGCTTATAAGGTCTGTGAAGGCCCGCCTCTGCAGTAATCTTGTGAGAACTCAGAAAGTGATGTCGCGGGAGATGAATGTTTCAGAGACAACGATGTCACGTGTACTAACTGATGACCTAGATTGATCCAAACACCACAACTTATGTGGCAGAGGGTGATAAAATCAAACACGTCTACTGCGGTACGCGAACAACAGACACGGATGTCCACTTAAGAGACAATGTTTGCACCACTGAACAGTCCTTTAATGACCAAAACAATCGGGTATATTCCCCGGATGGTCGCACAGTATGTGTCATAGCACCACAGATTCCGAGAGGTCATCGCCACTCGGCAGTGATGGTTTGGTGGTGGGTGGGGGAAATGAATTATAAGGGATGTTCAACTTGCTTCTAGAAAGTGATCATAATATCATCCAAAGGATAACAATATACCTTTCTGGAAATTGGTACCTTATTTCAGGGTAGGCAGGGGCCTTCCAACAGGACTCTGCCCTAGCACAAAAGGCGAGAACCACACAAGAGTGGTTACAGGCGAACGTGACCGACCACATATTTGCATCTGATTGGCAGTCTGGAAGTCCCGATCTGAACCGTTGGATTTGGAGCAAGCAAAGGCAGCGTTTGGATTTAATATTGTGCGTGACGCCATCGATATGTGGTCTTACAGACTTCAGGTGTGCATGAAGGCAAAAGGGCACATTTCAAACGTTGAGCGATAATTATCACTCAACGTTTGAAATGTGCCCTTTTGCAACGTGGGAATTTTTCGAATTTCTTGATAAAAAGTTAGGAACAGATTTTTAAAAGTACATACTTTCAGAAAATAATATTAAAAAATCGATTTTTTTGATCCTCTAAATAGTACTGCCTCCTTAAAACTATCAAAAACTTACAAATTAGCAAAAAGAAAATGCCATAGAGGAAAAATCTGACGTGATAGAGAAAAATGGGTTTGATATTTGAAATCAGCGCACCCAAATTAGTAAAAAACAAGTGTCTGATCATAATCAGCAGAAAAAATGTTTTTTGTGTGTTGGCCAGTGTAATCAGTGATTAGCAGATAGAAAAACTAGAAATGTGTTGTCAGTGTCCTTCCCACATAAAAACAGACAGGATAGAAATACTTTCAACTAGTTTCATGAAGTTCATGTATTTCACATCAGGAGAAGTAAGGGTATAAACTAAAATATCATATAAAAGGGCATACACAATGAAATATTTGAAAACAAAAATTATAATGGAAGCTCTTAGGTTATAATCTGTAATTTATTCACTTGCTTCTGATAATTTGAAACACATGAATTTCATTAAACTAGTTGACAATAATAGTTGAAAGTTGAAAGTTTTTATCTTGGGTATATTATCCGTTAAAGATATCAAGAAATTATATATACTTGGTTTTTATCCTTTTCCTAAGGAAGCAAAACAAAGTTTTGCGCATGAAATATATTCACGTCTTGAGTTATTTGTTTATACAGGCTAACGACTTCATATCACTTGCCTTAGTATGTATCCCATAATTCAAAGCACACCCCCCTTTCGGGTCTGTATAATGCTATGCATAATGGGGAGAGCACTACCTAGACCGGTTTCGACCTTTATTGAGGTCTCATCAGTGGGAGCCCAAACCCGGGAGAGATACGAAGGTTGAAGCAATGCAGAAATCATATATATCTCAATACAAGTAGTCAAAAGGTGCTCGACCTTTTGTCTACTTGAAAAGAGGGTAATCTCCATTATAAGAGACGAAGGAAAAATAACAGAACTACATTCTATCCTCTAACTATAGATCAGCAATGGATATCCTAAAAAATAGCACAAATAATACTACTCTCTAATCACCCTCCACAACAAATCCATGATATTCGTTAAAGTACGTCTATTTCAATCCTTGCGAACTTTCGCAAAAAATTGCTAATCTAATGAAATCTCATGACACTAGAGTAGCCTTCAAACCCATCAGGAGAGTAAGAAATCTGTCACGCCCACCCAAGGATCACAACTCTTTCAACAACTATCCTAGAGTTTACAATATTCCATGTTCTTGTGGCTTTAATTACATAGAGAAAACTTCGAGAAGTTTAGTAATAAGACAAAAGGAGCATATTGGAGACGTCAATAACAACAGAGTGGACGGTTCAGGGTTGGCATTCCATTTCTCAACACTCACCACAACATTGAATGAGAAAAGAGCTCCATTCTCGCAAAGTACAATGAACAACCAAGAGATGATGATGTGTAACAATTTGAAATCACTCATTTGATTTCTAAACACACCAGAGTTTAATTTCTTTGCTAACTATCGGAAGCACCTGATGAACGGTGACTGACCATCTCCGGCATCCATGATCCACGGGTTTCTGTTGTACTTGTGCAACGCTTCCTGCAGATTCAGTATTTTTAGTAATGTATTGATTTATAATTAACACTTATTGTGTATGTTCATCCAAATTCAGATGAAGCCACTATGTTGCGAAACTAATAGGTGACTTAGTATTAAATCTTTACTACCAATAAACCCATGTTTAGTTATTTCAATTATATTAGTTTTGTGCTCGAAAATAGCATACTAGCAGAAAGTAGTTTAATTAATAACGGTTAATCAGAGGAATAATTTTTTTATTAAGAAAGAAATATAAGAATGCTAAGTTTTCATTAACATTGTGAGAAATTAATCCAACTGTGTTTCTTTTTTTTTTTAATTAAAAAAACCTACCATTACATTACCACATTTGTAGTGTTAACCCTACTTAGCATTATTACGTGTTTCAAAAACTAGCAAGTTCCTTCGGATTATGAACTCAACACATTTATGTTTTCGTTATATTATGGATAACAATGAACTGGAAAGTATACAAACGCTGAAGTTATTTCGTTCATGTTGTTTGGTGCACAAATCTCAAGTATAAGTAGCAAATGCTAATGTTTGAGGTATTTAGTAATAACATGATACATTTTCAGTTCAATTTATATCATAACTTAAATTGGTTACGACGTACAGTAAAGGCTTATAATCCGAATCAAGATATGTATGGAGGTGGTTTTTGGTAAGATGTTTTCCATCTTCTACTCAGGACTAGAGAGCCTGTTTAGCTCAGTCGATGTGGCGTTTGCACACCACGGCGCTTAGCCGCACGAAGGAAGACTTGATTTCGAGTCTAGTCGTGGGCTAGAGGAAATTTTTCTAAGGCTTTCTTCACCGGTTCCCGAGTTAGTCGATCTCTGGCACTGGCAGGCGGGTTTTTTCTCCCGGAAACTCGGGTTTTTCGTCCCGTAAACTCAAGAAAATCGACCGTAGAACCCACATTATTTCTGACATTAAATACGAATGTTAGGGTTAGGGACAACGAGATGCCAGCACTTGTTAAGCCGTTACTCTTCACTGCGTGCCGCTTAATTAGTGATAGCCTTGGGAAAGCTATCTCTGATTGGGTACTAGTGGAGATTGAGCCATGACAACCCAGTCTCCAAAAGTTAGATAGGGCTAAAAACGGCCTCGCCTACTCCCATACGGGAAAATAAAAAGGCGTTAACTGATTTTTTTTTTTTTTTTTTTTTTTTTTTTTACTCAGGACTATTCGTTGTTTGAGAATTTCATATATTTTATAGGGAACTAGTGATGAGAAAGTGGTAAGTTGGTTGCATTCCAAAGCAGGTATCTCGATTTCTAAAGCAGAAGGGAAGTTACCTTCTAAACAATGAAAATAATAATGTCAGTCAACCAGCCGCTTCTAAATCACAGCTAACGTCTTGTTTCCACGATAACAAGATAGTAACATGTCAAAAATGTTTACGAGATCACTACGGGGTTGATATGAAATAGGTGAAACATTACTGATGCTTGGTCGAAATATCTTACAAATGAAGCCTCTAGGATGTCTGAGACATTTAGAAGTTTTCTTTTTGAATCTTTATAACCCACCCAATCTTTGGTCAAGGTATGCGAAAATTGTCATTAAATGGAATTGTATTTAGAGGGGCTTATTTAGCCATGAATACTGTTACAACTTGAACAGTGCATAAACCTTTACTGTATCAGTAAATCATTTACAGCTTTCAGCATACAAACCAGGTATATACTGTGCATATATTAGCACTCAATGCAGGAAATGCCCCCTTTTCGCTTTCGTATACTCCTGAAGTCTTTGAGGCCACATTTCGAAGGCGGCACCCACAACATCCAACGGAAACGCTGCCACTGCTCGCTCCAAATCCATCTTCAGGCTGGCGATTCTTGCAGACCACTCTCTTAGCTAAAACCACGATTTGAAGTCCAACGGATTCAGACTGCCAATCGGTTGGTGGCATATGGTCGGGCACGTTCGCCTCCACTCACTCTTGTGTGGTTCTCGCCTTCTGTGCAAGGGTAGAGTTATGTTGGAAGCCCCCCCCCCCTGCCTGCCTACCCTGAAATAAGGTGTTGTTCAGGAGCCGTACTAGTTCCAGCAAGGAAATTGAATAACCTTTGGCTGATGTTTTGAACTCTTTCTCGCAGAAATGCAACTTGAATACCCGTGATACTTCATCTCCCCAACACCAAACCATCTGTGTCCTGCTGATCACTCAGAATAGCAAAAAGATTTCGAGTGATCAGAAAGATTTTTGGAAAAAGATCACTCAGAATCTCTTTCCTTTAGGAAAAAGATGTCCCCTTTTTCCTGCTGATTAGAATCAGTAGGATTCTGATCAGCAGGACACTGAGATTATGTGATGGCTTCCCATTGTAAACAAATCTGCTATGGCTGAAGAGGCATTTGATTCGGAGAAAAGATAATCAATAATTAAGAGATTTCTATTCTTGTGGAATTTCTGTCTTCTATTCTGGTGAGAATTTGGAATTTCTGTCTTCATTTATAATAATATTAATAATAATAATACATCTGTTGTTAATAATAATATTATGTTAATTAATCCTTTGAATTAAAGGATTTCTCAGAGCATAATAATAAAATATATAGGAAAACTCATAGTAAAATATTGGAAAACTTTATAAAGAAACCATTCCTGAAGATTTTACAGTCATGTTTCACTTATTCACTCTTGTTTCTGTTATTCCCCCGAACGACAAGAAGTAACATAAGCCCTTATATCACAAAGGTCCTCGCAGGCAAGTAATTGCAGTTAATAAAGGGAGAATTAAAACTAAGAATACTGATGAATATACAGGTGGGTACATTTCTAGATTTTGAGGAGATGATTGATGCACTTTTTTTAATGTTAAAATGTTCTCTCGAAAAAGAATAAAATGGGAATGATGAATAAAGAATCAGAAAAGAAAAAAAAATCTTACAAAGATTTGTGAAATATTCTCATCTGTTGTTATTGTTATATTTAGATGAGCAGCGGTTGAAAGTCGCATTCGAACTTCTGTAAGATGGGAGTGGTTGACCACAGTTAGAAAACACAACACTAAAGGACAATAGGATTGGGCTTGATTTATTTTGAATTAAGGCCAAAACAACTGGCCTTAAATCACCGCGTGTGTTTTTCTATTCGTTTCGCTTATTTTTCGGCAAGAAAAACCCAACTTTCAGGGATGAAAAAATCTTTTGGTCCTCGTACGAGACAGGTTTACTCACCTTCAGGTGAAATGCCCTGACAAAGGCTCTTGGTAGCCTTGATAAAAGTAGGATGTTGAAGTCCTTTTCAGCAGTTTCATTAAATGAGCTGTAGAATTTTTCTATTCTCAGTTTCTGTAGTTTTGTAGATAACTTTAGAATGGATGAGCTTTTTTTATATATTCACACCTAGGTCTTTTGTAATTTTCTATTTTCCATATGAGGTGTTTCTTAAAGGTGATTTTTCTGTTTTGGAGTTTTCGAGTTGTCAGTGAGGTTTCATAAAATGTTATCAGAAGTTCAATGTCTTTCCACATGTAAATATCTGCCATGTAAATATGCTTCCACCGAATCGACTTTTTTGTATTTCATACCTTCTTTTCAACAATAGCATTACAACATAAGCGAAATTCGCACATTTCGCTTAATGAATAGTGTTTAAGTGAAGTGAAGTGAAAGTTTCATTGCTAATATCTAAAATAACACCTATTGTGAAATATAATGGAAGTAATCATGATTTTGCGGATAAAATATTTCGAAAAGTACATTTCCCCCACTTCTGAATAACGTCAATTAGGTGCTGATATGGCAGTCAACACTAACATAAAATTTCACAAAAGCGGTTGCCTTTTGTGAAACTGACCTAAATTTACTTCTCAGTATACTGTATTTGTTTATATGCAAGCCCAAGCATCATTATATTCTGCTAAATGCGATTATTAAGTGCGAAATACAAGCCTTCAGAAATGTGTCGGTGGTAATTGATGCAATTTTCCTACAAGTTTTGCCAATATCAATTACAGTCCATTTATATCGAGTTCACACTTCTACAAGGAAACATTGTCCATTCCATCAAACAGTTAAATTTTAAAAGCTTAATATTGGAATTGTGTTTTACACATTCCATGTTATGAAATGTGTGCGTCTAACACTTTTAGCCAAGAGACCAATAATGTATTGTATTATTAGCATCTTGGCTAATTAGTCATTTTTCACACTGGATTTACTTCACTCCCACCTCCGTGGTTCGTCTTGTATAAATCAAAATCATTTATTAGTTCCCCCTCTGAAAAAGCTAATAACTTCTGAAATTATATTTTACATTTAAGCGACTTGCATAGTGAATTATTGGTTACACTAAGTAAAACCCATTTTATTATTATTATTATTATTATTTGACACTTCCAGGGAGTCCAAAGACTCATCGAGGGAGGGCACCTGCTCTATAACTCTATCTCTACCACTCAATCCACCAGCTGACTCCACCAACGCCATCTACCGCCGACCACTACCGCTAATATTTCGACAGACAATCACAAACATCCATGCCCGTGGCGGGATTCGAACCCGCAGCCTTTTGGCTGGAGAGCGGATACGCTAACCACTCGGCCAGTCAGGCTGACACTTTTCCAGCAAAATATGGGAGGCACTGTTTTCACGAGCAAGCATCGTATACAGCTATTGATTATATTAAAGATCCTGTGAGGAAAGACTATTTATCATTTGTGCTGAAACAGTTTATAACGAGAAAGTATATATCATTATGATTTCGAGATCAAGTTTCATGGAATGGTGAATATATTCATTTTGCTTTTCATAAACTGAGTGCTTTCTGTATCAAATGACTATTATAAATAGCTGTTACACATTTCTGGAATTGAAAATTTGAAAGCAGCTGTTAGAGAAATTTGTTTAGTTACTTGTAGTTTTTCTGTTTATTGCCGCAATTAATCTGCCCTATTTGCATGCATGCAGCATAGTCTGCTGGACGGGAGTGTTCCATTAAGTGTGCCGTTCAAGTTGTCTTTAATTGCACTAATTGTTCCTAAATATAGTACACATACGTATTTAGTGAGAAAAAAGTCACTTGTTTTACTGGCTTGTGTAGTACAGCATTTGTTGAAATTGGAAATATTTTAACGGTATAGGGACCTTTTCATTCTGTCTTCGGAAACAACAGATGTAGTAAAAATTTATCTATTCCTGAATAAAAACGAATACTTTTGTGTATTATGCGAGGTTTTTAATCTACAGCAAAATACTGTCATGTATGAGATATCTATTATTGATAAGACAGAAGAGCTGCTGACACTAAAAAAAAAAAATAATAATAATAAAAACAACTAATGAATGTAGGATTCCAGAAAGTGTCGATAATTAAAATTTCATACCTATACCCCAGTAATTAACTTTTTGTTAATTGTAATTAACATAGAAATATTTCGTCTTAAGTATCGTAAAACGTCATCAGTACAGTTAATAAACAACAATAGGAATTATATTTAAAAAAAGCACATTAGTGCGCATGCTTACATTGGAATCCCGCTATGTATACAATAGTGTGTTTAAGGATTAAAAACTATTGGGCTGTCATCAAATTAAATTAAAATATAATTGATAAATTTATTTTGTACAATTGAGGATAACAATTTCCCAGACTTTTGGGATAGTGAGACAGTTGTGACGGTTAAGATTGGGTCTGTGACGTAAGGCTAGAGCACTTTCTTTGGTATAACTTTGGTATTATACGAACGTTCATGTTTATGTATGGATCTATGGAGTAGATTGGTGTTTTGCCATTGGATCCTGTGGTTAATGTTTTCAACTGCATGTTGCGCAAGGCCAGATTGGTGAGGGTTGATAAGGCAGATTGGTCTTGATGTTCAGAGATGCGTTTATTTACATCTTCCTGTTTGCCATAGTAAGACAAATTACAACATGGTACTTCGTATACGCCAGGTAGCACCACTGGTGAGAGTTTGTCTTTTGGAGAAGGTAGCAAGTTGTGAATTTGGTTGATTAGTTTATAGGTAGCAGCGAGTTTGTATTTCTTCATTATTTTTGACAAACGTTCAGAGATGCCATATATCAAACGCATAGATATATAAAAGCTTGGCAGGTGGTCGTGTTATTTTAAGCAGTGCAAGCTAACTCAATTCCAAAGCCTTAGTTTGCTGTACTTAAAATAACATGCTTTTAAGCAGTATACTCTAAAAATCAGCAATTATTGAGAAGCCATTTTTTTTTCATCTGTAGCGATATATAGGGATTATAAAAGTAAAATTTTTAGAAACGAAGTGTATCGGAAGCATAGCTTGGTTATTGGCACCCTTGAAAAATTCGTAGCTACGCGCCTTCTTTCAGTTTTTTCCATTTTCTATAAAATATCATGTTACTAGCACCCTTCTGACACTAGCCCAATCATAGCGTTCCTACCCCTCAGTACCGTGGACAGGGTGTAGCATAGAGGCAGCCTGCCTCACGGCGCTGCTTAATAAGGACGCTCGTTCAGTTGAATTACGGGAACAAGATATTTTACAAATATACAGCATTTAGTTTACCAAATAAAAAAAGGCGCCATTTCTCATTGACAGTTAAATATGTGCTTATTATATTTTATTAATAAAAATTTATAGTCATACATACTAAAACTAAACATTTTAGAACCCACTTATTAGATGCTTAAGGAAACAACCCATAAAGTATTCTCCTACAACAAATTGCTAGTTACTATCGCTCCGACTTCGTGTTGGACGATAACTCGCTCCTTGTAGTAAACAATATGCCCTCCACAATAGCAATTATACTACAGAAACATGAAAAACAATTAGTTTTATCATGTCACTGAATAAGGTTCACAGACATTTGCAGACCCTGTAATATATTTCTCAACAAATAGTGCAATTAGAGACAACTGGGATAAAATGGCACTAACGAATGAATCACATCTCCCCTCCCACAGAAACTGTTGTATCTATAGACTCAAGCAAAACCATATGTTGCCAGCGCAACATATGATTTATATGTTATAGATCTGGTTAAGTTTATAACCAGCCTAGCACGTTTATATATATGGAGAGCTTTTTTCATGCTAGATATTATGTACAACATCAAACGCGGAATCTGTCACTTATCTCCGGAAACAGCCAATAACATCAGACTTGACGTAGCTAACATCCTCGCCCAGTCGTCATTTCCAAATAAGTAATTTATCTTCCAGATAACTCTCTGCTCTCAGAAAATTACAGAAAGAAAAAAGTATCGTCCTTACCAGAGCTTATAAGGGTAACGCCACAGTTATCCTTAACGCCACAGAATATAATTGAAAAATGGAGATTATTCTCAGAGATCGCACTACCAAATACCACTTGAACACGATCCCACTATAACTCAAGTTAAAAAAATTAAAAAAAAGCTTACTTAAAAAAGTATTCTCCTGGCCTCTGGACATTACAAAAGAAACCCTTAAACCTTTCAATTCTCGTTCCCCTTCTCCCGGATATACGGTTTACCAAATATCCACAAACCTAATTCTCCTCTCAGACTTATAGTAGATGCCACTAATGCACCTTGCTACAAATTGTCAAAGCAGCTGGCTAACTCTCTAACCCCACCCCCTCATTGGTCTTACCATATCTTATGTAAAAAACTCTACCCACTTTAAAAACTTAACTGAAAATCTTACTTTAAATAATCCCAACATATTGGTCAGCTTTGACATCATCTCATTGTTTACCAATTCCCCTAAATGACACCTTAAACACTCTTAAAAAACGTTTTTCCTTCTGATATCTTAGAGTTCTTTTCCTTTGCCATCAAGTATGGTTATTTTTCTTGTAAGAACAAAATCTACAAACAGAAGGGAACTGCCATGAGTTCTCCCCCTCCTCTAACCCCCTCTTGCCAATTGTTACATGTAAAATTTTGAAAACGAGCCATAGACTCATTCCCTCTAAACCTTCTATCTAGCTAAGATATGTAGATGATGTGTTCTCTATTTGGTCTCATGGCCCAGACACATTCGACTCTTTCCTCATCACCTCAATAGCTAACATCCAAGAATTCAGTTAACAATGGAAAAGGAAAATAACAATACTTTATCCTTCCTCGACACCTTAGTAACATGCCTTCCTAATGGTAACCTTTCCTTTGTATATAGAAAACCCTTCACACAGGCAGATAAGTTCAAAATCTTTCCCACCACCACCACCCCTCTCAACAATGTGGCATTATTAAAACTCTAACTAATAGAGCCCACAATCTTCATTACAGTGAAACTGCCCTTTCAACCCAACCCAAACACATACACAACACCTTCCTTTCCAATGGCTACAGTGATTACAGAATTAAAAAATTGACCAATTCCTTCCCCATTCCCTGATCATTTCTTTATAAGGACTACAGAAATGTCATCTCCATAACTTACATCCGTGGCACTTCAGAAAAAATAGGCAACTCTTTAATAAATCACACCCTCCATACAGCGTTTAAGCCTCACCATAAACTTACTTCCCTTATCCCTTCCATCAAAGACCAGCTCCCTCCTCTCTCAGTGCCTGGAGTATAGAGAATACCTGTTCCTGTAAGCTGGCTTACTTCGGACAGATAGACAGATCAGCAGCCATCCGGTTAGAAGAACACAAGTCATACATCTGCATTCATGATTATGGTCAAACTGACCTTGCAGACCATGTATTAGATGCAACCCACAAGATCTCCTGATAAAAACCACCATGCTCCACCATAGTAAATTCAAAAAAGAAAGACTGTTTTTTTTTTTTGCTTTTTTTTTGAATATGCTTCTGCACTTAGGAATCAACCGAACTATGGTTGCATAAAAAATCACCTAACACCTTTTTATTCCCGTATATAGGGAGTAGACGAGGCCGTTTTTAGCCCTATCTAACTTTTGGAGACTGAGTGGGCAGTTCAATCTCCACTGGTACCCCATCAGAGATAGCTAGCCCAAGGCTATCACTAATTAAGTGGCACGCAGTGAAGAGACACGGCTCAACAAGTGCCGCCATCTCGTGGTCCCTAACCCTAATACTCGTATTTAATGTCTGAAATAACGTGGTTTCTACGGTCGATTTTCTTGTGTTTATGGGACGAAAAACCCGAGTTTCCGGGAGAAAAAACCCGCTTGCCCGTGCCAGAGATCGATTAATTCGGGAACCGGTCGAAAAAAGGCTTAGAAAAATTTCCTCTATTCGCCAACTAGATTCGAAACCAAGAAGTCTTCCTTCGGCGGTTAAGCGCCGTGGTGTGTGCAAACACCACATCCACTGAGCTACAGAGGCTCCTACGGTTGCATAAAACTTCCTAAAATTTGGGAAACATTAATTATCAAATATCTCTCTTTACATCCTAGGCCATCTGCAAAAGCCCGTAGAAGGTGCATCGTATAGGACTTTAGTTTCACTCACGTGTTTTACTTATCATTGTATTGTATTTGTGTGTGTTGTTATATAAAGTTATTTGTAACCGCTGAAGATGTCTCTGTGACTGATACGAAATATTGGATGTATTAAAATTAGTTTTAATCCTTTCTCAGTGCTAATAATTTTCCATTAAACCTCCAACATGAGATGAGGTTGCGATATGATGAAGGAATGTTATAAGCATATTTTACGAATAAAATATAAACAAGCGACTATGACAACGTTGGATTCATATTTTGGAAATAAAGCAGTAAATTAGTGTGCTACGACATGATTGAGTTCTGTGTGATTTTGATTCTATGTTGTTTTGAAAATTGCAATATGTATAAAAGTAAAGTTTGTTTTTCTGTGGTCATATTCTCTGATCTGGGGTCTTTCCCCAAGAGGCAAAGCTGCATGCCACTGGATGGGTCCCCATGTTGTGGATCAGGGTAGGACCACCAGAGAGGGTAACTAGATGCGAATAGCCAATAAGAAGTCCCGGACAAGAAGCGGCAATACAAGCAGGAAGTGTTGGGTTAGTGGACATCTCAAGTAATTTATAAAATACCACAGAAGTCCAATGACTGTACTATGTCAAGGCGAGCTTAGGCCTAAATTTATATGCTCCTTCCTGCATCTCTCCCAAACTCTTCAAGGAAGACTACATGTTTGTGAGATGTGTCGACGTACTGATGGCAAAAAGAAAATACGATTGACATCTGATGCTAAAGAACAAGAGAAAAGACTCATACCGGCTCGGACGTCGCTCGGTCAAACAAGGTCCGTGTCCCCAATCGAGCAATTCAAGTTGGATCGCAAATTCAGTTACTGCAAACAAAGACAAAAAAAATCAAACTAAAGCCTGTAAAGGATGGAATATCAATTGGTACATTGAATGTCCATACACTCTAGGCAACTGGAAAATTTCAGTTGCTTCAAGAAGAAATACAGATGTGACATTTTGGGTATTTCAAAAATGAGACAGACACTGTCAGAAGAATCAAATGGTGGAAGTGTTCTTTGTTCAAGAAATGAAAGTAAGAATTGAAGCAGGCGTAGGTTTCCTGCTATGTAATAAGGCCTGTCAGGCAATGATAGGATACAAACCAGTTAGTGAAAGAATAATGATTGCAAGATTCCGTGCCAATCATTTAATATCAGACCATTCAAGTATATGCGCCCACTGTGGAGAGTGCAGATGAAGACATTGAGAGATTTTACAGAGATCTAAAACTAGAAATTGATGAGGTGCCAAAGCAGGATATACTCATGATTGGAGGAAACTGGAATGCAAAGATTGGCAGAAATAACACAGGATGGGAAAAGGTTATGGGAAAATTTGGATAAGGAGAAAGAAATGAACATGGAGAGATACTTCTGGAATTTGCCACTGATAACAACCTGATGATTTTCAATACCAAATCCCCAAAAAAAGATTGTCGTAAATGGACACGACACTCCTTTGATGGCAAACACAGGAATATTATCGACCTTATATTAATCGAACAGAAATGGAGAATCTCAGTTGAGTAGTACAGATCATTCAATATTGATTTGGACCACAGCTTAGTGATTGCGAATATAAGACTAAAACTGAAACAGAAGTACAAAGGAAAGTTCCAAAAACCTAGAGACATCTCAAATCTAAATGAAGTCAGGCTAAGAACAGCATATGAGAACATATTTGAAACTAAGCTTAAGATCCCAAGTGAAGAACAAAATATAAATACCAGAACAGAACAACTGACTACAGTGCTAAAAAAGCGGAGAAGGAAGTAATTCCTGAAAGAGAATAGATCAACAAGAAATGGATAACTCAGGAAACCCTAAACTTTGTACAAGAGAAAAGAGAAATGAAACTTAAATAGATAATTCAGGGGGGGGGGGGGCAGATGAGTTCTGTCATCAAAAATGCAATGGAGTACGGAAAGCAGCAAGATCTGATAAAGCCAAATGGCTGGAGAACCAATGCGAAGACGTTAAATAGTACCACAGAGAACACAAAACTAGAGAAGTTTACAAACTTATAAGAAATGTCAATAGGAAATGGCAAACAAGATTAGTAGCAGTCAAAGATGAAGATGATAAAGTATTGATGGACAAGATGGTCAAGATATTGCATTCACAGATGGACAATATATTGCAGTGAACTACATAAAAATCAATTAAATAATACTGCAACAAAAGTAATCAAAGAACTAAAAGCAATCTCTGCACCAGCAGAGATCTTTGAAAATGACATCTTGGAAGAGGAGGTGAATAAAATTATAAAACATCTCAATAACAAGAAGAGTCCTGGAAGTGAAAACATAATAGGCAAGGTGCGAAAATATGGGGGAGAACTGCTTGCAAAAGAAATGCATAAGCTATGTAATGAAATATGGAGATCAAGTTACGCCCCCAAAGAGTGGAAAAAACCAGTCTTGGTTGTTCTTCATAAGAAAGGCAGTGCTTTAGAATGCACCAATTTTTGTGCTCAGTCATCTTGGCAAAGTGCTGATGAAAATACTAACAGAAAGCCTGAAGGGTCATATGGTCGAGCAAGCTGGGTTTCAAAAAGATCGAAGTAGAGTGCAACAAATACTCGCACTAAGACTTATAGCAGAGAAAGCTCGAAGATAGAACAAGAAGATATACTGCTGTTTCGTGGACTTCCAAAAAGCATTTGATAACATTGGCAAAAATATAACATGGGCTGTCTTGGAATCCTACGATGTGGACAATAAATTGATCTGCCTGCTGAAAAATATAAACAGCCAAGCACAAGCAACAGTCAGGATAGCAGGCGAAACTCAAGATTGGTTTGCCACTAGTCACGGCACAAGACAAGGGGACCCAATATCACCAGTCATCTTCATCACATATCTGGGAAGAACACTAGATAAGATTAAAGAAGAAGGTGGGAGGCATTTTAATAAATAGCATGAGAATAAAACACCTCTGCTTTGCAGATGACATCTTCCTGATTGAAGAAAACGCATAAAGGCTGGAACGGACATTGCAAACACAATACATAGAAGGAAAAAGATATGGACTAAATGTCAACTTTGAAAAAACTAAAACAATGATATTCGAACAACAGGAGTTACTGAATAGAGTTACCATTGATGGATTTCAACTGGAAAATGTGGAACACTTCACATATCTTGGATGCCAAGACATGTCACTTGGACCCCAAAAAAAGGGTAAAAATTAAAATAGCCAGAGCAACAACTATTTTAAAAGCCATGGACAAAATATGGAAGAGCCAAGCTATAAAGATGCAACTAAACTGCGTATTGTAGGAATCTGTATCTTCAGCAGTATTCTTTATGGATGTAAGGCTTGGGTACTCAAAAGAGAATTAGAAAGGAGGATATTAGCATCCAAAAGGAAATGCTATAGAAAGATCTTGAGAATATGCTGGATTCAGAAAGTGAACAATGAGGAAATCTACAGACGAATACAACCAAAAAAAACCTGATCTGGAAAATAATCAAAAGGAAACTACGTCTATTTGGGTCATATATGCAGAATGAACGGTGAAAGGAAAATAAAAACGCTGTTGTTTGGGATGATTGAAGGAAAGAACAAAAGAGGAAGACCAAAGAGAGAATGGGATGATGACATTGTTAAATGGTGCGGAAACTCTATACACAAATCTTACACACACTAGAATGCAACGGAAGAATCATATCAAAATGCCATCAGATACCTACGGGCTTTGGACCCATGGTTGTTGTTGTTGATAATGATAATGATGATTTATGTGGACCTTTATTTAAAGGTTCCGTGTATTTTGGAAAAAAAAGTATTTGTTTCAATATATTTTATACACTGCATTAATGACAGAAAAGAGAAAAATGAATCAGTAAAATTAGTCAAAAGAAGTGAACAAAACGGTAAACCCAATTTAACGCGAAAATTCGCTTTACACGGAACGCACACCTACTTGCATAAAACAGGGTTAGCTGTAAATGAGACAGTTAACTTTACTTCGATAAAAAACTACATAAAACCCATAATGGTTATGATTACGTTTGGATTCACAATTTTTTAGAATGCGCCATTCGATTTTTAAAAATCGAATGGAGCATTGTTTCGTGGTTCTTCAAACTGTGCTAAATTATAATTAGATACTGTCATAACACTGCTCTGGGTAATAAAATTAATATTTACTGTCTTTGCTCTTCAGAATCATTCACTACTTGCTAAGGGAAAAATCCAGTCCATAAACCCTTGTTAACCACGCCCTTACTTAATTTCAGGGATTATATCTTGTTCTTCCACTACTAGCCCTTTGCACAAATATTTCTGCTGAATCAATCCTAAAAAAACTTTTCGTAAATTAAATGTTTCTATCATATCTCTTATTCTTCGCCTATCAACCAATTTCTTTAATACACAAATTCTCAAGATATTAATGTACGGAGCATCCATTGTTCACTCATCAATTTGGCCACTCGCCTCTGAATCGTTTCTACCACTTCCTCATCTCCAAAGAATCCAGGACCAGACCTGATCACAGTAATACAGATGTGGAAGTATCAACGCCTTAAATATGGAATAGCTTCCTTATCTTCATGTTAGTGTGTTCTACAATAACATGTGTTCGATCCAGCATTGCAGTTATCTTCTGAGTTGTATTTGTAATCTTTGTTACATGGCTCCTGAAATTCAACTTCTTATCTACTCTCCCTCCAAGATCCTGAGCCTCATCAAATTCTTCTAGCATAATCCTACCAATATAACACGTTGATTAATTATCGCCGAATTGAACGACTTTACATTTATTGACATTGAACTAACATCCATTTTCCCATGTTCATAATCCCAGCCTGTTCCAATCATTCTGAAAGTACTGCATCAGCACCATTCCGGATTACCCTGCCTATATTTGCATCATCAACAAATGGCTGTACATCGCTTGTGAAATCCTTCACAGTATCATTAATGAACAGATTGTTAAACAGTGGACCAAGCACTGATCCTTGTGCTACATCACTGGCTACCTTAAATCTTGCAGAATCACATCCAGCATATATCTTTTTATGATATGTGTCAGTCAGTCATTTTCTTATCCATGCTATTCTATAAACCAAATGCATATTCTCCATTTTATGCAATTTGTCAAAAGGCTTAGCAAAATCCAAAACTAACATGCTGTATAAATTCCCCTTGTCTAGTTCAATGGTCCTATTGTTATATTGATGAAAACATTTCCACGACTGCAGCCAAATATGCACATAAATTTATTGGCAGCATACTAACAAATTGTGCCACACAAAAAGTGGGTTATATATTTCGTTAAAATCAAATTGCGACACGTTTTTGGCAAAGGTTATAGATTTCCTAATGACTCAGTTAAGGATTTAATGTACAGTCCTTCAAGACATTTTAGTATGGACTGTGTCCGCCGAACTACAATGCAACTCACACAACGTCGTAACATTCTTAGGAACAATTTCTTAATTAATTTCTTGCTTGTTTTCTGGAGGGTATTTTCGAGCATCAGTGCGTCTAAATATTGTTTCAAAATATGTCCTACATGGATAAGATCCGGGCAGCCATTTGGCTACTAGATTGAATTAATATCCTCTGCCTTCAGAAGTATCTCCACTCCTAGTGTACGATGTAGTGTAGAATTGTCATCCACACAAAAAAAAGATTTATTCGCTTACAGCACCACGAATCAACCGAATACGACTTTGAAAAACTTCGTTGAAATATCGTTGTCAAGTCATAGTCCCTTTTTTCAAGCATTTATAGCTCGGGGCTTTTAATAAAGATAATGCCTCTCCATCCCATGACTACAGACAGCCCTTTAAAGAACATTCTCGCGATGGTAATCAGCATAAGTTTCACTTAAGATCAAGTTGCGTCTAGAATCGGTGGGAACTTAAACAACCTACATCTGTTAAGAGTACATTAGGCCATCGGTATCTGATTCAATTTACATTGATACAACACCACTGAAAAGTGCTCTTCGATGAGCTGTGTATAAAATGAGGCATACAACACGCCATCGGGCGTACAGTCTTGCTTCTTGCAGCTCGCCAGAGTTTGTAGAGGTATCTCCTGTCCTTGAATTGAGCTCATTTGCAAGCTGACCTGCCGTGGTACATCGATTAAGTTGCGGTGTTGTAAGAAACATTTGTCTTCATGCTCGATATTAGACAGAGGACAACTTATTAGTAAACGTCTGGAATACATTTCATTGGCTTGAAACGCTGACCAGAACACGGATACCATGTTCTGGTCTGTCACTATCAGTAATTCTGAGCCCTTCCAATAATTCATCACAATGTGAAATCATTGATACAGTACAAAACATCCAAGTTTGCAACTTTATTACTTCAGAAAAAGAACTTCTTTCCAACACAATTCGCTTAGCATAGTTTTTTTTTGTGTTTTATCTGTGGAATGCTACCACGTGACTCCTTCTACGCGATTCGAATATTTGAATGTGTATCCGCCTCTTACTTAAAATCGTCAGCTACGGAAATTGCCGCAAGCTGATTCGTTTGAATTTGCACTTGTGTCTTCAGAAGTAGGGCTCATACTTACAGTTTAGGACACCAGCGAAAAAAAGTTAATAGATTATAAACTCAAGACCGTATTTAAACAAAACCAAGTTTTCTCCTCGCTACTTCCAAATAGAGTGTAATATTCTTTCCCACCATTTCCTGGATTCTGACTTTAACCAATTCTCCAAATTTTCTATTCCAGCAATTTCAAAAATATCAAATATCAAAAAATATCAGATGCGAGGGCCAGAGTAGAATAAACGAGTATGATCTACAGAGTTCTGTAGGCAGTTGAGACTTAAACTGTTGTATATTATTTAATAAATAAATAAATAATAAGCGAACACCTTTTATTCCCTTATAGGGGCCTTTAAAACCCAACTAGTAGACTGAGCGACTAGGGTCAAAAAAGTTCCTGCAGTTGACTAGAGTTGAATTACAAATCTATTTTCACGCCGCCTAGCACAGAGGATGCAAGCACCACTTCCACTGGCCTTACAAAATCGATATATTAAATATCATATAAAAGTTTTTTCAAACAGCAGTTCAAGTGGAAGGAAATGATTGGTTAATAAGGGAGTCTGATTTATATTTCTTCAAGGTAAGATTGGAGAGTGGGTATAAATATCATTATTATTATCACATGTCACCTCGAAGGACTCATCGTGGGAAGGCACTGTAATCTAATCTTATCCACTACAAACATCTCATCGTCTTCCCTACTACTTAATTCTCCAAATACACACAACGACACTTCTAATACTACCATCATTGTCATCTACTGCCAACTCTACCAACCTCGGTATTTTTAGTCTGTAAATTGCGTGAGTTCTCATTTCATTGGATGTGGTTCAAATGCTGCTCAGTATGCATGAATTAACATTCTGTAAGATTCTGTGTGATAGATACTATTTCAATACAGTTAGGATAGAAACAAGGCTTACCATGATGAAACTCCCCGAAATATTTGATATAGTGCTGTTTGTGATAATTAGCAGAACCGGCGCTAGGGTCTTTGGCGCCCGCATGCAATTTCTATCTAAGCGCCCCTGTAACGATCCGGGCGTGTGTGGTTCTTTTACGATAATAAAAATTTAAATTATTTGAAATTTCTTAAATAAATTTTGACAGAACAGCCACACGTTGGTTCGTTAAACGTAACGAACCGGGGGTGTTGACTAGGCAGGATAATCGTTAAAAACCCGAATATTCAAAAAATTCTCAAAAGTTAAAGCAAATTTTGATAAAGCCACTTCACTTTAATCGTTGAATATAATGATACAGGGATTATATTCGGGCCTTCTCACCGAACCGAATCGCTAACAAAATTAAAATGAATTTTAATTAAAGTTAAAATTTATTTGAACTAAAGTTTAAAAATTCTTTTATTTTACAAGTTAGTAAATTCTTAGTAACTGTAAAAATTTTTTAATAATTTTTATAAGTGGAACTATCTTTTAGGAAAATAAAAGAAACTCAAGATAGTTGAGAAAATAAGAAAAGAATTCTGAAATAATTAGAACATTTAATAAGTATTCAAAAAATGACATCTTTACAGAATAACAGAAAATAAAATTAAATTACATAAATATACTTGAAATTTTTTTATTTAACTTTTAGGGTTTTTGATTTCATATTTACAAAATTAGAAGTAATGGTCTTAACGTCTAATTCCGCACATATATCATTTTCAATAGCTATTAACGCCAAACTAACAAGCCTTTTTTTTTGAGATACTTGTTCTTAAGTAGGTTTTAATCAATTTCAACTTGGAGAAGGAACGTTCACCGCTCGCTGCACTAACAGGTAAGGAAAATAGTATTCTTAGAGCAATTGAAAAGTTTGGGAAAGATAAATTATTGGACACAATAAAATTAAGAATATCGAATGGGTTTTGAATATTTAAATTATCCTTCCGAAAAATATCCCGGAAACACATAACTCGTAATATAGTTCTATTGCATTTACATCTTTATTGTCGTCGTCCTTCAAGAGAATCTCTAAATCATCACAATTTTCCCCTAAATCTTCGTTATTAATTGTTATTGACTGGTGGGTGGAGAACTAGGGGACACCTATGGAAGCTGGGAAACAGTGTGGTTAGCAGGGGTGTCAGAGCTGGGTTCTTTACTTTTAGAGTGGTAAATGAGTGGAATAAGCTGCCAGAGTCTGTTGTGGGTGCTATGACGGTGAGTGACTTCAAGGCAAGATGACAGATACTGTGAGAATGTCGTATAGTTGTGTGGACATGATGTTTAGGGCCTCCCTCGATGAGTCTAAGGACTCCTTGGAGTTGCCCGTAATAATAATAATTTGTAGTAATCTCTCCAAGAAATTGAAATTATCATAATATGTTTTTTGTTGTTCAAAACGTTCTATTAACATTGCAACATTTGGAAATGTATAAAACACTTTCACTCTAAATTTAACTTCTGGCAATTGTGGCGTTTCGTCATGAAGCTCGTAGTCAAATTGTCGTGTCTTCTTTCGTCGTCGAACTTCCGTACCAGTTTTAAATTCTTGTTCTCCATCCACCTCTTCACTCAGTTCTTTTGCCGTTTTTAGAACTTCTTTAAAATTCGTATCTGATCGATACTCTTGTAAGAATATTTTTAAGTTTTCGATAGATTTTAAAGCAAGTGTAATGTTCACGTTTATGTCTTGAAGCATTTTACTCACAGGTTTATTCTGTTAAGTAAATCATGCCAAGTTATAAGAGAGCAAATAAATTTGTTGTCCTTTATTTTAGCTCATATTGTTTGTGCTTCATGCTGAGTTTCTTTATTCAAATTTTCATTATTTAAAATTTCAAAAAATGTATCGTAAATTTCTCCTAACTGATATCGTAGAGGGCGGATTGCATTAATTTTACTTTCCCATCGCGTTTTTGATGGCTGTTTCAATGTTAAAATTTTTACGCACTTTAAAAGGATTGCCCAATGTTTGTAAGAGAATGAAAAGAAATTGTATATTTCTTGAATAATTGCAAAGAAACTAATTGTATCTGCATTCACTTTGGCTGCATCGTTAATGATTAAATTTAGAGTATGAGCAGCAGATGGCTGTAAAAAGCTCGAGGATTTTTGTTCAAAAGGATATTTTGGAGCCCATATTTTTTTCCCTTTCATATTTGCTGCATTGTCATACCCTTGACCTCGCATGTCTTCAATGGGAATGTTCCATTTTTCCAGTTGTTCCATTATTGTTGCACATAAACCACGTCCTGTGGAATCTGATATATCTACAAAACCTAAAACGTTTTTCCTGATCTTGACAATTCCATTGTCACAGGAAACAAAGCGAATAATAATGGTCATTTGTTCTGTTTTACTTGCATCAGGTATGCAATCTAAAATTATGGAATAATATTTAGATTTTCGATTTGATAATAAAATTGTATTCCTGATTGCATTACTTAAAGTTTCCAATATTTTATTTTGACTGTCGTTACTCAAATAGTGTACTCTATTGTTTTTGCAGGGCTCTTTCAGCATGATTTTCCATAACGGGATCAAACTTCGCAAACAGTTCGATTAATTTTAAAAAATTGCCGTTATTCCTTTTATATAATTTATCAGATAATCCGCGAAAAGCTAAATTTTGGCTACCAAAGAATTTTATAATTTCAATCAAGCGTTCTAAAACACTCGTCCAATGTTTCTTTTCCATTTCATACATGCTTTGAGTCTGGCAATCAATTGTAGTTTTGATTATTAAATTTTTATCACGTTCCTTCCATTTTAAGAAATTTTTCATGTGAGTTAAACTAGTCTCATGTTTATGCAAAGTTGTACTTACATTTCTCCAATCATTACAACCTTCTACAAGACTACTTGATTCAGTAGGTGCAAAACGTTTACAACAATTTAAAGTTTCGGAATAAATGAGCCATGTTCTTGGCACGAGCTCTCCGTTTTCCATTTTTCTATTATAATACGTGTCGCCAAATTTACGACCATATGTATCCCTGGAACATATTATATTTTTCTTTTGAAGAGGCCCAATTTCAATTAAAACAACTCGTAATTTTTCATCAATATTTCCCCATTCACCTGGATCTTCTAAATTTACAGAGACTAACAATGTGTTAGTTTTATGGTCTACTACAATTAAATCTTCTGTTTTTAACTTAAATCATGCGTCTTGTTATCTTGTTCAATAGTTGTAATAGTACTTTCATGCTAACTGGATGATATGCACGGTTCTTCAACTCTGATTTCTGATGTATCGAGTTGGTTACAATTTGCATCAGAATATTTTAATATTTTAACATATTTATTAACAGTCCCAGTTTGTTTCTTAATATCTGCTTCTTTCCGCAGCATGACGCTTACGATTTTGTGCACCGGATAACTCTTTTTTAAATTTTTGATTCCATTTCTATTTTATACCCACAAGAAATTATTACATAACATGACAGAGACGAAATAATAGTCCGCACTGCGCTGCTGTCAGTAGCCTACTGAGATGCGTACCATATGACTGGCTAACTAGGAACAAATGTTTTGTACGAAAATTCGTTTCTGTCCATAAAAACCGTTCACCGTTTCACTTTAGATAGATCGCAGTAGACACACCATTCTGCAGGCAAGTTTAGCCTGCTCTCGCTGCAAAATTGTAAACAGCCGGTGATCAAGGAGGCGGCAATATACAATTTATTTTAAAATTTTTATTCGGTGTATCCGGCCTTATTTATTTTAATATTGGTCATTCTAAGAAGTTTTTGTTTTTATGGTAAAAATTTGGTTTCTTTAAAATGAACTTATGAACGGTGCCCTGGCGGTGGCGCCCCTTCGTAGTGGCGCCCGCATGCATTGCCTGCTCTGCATGCCCGCTTCCGTCGGTCCTGATAATTACGCTGACCATACGTACCGTTTTGAAAGGGACAGTACCTTTTTTTTTTTTTTTTCATATTTTCCGGCCGTCCCGTCGTTTTAATAAAAATGTCAGTTTTGTCCCGTTTTTAATAAAAACTGTAAATATACTTTAATATTGGTCAATCATAACTTATTATTCGTAACCTATAATCGTTTGTGGATCAGTGAACCCTGATAAAATCTATAATTGTGAGGCAGATGGATACATGGAATAAAGAAAATGTATCCAATAGATGAGTACAGATTTTTTTCTGAAATGAGCGAAAAACGCCTACACTTTCAAGACTTTTGTAATATTCTAGAGCTTATTCTTTATCTTCCAGGAAGAGAAGCACCTGTTGAGAGGATATTTTCTGTTATGAACAGTATGTGATCAAAGGAGAAATCTAGATTAAGTTGAGACAATGAGGGCTACGTTAGTTGTCAGACAAAATTGTGTGATGCAGTGTGAGAAGTTTTATGATAAGCTCTGAAAGACCAAAATTTATTGTGTGAGATCACTTCATCGGAGAAATACGTCAAAGTACGATCGTGGTGAAATACAGTTCCCCCCCCCCCTACGTCTACTTAAATTTTTGTATGGGTTCTGTCACTTAAGAATAATGATAAGCTCGTTTTGTTTATGTAAATGAAACTTTTTTATGGTCTTACTTTTTTTCATGAACACAGAATATTATTACATAATCCCCGTCCCGTTTTTGTCTCAAAGAAATATGGTCAGCATTGTCATAATTCATAGTATGACTACTACCTTAGTAAATAATTACTTTGTTAAAATTAAATACTAATTTATTTTAATAATAAAATTGCAAAATTGTAATGAATGTAACAAAAGACAATAGTGTATGGTCATTTTATAAATTCAGTTACGTAATATATATATCTACTGTTTTCTGCCCTTTCTCATTTTGTTATATTTAATAAATGCATTCTTATGTTTACCTTAGCAGGTGGCGCAGTGCGCTTTACTGTTATGTAGTGATGGTGTTATGTTTGTTTCAAGTGTTCCTTAAAGGTGTAATTTGGGTTGGCTATGAATTACAGTGGAATCTAAGACGTAAGTAGATCGGATGATAATTACAGAATATATGTGTTCTTAAAGTGCGCGTAATGAAGCTTCCTCTAATAAGCACATGCAATGCCGATTTTAAAGGCACGGTTTCTAAAATCATTGTTACTTTAGTATTGTTGTTAAACACATTATGCAAGATGCTGAAGATGTCCATTGAACGCGATATGGAAAACTTAGAGGAATTTGCCATTATCATTAATATTAGCTTTCACTGCTTACTGCAAGAGCACTGATGGAAGAAATGTCAAATGAATATTTTATTTGCAGTCAAACGGTTGGCACTATCTGTTTTAAACTTCTCAACAAGCATATTAACATGATTAATTAAAACTATATGACGAATCAAATATAAGATTTCCAATTCGTCACTGCATTAGTAAAACGCTAACTTTCAAAATAATCAACTAAACTTTTTCTAGAAACTTTCACAGATTGGTAAACAGCATTGCTGACAAAAAAGAAAAAAAATTACCTTCTCGAATTTTGTTGTGGTGGTTGAGATCGTTTTCAGAAAAAATAAAATCGAAATAAACAGCAGTTTTTTCTTCAATTAATAAGTGACTATATGCTTTAGTAGACATAATGAAGAGAAGAATAGTAAAACGTAGATTTTGACCTTCATTAACAGGCATCACTAACTTAGATTCTGCTGTTACCAATCAATGCAAAATATGATGTATGGAACGCTGATCTAGATAGGTTAGCATTGCAACGCGCTGTAATATGAATACGGTTCGTGACAAAACACTTTATAATTCCCAGGTACACGTAAGTGAATAAACTATATCAAGTTGATCTGATTGGTTGTTTGAACACAGGTGGTGCTGTCTGAAACAGTTCTTGTATAATGAATTGTCGGCCAGCCCTTGCTTCCTTCTGTAAGTTCTTAGCGGCTTGGGTCTATCTTAGCTTTTGGTTTTTAACGATTAACATTTCTGGCTCTAAGGGTGAAGCAAAGTGCTTTTCATGTTCCCTGATATCTGGCATGGAAACCTTGAGTGGAGAAATTTGTGAGCTAATTGCTCGCCCTGGGCGGGCTTGGAGGTTAAAAATCAGAGGGGGGAGGGATTTAGTATGGCTTTGGGTCTTTTGTATTTGAAGCAGTCTGTGGCGTCGTAATTCGTGGCTAGTTGAACCAGTTCGTTGGGGTGTGCCGATGCTTTTTTGAAGAACTTTGTTGCTGTAGTTTGCAGAAAAGTGTATGTGTAGGGGACATCTGTGTCTCGATGGAGCTGCACAGTTCTAACGAACCATGGGGCGTTTAGGATCATACGAAGGCATTTATTCTGTACTCGTTGCAATTTGAGAATGTTAGTGTCAGCGGTATGACTCCAGGCTGGAGAAGCATAGGTGAGTATAGGACGGATCATCAGCTTGTAGATAAGTAGTTTGATTCTGGGGTTTAGTTTACTGGTCCTGTTGATCAGGGGATAGAGTTGAGCAATGGCTTTTGATGCCTTTGCACAGAGAGCCTTGATATGAGGATTGAAAGTTAACCTTTTGTCGAGTATTACGCCAAGGTATTTGACTTCTGTTTTCCAGGGGATTTTTGTGTTGAAAAGGAGGATGTCCTCTTTGGGAAGCATCGGTCTTCTAGTGAATAGTATGGCTATCTTTCGGAACTCATATATATACTGGGGGTTGGGCTCCTCCTACAGCGCCCAACCCCCGTGTTCCGGAGTGGTAAGCCGGTGCTTGAATTCTGATCACTCGAATTTCGAAGACGCGACACTCAGGGTAGTCCCTGAGTGTCGGGTCTTCAAGGGTGGGGGGGGGGTATTGTGTTGGAGTCTTGACTTAACAGACTGATTTGGAGGAAAATTGTAGATAGGAAGTACGTAATTATGTAAATATTTTATAGTACTATCATATCCTGTACACGTCTTGAGGGCACATAACAGGAATTTGATGATGATGATATTTAAGAATAAAGTTGTTGGGACACAGCCCTCCGCTTATTAAAAAAAAAGAAAAAAAAAGAATTAATGTGGCTGCAATCTCGCAAAGGTTGAGAACCACTGCTCTAAAGGTGTCACCTTGTAATAATAAAAATTACATAAGTGAGCACATTTTGAAGGGGACTTGTTTGAGATTGCTAACTGCATGTATCAGAGAGACCCATTTTACTGCAGACTAGATACATATCTTACAGTGTTAACCTATTTGTGTACAAAGCCTGCAAAGACTGTGCATGGTGATATACACGAGAAAGATGAAAGAATATGTGGGGAAGAAAATAAAATAAAACTTATTCAACTGAAATCGATTGTGTGGCATAATTGGAAGAACAAACCACATAATATTGCATGCTTTGGTTGAAAAGGCTTGGCATTGATTTTCCTTGTAACAAGAGAAATATATTAGTGGATTTCCTGAAGTGAATATGATTTTGCCAGCTAGTACAGAAATCACATTTAGTTATGCATTTTTTCTGTATTTTAAATTCTGCATGCAGGGATATTTAGAGCTAGTTCCAGATAATTTTAATGGCAGCAGATGGTGCAGTTGTTGAAAGTTGGCATGGTTAGATGAAGGTTTAAGTAGCATAGAGAGAGAGAGAGAGAGAGGGCATAGAGTGAAGTTCCCTACTGTGTTGAACTCTTGCACTCTAGAGGTGCCAGTTTGTAATAAAAATTACCTAATAGATCATGTTTTAGAGGGGACTGGTTTGAGAGTGATGATTGCATGTATCAGAGAGAACTGTTTTACACAGACTAGATACAGATTGTACAGTGTTGGCCTATCACGTGTCCAAGCTAAAGCTTTGATTATGTAGGGGTTGCACATAACCATATCCAAGAAATTAGCACAAAAGAAATATATTAGTGGATTTCCTGAAGTGAATATGATTTTGCCAGCTAGTACAGAAATCACATTTAGTTATGCATTTTTTCTGTATTTTAAATTCTGCATGCAGGGATATTTAGAGCTAGTTCCAGATAATTTTAATGGCAGCAGATGGTGCAGTTGTTGAAAGTTGGCATGGTTAGATGAAGGTTTAAGTAGCATAGAGAGAGAGAGAGGGCATAGAGTGAAGTTCCCTACTGTGTTGAACTCTTGCACTCTAGAGCTGCCAGTTTGTAATAAAAATTACCTAATAGATCATGTTTTAGAGGGGACTGGTTTGAGAGTGATGATTGCATGTATCAGAGAGAACTGTTTTACACAGACTAGATACAGATTGTACAGTGTTGGCCTATCACGTGTCCAAGCTAAAGCTTTGATTATGTAGGGGTTGCACATAACCATATCCAAGAAATTAGCACAAAAGAATTTGTTTCAAAAGGAATCTTGTAAAAACATTCATGCATACAATTTTGCTTAGTCCTCTGTTTTACATTTTTATAAACAAAATGTTTTAGAAATAAATACAGTCATCCTTCGACTTACGTTGAGTTCCGTTCCATCTGGCAGGACATAAGTCAGTACATTAAATCAACAGAATTATAGGGGTTAAGTCCCTAACCTAATAAGTATACTGTAATTTAAAATTTTAAACCTTATTAAAAAAACTTGTGTGTTACTGCCACTATAAAATAGGAGAATAATCACCAAAATCTTCCATAATCACATCTTCACTACCTTCCCTATGTGAAGGACTAGACTGCAGCGCTTCTGGTGTAACCGTTTGTTTTTTGATGAAAATGTCCAATATGCTTTACATATTCCTGTACTTTTCATAAATTTGTTTATAGCAAGCAAAAGCATCATGTACTTTCTACTAATAAATGACATTCAATAGTGTCCATATCTTCAGCCATTTTGAGAACATCGCTAAATGCAGAAAATATTTATGCAACACCTTCAGTGTAAATTGTTTAACTACCTCTTATTGTTTCTCTTTTCCCTCTTCTGAAACACATTCCTCCAGTTCAACCAATTCTTCATTAGTTAATGCTTCAGGGACACTTTCTATGAGTTGAACTAGTAGTTCATCATTCACTTCAAGATTCAGATTGTCTGCTAGGCCCACTATTTCTTCATTTAATTTACAAATGTCTTCATTTTTCCAAAACTTCCAAAATTGTGCATGAATCTTTTTAATGTCTTTTTTTCCATATGCGACTCATACACTGAGAGGTTGCCACAATAATATTTTTTAATAGCATGATAAATATTGAATGCTTTCCAAAATTGCATGAGAGTTTGATCATGAAATAGTGTTTGGAGAGAGAAACATGGCATTGATCTTTGGGTGAAGATCATCAACCAGGAAGACCATTGAATTCGTAGTCGTAATTGGGTGGATGACCTGGAGCATTATCTAGAATTAATAAAATTTTAAATTCTACATTTTCTTTCACAGAATAGCTCTCCATGTCAATCTCATAACAATCGATTAAGGCATCCTCAAACAATTTTTGAGGATGCCTTAATCGACTGATTTTGCTCTGATAATGAACTGGAAGAGTATGCTTCCTAATGTTTTTGAAGGCTCGTGAATTCTCATTGTGCCACATCACAGATGGTGTCAGTTTATATCCAGCCATGTTACCCTCAACAAAATCACAGAAATGCCTGCACATTTTTGTGATTTTGTGATTTCCAAAACAATTAGGGCTCATCCATATTTAATATTTGTTTTGGCAAATAATTTTCATCTGAAATAATTTAACCCAATTTCTCCACAAACTCCTTGGCAAGCTTCTCGTCGGTACTTCAGATTCACCATACATTTTCACATTATGTAGCACAAAACTCTGCTTGAATCTCACAAACCAACCAGAAGAGCATTGAATTCGTAGTCGTAATTGGGCCCTACTTTCTCCTTCAATGTGTTGAAGAGACTGAGTGCCTTAGTGGCACTAGTGTTAAGGGTCATGTGCTTTTGGTTCAGGTCCTCTGTCCATGATGCAAGTAGCTTTTACATATCACCGATATGGAAAACCGATATGTCATTGCTTCATCAATTTAATGGATGCAGATCCATTCACAGCTTTCATGATTTTATCATCATTTTTCAAAATGGCCATTGCTGTAGAATGAGACCATTCTATAGTCATGTGCAATCACATTCACAGCTTACCAGCTTCATGTTGCCTTATAACTTGCAATTTCATTTAAAGATCAATTGCTCATCTGTTTTTCTGTGATTCTTCACTAGGTTTTTTGATTGGATGTGTAGGGGCTACGTTGTACAAAAGATCATGAAATATTTATCAAATATTCTATTTCTCGAACAAAATCAACAAAGGAACTGTTGAAGACATATGCTGACTGCCTAGGGAGGTTATTGCTGAATGCACATCAAGCATTGTTGCTAAATAGAAACCTTTCATACTTTATGCTGCTCACTTTCATCTTGTTCAAAAGTATAGTTGAATGTTATTTATTCTATTACGTATCTTTGAACGGATGTAACTCGAACAGACATAAGTTTAGGGATGACTATTTAGAGCTTATCATACTAAATTGTAAATTTATATTCATTACCAAAATGAGAAGAGTGTGAAAATTAATGCAATTACAGATCACTATAATTAAATCTAGTGGTTCTTTTGCTTAACCCTTTCTGACCTGAAATTTTTTTACAAGTGAAAAAAATTTTTTTTTCTATTTATTTTGTCTTTAGGTCTAAAAAAAGCAAGGATATCAAGTATTTTTATGAAAAATACATTTTCATTTTTCATCATCATCATCATCATCATCAAATTCCTGCCATGTACCCTCAAGGGGTGTACAGGATATGATAGTACTACATGAAAAAAAAATTACATCATTACTAACTTCCTATCTACAGTTTTCGTCCAAATAAGTCTGTTACTTGTCAAGAGGCCAACATTATCAGATCTTATATTTCTATCGTCTAAGGCACTTAGACGATAGAAATATAAGAAATGTACCATATCAATCCACCTATATCTTGGTCTTCCTCTGGGTCATTTTGCTGCCAACTTGGCAGAGAACACTTGTTTTGCTAATCTTTCTTCACCCATTCTGTTCAAGTGACCATACCACCTGAGATTAGCTCTGCTAATGCATTCCTGAATGCTGACAATGTCAAGTTCTTTCCTAATATCCTCGTTTTTAATATGATATTGCCATTGATACCATCTGTTCACACCTCTAATCTTTCTCATGGCGCTCATATCTGCAGTCTCTAGTCTTTGGTCAAGTGTTTTACTTCTGACCCAGCTCTCAGATCCATACGTTAAAACTGGTTTGACACTGTCTTGTATACAGCTAATTTAGTGTTCTGACTAATTTCTCTCTTATTCCGTATGAATTTATTCAATTGACTTCCCACCATACCAGCTTTGTTGATTCTGTTGTCTATTTCTATATTTAATTTACCATCTTCACTAAAAATCGTTTTAGTGAAGATGGTAAATTTGAATGTCAACTCTGTTGTGAATGGAGAACCTGTGGTTCTCCATTCACAACAGAGTTGACATTTTCAGTGATTCTGCCTATTTTCATTGTCTTTGTCTTTTTAATGCTGACCTTCATACCATATCTATTACAATAGTTATTCAATTTAGTCAGAGAATCATGCAGACTTGTAACGGATTTATTTAGAAGTATAACATCATTTGCATAAAGCAAAGAGCTGACATTAACATCACCAATTTTGGTATCATGTTTAATACCACCAGTGGCGCACTCAGGATTTAATCTTGGAGGGGGCCGAGCGCGCAGGATTTAACCTGGGGGGAGGCGAGTTGAGTAGATGATTTGCGAATTCACACTACACATCGCATACGACCTATAACTGAGCATCTGCAGTGATCGCTAATTCATAAATAGCACACAACATAAATAAAAAAAATGAATTTTAATTAGGAAAAGATTTTTGGAAATTTTTCTAGTGTTTTTTCCTTTTCTTTGGGGGGTGCCAGGGCCCTTGCCCCCCCACCCATCTTGGTGCGCCACTGAATACCACTTTCCTTCATAATGTGATCCATATAGATAATGTACATCCTTGTCTCACACCAGATTTAACATTAAACCATCTTCCTGTACTTCCTTCAATTCTAACTGCTGGCTTACAACTCAAATAAAGACTAAGTATTGCTTGATATAATGCCCCATTGACATCATATAACTGTAGCGTATTGAATAGCTTCTCTCTTGGCACCTTGTCATATGCCTTTTCCAAATCGGCAAAACTTAAATACAGATATCTTTGTTATATTCCCATGCTTTCTCGACAATTTGTCGTAAAGTGAAGATCTGATCCTGACAGCCTCTATTTGGCCTGAATCCAGCTTATTCTTCACCAAGCTTTTCTTCCACAATTCTTCTCAACCGTTTCTCAAGTATACTTGCATAGATTTTGCCAGGAACACTCAGTAGGGAAATACCTCTGTAATTCTCAAATTCAGTTTTATTTCCCTTTTTATATATGGGTACTACGACAGCTCTACTCCAATCATCAGGAATTCGTCCCTATGTCCAGGCTTTCTGAACTATGCAGTGCAGCCACTGTAAGACTCTTATACCACCATACTTCAGCATTTCTGGTCTAATATCATCTACTCCTGCTGCCTTTCCACATTTCAAGCCTTTGATGGCTTTTTCTACTTCAAGTATGGATATGTATTCCTGAATGCATGCCTGGTCAGTGTTTTTTACCACTGTGCTATCATCACTGCTTGTTTCATTTAACAGCCTTTCAAAGTAATTACTCCATACTTCAACGATATCTTTTTCTCCCGTTTTCATTTCACCTTTATGATCTCTAACTCCTTTTACAGCATTCTTTTCTCCATTCCTGAGCTTCTTCAACAACCTGAAGAATATCTTACCACCTTCTTGATATTTATTTTCTATGTTTTTGCCAAAGTCCTCCCATGACTTTTGTTTAGCTAGTTTTACACAGTGTGTAGCATCCTTGCATTTGTCTCTGTATTCTCTAAGAGCGCAATCTGACTTATTTGACAGAAACTTTTGATATGCTTTCTTCTTTTCCTTCACTGCCTCTTAAACTTCCTGTGTCCACCAGGGAGTTCTGATTTTTTTATCCTTGCAGACAACTTCACCTCATGCCTCTCTAGCTGAATCAATCAGGGCTTTCTTCAAGGCTTGCCACTGAATCTCCAAGGTTTGATGACTGTTCTCAAACTCTTTCATTTTCTTTTCAATAATCTTTCTGTATTTTAGTCTACAGTTCACATCTGAGAGCTGCTCAACTTTTATTCGCTTTAAAACTTTCTTAAATGTTATTCTTTTCAATATGAATTTCAATTTTATCCTGCTCAAGACTAAATAGTGATCACTTCCAATTTCAAATCCTCTGTACACTCTGGTGTCCTGCATGAGGGAGAAAACATCACTATCAACAATAACATAGTCAATGAGACATTTCTTATTCCTTGCCTCTTCTCTCCATGTGAATTTGTGCACATTTTTATGTTGGAACATGGTGTTAGTAATAACCAGTCGATGTCCTCAGCAGAAATCAAACAGATATTTGCCATTATTATTAGCTTTGCTCTTTTCTCCAAATTTTCCCAAAATATTTTTGTATGTCTCACAATCATTTCCTACTCTGCTATTTAGATCCCCAACAAGGACCAACTTTTCCTTTTTCATTGTGTCAGTTGCTTTTTCTAAAGCCTCGAAAAATTCCTCCACTTCTACCTTAGTAGAACCTTCTGTCGGACCATAGGCACAAATAAGTCTCATTGTCCAGTTCTCCATTCTCATATTTGCCCACATTACTCTACTTGAGAGTGACTGCCAATCAAGATTACCCTCGTATTTTGTGTTGAATACTATGGCTACTCCTTTTCCTTGATTGTCATTGCCTGAATATAACATTTTGTATTTATTGCTCTGAAACATCTCGCCAGTTTTTGTCTTTTTTCTTTCAGTCACCCCTATTTTTCTTTCAGCCACCTCAGCTCTATTTCTTTGCCATTCAGGCTTCTTATGTTGATAGTACGGATCTTTAACTCTGGTGATGTTGAGTTGGGGTTTGTTTTCAGATTTGTTCCAGTAGCTGACTTTTCATTGTTCGCCCTGGTTCCCTGGTGAAAACAACTGGGGCCTTGTTTAACCAGGCGATGCCCCAGCCGGCATGAAATTTTGCCATGTTGTACCATCATTTTTTATTTTGGTTTAACCAATAAGAATACAATTTGGTCTGCTAAATCCCAAATTGCCAGCCCATCCTCGTTCGTTCAGTATCCAAGTAGATACCCAACAGGGTGCACCACGAGAAGGTGAGGATTGGACATTAGGTCAGAAGCCCTGGTCGGTTCTCCACATTCCTTTAAAGGCTATGTGAAGGTCTCCTCTCAGTTATACAGCTTTGACCTTTAAGCACACCCTTTTTCATTTTCATTTTTCAGAAAATGAAAATGTATTTTTTTTCAATGATTCATGGAAATTTCATTTTCAATGAATCATTTCAGAATTGGAATCTTTTGCCACATAATATGGGCTATAAAGGCCAAGAAAGTTAGTGATTCCAATTGGAATCACTAGGGCAGAAAGGGTTAAACACTAATGAATTAAAGCAGATGTTTAATCACCAAACCTCACTATAATTGGGTTTGAAAAAGTGAACAGTCATATAATATAAAAGATTGGACATTGCTTAATTATAATATTCAGAACATAATATTCTTCAACGTTGTAGAAAATGAATAATATTCCAAATCCAATTTTTGGTATGATAATTTTGTCTCTTTCTCAGCAGTTTATTGTAATTTTTTATAGGACGAAATTAATTGAAAATTCGCTGATGCAGGAAAGATGAAAAGCTGTAGGTGCTCCCTTTTGTGTCAACATCAGTTATTATTAGTACAATTATCCTGTAAATAGTTCTGTTTTTATGAAAGAATTTATGAAAAAATGTGGATTCCTAGTTATTCTTAGAATTCATTAAAGAGCTACTCAAAGTAACTTAAGTAAAACTAATTTTGTAAAAAAAATATCCAGTGCAAATCATATGTTAATAACTTAATTTCGAAAATTACTGGAAACAATTTTTCAGGCATGCTCAAGAAGACATCATCAAAGAGAAAACTATTGAAACATTGTGGATCACCTGAAATCCTTTATTGAACATAAGAGCAACACCTTTATCCTTTAAATTTTACAATAAGAAGTTTTGACATAGCAAATGCTGAAAACTTATGAAAGTTCATTCTCAGCAGCAAAAACAGTGTTTTTTCATATTGTGAAAAGACTCATCTCAAATCAGGTAGTTTGAAAATACATTTATTCATTCAAACTTAGAATAATTGTCTTGTGAAATTTATGGTCAGGCATTTGCACAATCTCATAATCTTAAAACCACATTGGCTCACAGTAGAAAAGCCTTTTCCATATCAAGGAAATTGAAAAGATATTTGTTAGTTGATATGCAACAGAAATTCTCATGAAAGAGTTGTGGATAAGGCATTTCTAGACTCAAATAACATGAAGACACATTTATTAGTTCACACAAAAGAAAAACCATTCCTTTGTGATAGTTGTGGAAAAGCATTTTCACGGTTAAGTCACTTGAAAATCCATTTGGTAGTTCATAGTCAAGAAAAACAATTTCTTTGTGAGTATTGTGGAAAGGCATTTTCAGAGACAAGTAACCTGAAGAGGCATGTATTAGTTCACACTAAAGAAAGACCGTTCTCTTGCGATATTTGTGGAAGAGCATTTTCCTGTTCAAGTAACTTTAAAATCCATTTGTTAGTTCATACTCAAGAAAAGCCATTTACTTGTGAGAGTTGTGGAAAGTCATTTTCACAGTCCAGTAACCTGAGAAGACATTTGTTACTTCATATGCAAAAAAAACCATTCTCTTGTAAGAGTTGTGGAAAAGCATTTTCACAGTTATATCACTTGAAAACCCATTTGCTAGTGCATAGTCAAGAAAAACGATTTCTTTGCAAGAGTTGTGGAAAGGCATTTTCACAGTTAAGTCACTTGAAAACTCATTTTCTAGTACATAGTCAAGAAAAACAATTTCTTTGTAAGAGTTGTGGAAAGGCATTTTCACAGTTAGCTCACTTGAAAACCCATTTGATAGTTCATAGTCAAGAAAAACAGTTTCTTTGTGAGATTTGTGGAAAGTCATTTTCACAGTCAAGTAGCTTGAAAACTCATTTCTTACTTCATAAGCAAAAAAAACCATTCTCTTGTAAGAGTTGTGGAAAGGCATTTTCAAAGTCAGGTAACTTGAAAGCACATTTCCTAGTTCATACTCACAAAAAACCATTCCATTGTGAGACTTGTGGAAAGGCATTTTCAAGCTCAAGTAACTTGAAGCGGCATTTATTAGTTCACTCTCAAGAAAAACCATTCTCTTGTGAGAGTTGTGGAAAGGCATTTTCACAGTCAAGTAGCTTAAAAAACCACTTGCTAGTCCATACTCAAGAAAATCCATTCTCTTGCAAGAATTGTGGAAAAGAATTTTCACGTTCAAGTAACTTAAAGCGACATTTATTAATTCACTCTCAAGAAAACCATTCTCTTGTGAGAGTTGTGGAAAAGCATTTTCACAGTCAGATGACCTGAAGACGCATTTGTTAGTTCATAGTCAAGAAAAACCATTCATTTGTTCAAACATGCAGTGAGAAAATATTTTTTCATTTACTATTATTATTATTATTATTAAGAGACCTCTAGGGGCTCAGAGACTCAAGGGAGGCCACATGCTACACACACACCAGCTATCATATTTATTCTTGAATTCATTCACATTACTTGCACTCTCAACATCCAATGGCAATCCATTCCAATCATGCACTACCCTATGAGATCATAATCTAACCCTCACCCCTTCTTAGCAGTATTCATTGTTAGTGTTGTATCTATTTTCTTTATATATTTCTCTACTATCCTACTGGCTGTGCCACTTTATATGTTGTATCGTTTATTTATTCTATTTTATTTTGTACAACTATTTTATATCCTATCTGCTGTGCGATTTATGTTGTTCCTCTTTCCTCCTTAATGACAACTACTTTAACCTTTTATTATATCTCCATAATACATTCAATCGGGAATCACGTGGTACCTCTGAGGGACAATGGAATTTCCTCGAGATCGAGGCAGTATCAGAGTGTCTGAGATTTACCTCTTGTAAAATGCCAAGAAATTTATTTGTTTTGTTGCACCACTTAGCGCTATTAGATTATTAAATATTAAAAACCAAGAGGTAATCTCAGGACAGTACTTAATGATACTTATCAATTCTGCAGACGTGGCCAAAACATACCCTTTTCAAATATCTCTTTTAATATCCCGCATAGGTTCGCATTAATATTTTATAAGCAGTGCATCGGATTCCAGAAATCACAGAAAGTCTTTGTTAGAATCAAGCAAGGTTTATTATACTCAAAGGTTGATACACATAATAACACTAAATTAAATCTCATCTTAAGGGAGTTTTAGACAAGGTATATAAAATTCAAACACTACTGTTACACATATAAAATAATATACAGTAGCTTCCTAAAGTATGAATTATATTAACCTTCGCTAATGCATCAGTTATGTACTATTATCACAATCAATCTAAGGCTCCATAGCTCTGTCAGACTACACAAGATAATATTCATATCTTTCACAATCTCTTTATATTTTGCCAATTCTTTACTCTAACATATCCTTACTTCATTCAATAAAATGGCAAACTTGAACACAGTGACAGATAATAAACATAAATTCAATATTCTTCTAAAGTCCCAGCAATATAACCTTATCCTATATCATTAATGTTCCTTTTCAATAACATGTTAACTTATAAGTTAACATGTTATTGAAAAGATTCGGCACATATTCTGTTAAACACAAATAAAGTTTACTTATCTTTGCCTTTGGTTCTTTAGAGCTTCATAGGTTCTCAGGAAACTGGCCTTCTGTGGACTGCCAGACTTGCTTCCTTCCATGGTGAATATAGCTGCCAAGACCCATAGCTGCCTATCGGGATCCATCCTCCAACATCGAGGGCACTTGCACCCCATGCCTCCCACAAGGGAGGAACACACAGTAGATCCAGGGAAAAAAAACATGACCCTTATATTTCTCTCCTTTTTCTCGGCGTTTCTCACCTCTTTTGATGTCCAGTGAACTACTACATCACAGCATCCATCGTCTCCACTGCTAATTGCACGTACGATGACATCATTGTTTACTTGGGGCAAACCCTCCCTTGCATTATGACTCCGTAACCTTTGGACCTGACCCCCCTAACTGTTGGGTTTGTGCTTACATTTTATAATTCTTTTACACAGGTTAATTTCTAAAGCTCTGGTAATGCTTTACATTTTCAATACTAAATTAACCACCACATTTGCGAATGGCACATACTTAATTTAACCTTTTCATAACAGAACACACTTGATACATATATATACATTACTTATTTTATACTTAGAGGCAATTTATTATATTTATCTCATTCTTTTGTTTGGAAAAGCATGTTAGACTGTGATAAGATAAGAATACATAAATTTCCACTCTATCACAATCTAACATTAGCTTCCAATGATGCCCTCTTGTTCTTTCTCCATCCTCCGTAATTGAAAAATTCCATCAATTGAAATCCTGTTTGAACCTTTCAGAAGTGCGCAAGTCTCAATCATCACCTTTCTTTCTCCTGTTTGCTAGTGTCTGCAGTTTACAAATTATCAATCTGTCTTAATAATCAGTATTCCATAATCCTGATATCATGCTTAAGTCTTCTTTGCACTCTTTCTTATATATCAGAATCACAATAGAAACCAGAAGACCAAACCTGCACAAAATAGTTTGTGAGGTCTTATCAAGGCCTTGTAAAGAGGCAAAATTACATCCTTATCTTTACATGTGGATATTTGTTTCAGCATTGCAGTTATTTTTTGTTGTATCTGTAACCTTTGCCACATAGCTGCTAAACTTCAACTTCCTATCTACTAACACTCCATGATCCCTAGCCTCATCAATTTCTTCATGCATAATCTCACTTATGTAATAAGACATTGGATATCTAATCATGCTTAAGTGAATGACTTTATATTCTTCAGTACTGCATATCAGCAGCATTCCTGATTATCCTTCATATCTTTGCATCATCAGCAAATAGCTGCATTTCACTTGTCAAATCCTTCCCAATATCATTGATGTACAGATTGAATAACAGTGGACCAAGCACTGATCCTTGTTCTTGGTCCATTATGTCCACTTGGTACACTATGATACTGTTGAATTTTGCTACAGCATTTGACAAAATACAACATGGTATACTCTTGAATAAATTGGAGAATATGGGTTTGGGTTATAGAATATTAGCATGGATAAGAGGATGGCTAACTGACAGATATCAAAAAGTGGTATATGGAGGAAGTGAATCTGCAACATTTAAGGTAACAAGTTGCAGACTCACCCTCTATATACTACTTTTTGATATCTGTCAGTTAGCCATCCTCTTATCCATGCTAATATTCTATAACCCAAACCCATATTCTCCAATTTATTCAAGAGTATATCATGTTGTATTTTGTCAAATGCTGTAGCAAAATTCAACAGTATCATAGTGTATCCATTCCCCCTGTCTACTTCAATGGTAACATTATTATAGAATATGAGAAAATGATAAAATATGACCTTCTTTTAGTAAATCCATGTTGCTCATTGCAAAGTAGATTCACTGTCATCCGATTTCTGAATGCAAGCAGTTACCAATTTTTCCAAAATATTCACCACTACTGCTGATATTAATTGGTCGATAGTTGGATACATCAGTCTTTGCACCACCCATATGCACTGGAATTACTTTACATTCTTTTCATTCCTGTGTAATCTTCCTTGTTCTGAGACTCATATTAATCAGCTTGCTAAAAAGAATAACATCAGCTGAACCCTCTTTTAGCACACATGATGATATCCCATCAGTCCCTATTGCTGAATTCTTATTGAGTTTCTGCAACAGCTCTAATACATTTTCCTCATACACCTGAGTTTCTTCATCCAGTAAAGAGGTAGCAATGAGCTGAATGTTGCATACACTAGTTTGATAGCTTTTAACAAAGTGGGCACTCATTAGTTGAATAACCACTTCTGCATCTGTAACCCTCATGGCATCTTCATTTAGAAGAGTTATTCTTTTATATTCATTCTTTCTTTTACTTGCAGCATATTGATAGAATTCTTGTGGGTTGTTTTAACATGCAGAGCCACTTTCTTTTCATACTCAGTCTATTCTAGCTTGCTGCTTATAACTTTCATAATGGACATGATCCTTATGCACATGGTATTCCTTCCATGTCATTGTTTTCTTACAAATCTCTTGCTTAATAAGATTACACATCCATTTGACTACTACCCTAATTATTATTCAAATTCTCAAGACACACTCTCATATATCACATCATTTAAGTATTGTTTAAATGCTCCCCATGCACTATGTTAATATGTTAACATGATACTGTTAATATCCAGCAACTGAACCCATTCCATTGAACTCAAGATACTCCTGAATTGGTCATAATTTCCTGCTTTGTAGTTCAGCATGTAACCTTTTCTGAAAGGAACATTCATTAATTTATTCACTCCACAAGTGAGTACTACAAGATCACTGTCACTAACTGGAGACAGAATAGTTATGTCTTTAACTGAAAATGTCCTCTGTCGCTATAATCAAATCTATCACTCTTTGACCTTGAGTCCCTTCTGTTACATGTTACTTGAGGAAGCTGTCTTGGAACATATCAATAGATGTATTTTCATTCTTCTCATGAGATTCTACTGCTTCCCAATCAATATTTGGAGAATTAAATTCTCCCATTATGGTTATTCTTTTTGCACTCATCTTTTCTATTTGGTGATGCATTTCTTCATCACTAACAACTGAATCACCATGTCTGTAATAACACTCCACTATGTAATTATTATTATTATTACATAACACCTCCAGGGAGTCTAAAGACTCATCAAGGGAGGGTACCTACTCTATAACTCTCCATCTCCACCAACCTCAACTACCTTCATCATCTAGACCAATGCTATCTATCACTGACCACCACCACTAGTATTTTCACAGACAATTGCAAACATCCATGCCCACAGTAGGAATTTGAACCTGCAGCCTTTTGGCTGGAGAGTGGATACACTAATCACTCAGCCAACCAGGCCAGCTAATTGATCTTGTTAGATAACACCTCACACCAGATGGCTTTAAACTGACTGCCACATGAAAAATTATTAGTATTGCAATCATTGGTCTCAACTCTAACTGGATTTAAGATATTTGAAATCATTAGCAGCATCCCCCCCCCCACACACACTCCTCTCCTATCCTTCCTAAGAATACTGTATTGCTGACACGATGCCAGTTGGTGTTTGTGATTCTGTTAGCCAGGTCTCACTAATACCAAACACATTCAGATGTACGTCAACCCTCTTATATAAATCCAATCTTCCCTCAAACTCGTTCCATACACCAAAAACTTGCTTCCATTCCTTCTACACAGCCTATGCACCAAATCCTTTGCCATCATAGCCCTTCATTTATTGTTATCATATCAAGGTAAAATGAAAATGATTTTCACTTTCTCACTCTTCACTCTTGCCTCCAACAACCCTTTCATTTCCTCTCATATTGAACTTATCACCTGTTAAGTCATTAGTACCTACTACAATTACAATTTCACTTACTTTTCTTTCCCATTTTTGAATTGCCTCTGTATTCTTAATCTTTGCTCCAGGAAAACTTGACATTATAACTCACTCATCAATAGCATGTTTTATTATAGAGTCACCATACCAAATACCTTTTTACTAACAATGTTACCTGATTTCCATTACTTCCTGACACCTGTTTCTGAGCTCTTTCATTTCTTATTTTCCTGCTTAATTTTCTTTTTCTCCCTGTATTCATTTAAACACTTCTTGACTTTTTGCAATTCCCACATCGTCATCATCTCTCTCTGATAATCTGCTTAAATTTTGCTGTTTTGAAGGTTAATTCATTTTCATTAACCTTCTTCACAAGTCTAATAATCTCATTAGTAGGGCTAGCCTTCTTGTTCTCACCCCTGGTGCTTTTTTTAGCATTGCTTTTGTCGTGCATTTTTGGTGCCATTTTAAACTTATAATTTGAAATATTTTAATAAAAATATGTTATAAAATACTAAATATACTAAAATCTACACTAATATACTATAAAACAATAATTTTCTATGGGAAAAACACAATGAAATGGACAAAAATCACCAATTTTACAGGAGCAGTAAATTTACTGACCAACCCCAAGTATCCTCATACTAAAACAATAATTTTTTTTTCTGAAATTGTTTCTAACATGAGAGTATTTTATTCAGGAAGCCTTTTGGAGACATTTCTTAGTTCATTGTCAGTAAAAATATATATCTTCTGAAATTTTTGGCAAATTGCTTTAGAAAGTGGGCAGTTGTAAAGCCCACTTTCTAAATCAGATTCCAAATCAGATCCCACTCTGAAGAAATCAGTTTGTTGTAAAATTATGGCAAATTATATTCCACATTCAGAGATATGTATAGCAATTTATTGGATAAGAGTAAGTAAAACCCATTTTCCAGTAGTATATGAGATGTATTGTTTGCACAAGCCAGCATCTTATATAAGAAAGACCATTTTTATTTGTTCCACTGAAATGTTTTGTAATGAGAAAATATTTCATTGTGATTTTGAGATCAAGTTACTTGGAATATAATTTAGGACTTCATTATCAGTAGAAACCTGGTTTAAAATTTAATGGCACACTATTTCCCCAAATATGTAAACTTAAAACATAACTTACACTTCAGATAAACCCTTGACTTGTTCTGCATATTTGTACATTACTTGCAATGCTGAAAAACTAGAAAACACATTTCTTTGTTCAAGCTCATTAGAAATCATTTACCTCAAAAGAAGACCTGCAAAATAAAGTAATGTTATTTTGTTAATAAAATAAAAATGAATGTAATGTTATACTTTGCAAAACCAGTTGTTTGCATATGTTCAGAAATCTAAATTAGGACATCCACATAAGTATGTCCACATTTACTTCGAAGGAATGTCTTGTATATTTATTTTGATCATGCAATTCATCTCTGAAGATGCCTGCCTTTTGTATGCAATAAATCATTTTGTTTTAGATTTGAAGTAATTACTGTTCCATCAACCAATTTAAATAAAATTTCTTATTTTATATTCAGAAAACTCCAATAGAAACTCAACACATTTTGAATTCAAATTAATCAAATCACTTCAGGCTCAGAGAATACAATGCCTTTGCAAATTATGCATCATTAACATTTTCTCATGTAAAACAGATCTGATCATGTTGGAGTCTTGACAAGTAACAGACAGATTTGGAGGAAAGTTGTAGATAGGAACTTCAGGCTTAGAGAATACAATGCCTTTGCAAATTATGCATCATGTAGTACTATCATATCCTGTACACCCCTTGAGGGTACATGGCAGGAATTTGATGATGATGAACATTTTCTATAAATCACTAAATTAAAGTATTTCTATTCCAGTGAACATTCTTGTTTAATATATTTTTACTGTTGGTATAATCTTTTCAGACCATAATATGAAGCATTCGAAAATGCATTTCATTCTGTTCTAAATTGGTTAATTTTTCTGAAACAGTTTCCTAAATAAAACTTAATATTTTGAAAATATTAGTAGAATAGTTAAACATTATTTAAACATCTTTCTTTCGAACAGCAAGAATTTTAGTCCCCAATTTCTTGCTGTGATTGTTAAATCTTGCTTAGAATTTTCAGTTTATTAATTAATTGCATAATTCATGTTATGATTTGTAATTTATCATTTTTTTGAAATAACTACAAATGGATGCTAGTTATCTATGTTCTCTCTTATGTTTCCTGTTTGGTCATGTTTATAAGTATTATAATATTAAGTATAACTTAATATCTTTCTCAGAAAACCTCTAATGAACATTGTGGTTAATATTTATGTATGTGTGTATCTTTACAGTTTGCAAAGACAGTTGATCGAACATATATCTGTAAATAATAAATTTAGTTTAATAAACTTTCAACCTATATCTGTAAAGCTGTTCTGATATATCTTGCTACATGTGACTAATAAATAATCTTTTGAAAGATTACCTGTCTGTTATTCATTGAAATAATTTCATAATATGTTAGAATTATTATCATGGTAATAAAAATGGTAGATTGAAAAAATATTTCATTTTAACACATCATTTTTTTTTCTGAAATCTTATATCTTACTATTTTCCCTCCACCATTTTTACCAAGTATGGACTACCTCTACATTTAAGTACACTTTAGAGGGTGACTCTGTGGAAAATTCAAAACTTGGAACAGACATAAAATATTGAGTTATTTTCACAAGAAGAATAATATTCAGATCAACAGCATATGAATCATGCCAAAAACCTTGAAGCAAACGAAAGAAATCCCCGAAAAGAATATATCATTTTCTACTCTCCAACTGGAATTGGTGAAATTAAAACAAACTAGCCTATTAAAATAGCAAATATTGGGAAGTCATAAATATATGTTAATAAATATCAATTATCCAATCAGCTTTCCATGTTTCTGTTTAATTTCCAGTGAGAAAAGCAATTATCAGAAATCTCTATATTAGAAATATCTGAGATATCAAAATATCTACTGATGATTGTAACATTCAGTCATGATCTCATATTTGAAGTTTATATTTTGTAATATTTTCTTTCTTACTTGTTTTCCTTCCAATTACTTCTGGAAGTATCAAATACTGTCATTTTCTATGTTGTTGCTTAACAAGTAACTTCCTTAATGTAGATAATTTTTAAATGAATGGCTGTTTACAGGGGACTGCATATTTTATATAAAACGATATAGTTTGGTGAAAGGGTATATTCTTGAGATAGACATATCCAAATTAATGTAATTTCCATTGCTGATAAATCAGTTCATGTATTATGTAGTAATAGTGGCTTAATTATTGCATTGTATATACACTATTGTATGGTTAAATTCCTCAAGAGGCTCACTTTAGTGAGCACTGGAGTGTCAAAAAAGTGGTACTTAATGGTGGACCTTGTCTTATATTATTTAATATACATCTGTTATATTATCTGTAGACTGGTGTCTAACCTTTTTTTCTTCCTCCTCCCCAATGCTATTAGTGTATTTGAAGGCTAGGAATGTGTCATTCCTATTCACTGTTTCTTTTCTTCTTATGGATATTTTGTTCTGGTACACTAGTATGGCCTTGTAGGTCATTTATGTATAGCCTGGTTTTAGCACTCCTGCAAACAATAAGTAACTTTTTTCTATTTTAGTTAACCCAATATTTTAAGTTAACTTGTAATTCTTCATTAAAATGAGAGCATGATTGACTGCACTATTTAGTTTATAAGTGAACCTTTTATTTTTTGTTTAAATATGATATTTTTAGTACGGTGCAATTGTGTAATAGAACAGTGACAGTAAAGATCATGTTGTGGTGGGCGATTTGAATTTGCAGGATTTTGTGCAGTACAATGGGTTTGAAATGTATTCGTTGTAAAAATTAAAGGCTATATAGAAAAAAATTGAAACTGGAGATAGTGTTCATGAAATGTTTCAAATGTGAATGCTATTAAGTGACAAGAGAGCAGCAGCTGTTAGTAGAATGGGTACTGTAGCTGGTTAGATGGGAAATGTTGGAATTAATGTTGACTGTGTAACTGGAAATAGAGGAGGACGAAATGGACATTAATAAAGAAATAGTGCACTCGAAGGATATCCTCAGTATAAAGTGCGAAATTGAAAAATTGAATAAGCAGGAGGAGAAGAAAAAGAAGCAGTTCTGAATTAAAAATAAAGACTGAGCAAAAATGTGTTAAGAAGAAAATTATGTATGGAGACAAATTGATCAGGGGAATACTTAATGAACGTGTGACGGAATCCTGTTTCGTGCAAAAATTCACAATGTTACAATCACGCTATCTGAATGAAAAAGGTAACCCGAAGGAACTAATTGTCTTGGTTGTGCAATGAGTGATTTGAGAGGTGAGAAGTCTTCCATGATGGAGGATATAATGGAATTGTTAGAGGCAAAACTGAAGAGCAAGAAGGTGAAGATGGTAAGTCTCCTGCCACGATAGGGTTGAACTAAAGAGGAAGGCTTTTGTAGCTAAAAATCCATACTTAGATTGCACAGCATGAATGCTGTAGGATTTTTGGATCTGTAATATGTGTTGGACAGGAAGAAGGATTTGTAAATGCTGATGGACTGCATCTAAAGGGTTTTGGTGTGGTGGCTAGAGAGCTTTGTTCACCGAGCATGCGAAGCACAATTTAAAAAATAAATATTTAGGGTTTGTATATTTTAAAGGTCGCAGCACCCCCACGATTTCAAGCCATGAGCTGCCACTGCTTGCAAGTAATACAGTAATTTTCAACTTGGTGAATCTACAAATTAAATATATTACTTCATAAACAAGTATTTTATTTGGAAAGAATTCATCTATGGATAACAAGGAATCAAAACAGTTTTATGACAACCCTGCTATGATTAGTCTTAGAGAGCGTTTTAGCAGCAAGAGGATGGAAGCATACTATTTCGATGCTCCCATGTTTTAAGTTGTCAAGTACAGTTTTTTCTTGCGGATTAAAATTCAAAGTGGATCAATTAATTCCATTCTTCAAGCAGAATATATTGATTTAAAAACTAAGTTACCTGTTTAAATAATAAGAAAGTTATAAGTTTTAAAAGTTCGAAGTATACGGTGGTCAGACACATGAGAGGAGAACAAAGGAAGTCGCCATTTCAGCAATCATTGCAGTGAATATGAAGTGCCGCAAATGCCAGGAAGACTTAATGGGAAAGAAACTCGCGTAACGTGCACGAACTGCCAGAGAAATATGCATTATGGAATGTGCCCTCAATGTCGAGAAAACAATGGAATGTTGCCTTAAACTGCGGCAGGAAATCAACAGCAGAGTTAATGAAAAACAAGGAGTACAATACCAGAAACTCAGGTGAACCCACTTTGAATGTTTTATCATCAAATACTTGACAAAAGAATGTTTAATCAATTTGTTCGAAAACTATTTGAAAAACGTATCACTCAAGTTACCGAAAAATTCAACCAATATATATAATTTATTCAATAATATATAATTTAATATTATTAAATTTAAAATAACTTAATTAGTGTAAATTAATTAATTTAATTTAAATTTAATAAATTCGGTAGAAGACGTACTACAGAGCGTTAGAGAAATTAAAAACAGTATTAAAGTGCTTATGGAAAGACAGCATGACTTAAAGAAAAAGAACTACAGCAAGAATTAACTTAATTAAAACAACATTAAACATCTAAACCAACAACAGGATAAAAATCATCTCCTCATAGATGGTCATCGCGAAATTGCTACAGAACAATTAAAAGACACGGCAATTCAACTAAGCTGGAAAATTGGCACAATAGAATCAAAAGATAACCAGTCGGCACATCGACTACGTCATAAAAGGGAAAGAGGTTTTCCTGACTTCCCCCATCGGGGGACTCACTAACAGCCTGACAAAAGTTAACCTACCATAAAAGCTAGCAGCATTAAAAACCTAATAGTCAAGGATCTGAATGGAACTTGCTACAAAACCCCAATATTCTTATCCATATAATCAACACCATATCAGAAACCATTCTGCTATACAAGGAAAGTAGTTTATATCAGAAATATGCATTAAAAGGAAAATATGCATTAAAGGGAACTAATCAGTCATAACGAAGGGAACAACATACCAACCTACATGAACTCAGACTACCAAGAAGATGGTGTTCAACATACCAACCTACATGAACTCAGACCACTACTGCCCTGTATTGTTGCCACATTCTAAACTTGATAACAGAATGATAAGTGACTACCTCCAAAAAATGAATATCCATTCTTCATATCAACATCAGGAGCATTGAAAAATACTGGCACACCCTCCAAGTTTATGTGAAGGAAGATACAGACAACATAGATATTTTAGTATTAACAGATGTACCACAATAAACGAAGAGGCACTCTACCCAATGACAAACTTTCAACAACACGAACACTGCAGACAAATGACGTGGCAGCAGTATAATATTTAGCAAACAAATTAGAAGTAATATAAATGAACTATAAATTAGAATTTGCAGAAAATATATGCATCAAAGTTAAAAATATCAGTGAAGAGAACTTAATAATATGCCGGCAAAGGTTGGTCGATTGGTAGAGCCTCTGCTACTAATGGTTCAGTTAAGTAAGTTTGAGCATGGTTAGTAGTTGGAAGGGGACCAATCGTTCGATGCTGTTGGCACACTCTCCTTCGATGAGTCTTTGGACTCCCTGGAGGTGTCTAATAATAATAATAAACGGAATCTACTGATTACGCAATTTAGACACCAAGAAATTTCTTGAATTAAACAAATGGCTTTTTACCATGGAACAATGTGCCTCAGAATACTTGATAATAATAGGTGACAAATATGAACAATAACACATCACAATACCTAGACCTATCAGCATATAATATAACCCCATCAACTCGCTTGTATACTCGAGAAGATATAGTCGAAAATACAATCACCTCATTCTGTGTTGACCAAATAAATATATGGGCCCCCTCAAAAGAGATATACAGCACCCTTCATAGCATGCAAACTGATGGACATTTATGTCACTGCATGCTAGTTACATACTGAACCAGAACTCTTAAAATCCACGGAGACTAGCATGCAGTGACATAAATGTCCATCAGTTTGCATACATAGCATCTTAAAAGAAATTATGTAGTAAATGACGAAATCAGAAAAACAGACTAGATGCGGATAGCATCTTTAGACTCTACTGATCCTATATTCAGGAATCAGGCCAAAAGCCATCAAAAAACATTCAAATAACCTATGTTCAGCTGTACATAGTTAAAATCAAAACGGGACATACATACCGAAACACTAAAGACAGCATGAATCACTCCTATACATAAACATGGAAAAAGAAACAAGTAATTACAAACCCAATGCCACATTGTAATCAACGCAATCATGGAGCGAATTGTGTATCGCACATTCTCCACATACATTGAAAAATTCCAAATCACTCCAAAAACAATATGGCTTTCAAAGAATAGCCACACTCCAGGAAGATTTCTCAGACTTAATAAATGCTGCATTAGATAAAAACAGAATAGTAGTAGTCGTTTTTATTGACCTAACAAAAGCATGTGACACACTAACTCACAAAACCTTTTTGAACAAACTAAAACGTGGGAATCGGAAGTCGTCTATTCCAATTTTTCAAACATACATTAAAAACTGAAAGCACATCACACGTGTAGGATCAGTGCACATCAAAGAAGTGCCGATAACCTGTGGAGTACTACAAGAAAGTATTCTATCTCTTTTTCCGTTCAATATATACACGTACGATATTAGCATCTTCCCCTAAAATATAAAATCTTCCAACAAGCTGACATATCCGTAATATCCATAAAGAACAATGCAAATATCACTTATACAAATAGGCAACACATCAATCAAATCACTAACTGAAACGTCACTTATATATTACCTGAAGAAACAAAACTAATGTTATTCAAAAGTCCCAGACCCTACCCATAGAAATTAAATATCTTTCTATCTGACATCCAACCTCATATTCACAAAGCACTGATCCTAAAACCACAACCATCACAGTGGAAAACAAGATGCGTTCTTGGACTTCACTGGTGATCAAAGTTTGAATAGCCTTGCAAACTACCTACACAACAAACTCAGGGTAATAGAGCAAACTATATCAATTAATAGATATTGTCCCAACACACAAAAATACTAATAAATCATCTGAAAACATGTGAAGATACGCTATTACATTACATGCATTCTACACAGATGAGAAACCTAACGGATTACTATTGGTGCAAAATAAAGTGGTAAAACTGATGTTCTGAGAACAGCCCATACTTATATGGTCATCAAGGACAACACAAAATATTTAAGGTGAAATACGAGTATTTGTACCTCTATACAGTCATGCTAAATCATTACTTCATTCCAATCTACAGAGTAACCAGAACGACATATCAGATAACAAGACCAAATTCAACAAATGACATAACATATACGTATAAAAATCACTATGGAAAAGTCACCTGAAGCTTCTACATACCTGACTTGATCAACAAACTGCCGTTTGATGACAGAAACTTAGGGACCTACAGAGAGCCGAGACAGGCACTATATATCAGCTAAATCAGCTAACGCCTTTTTTTTTTTTTTTATTCCCGTATACGGGGAGTAGGCGAGGCCATCTAGCCCTATCTAACTTTTGGAGACTGAGTGGGCAGTTTAATCTCCACTGGTACTAATCAAAGATAGATGGCCCAAGGCTATCACTAATTAAGCGGTACTCAGTGAAGAGAGACGGCTCAAATGTGCCGCCATCTCGTGGTCCCTAACCCTAACACAATATATTTAATTTCTGAAATAATGTGGGTTCTACGGTCGATTTTCTTGAGTTTACAGGACAAAAAAACCGAGTTTCCGGGAGGAAAAACCTGCTTGCCCGTGCCAGAGATCGACTAACTAGGGAACCGGTCGAAAAAAGGCTTAGAAAAATTTCCTCTAGTCGCCGACTAGACTCGAAACCAAGTCTTCCTTCGTGCGGCTAAGCGCCGTGGTTGGCAAACGCCACATCCACTGAGCTACACAGGCACTATATATAATATATATATAAGGTTTCCCAAAATTTACACAAGAAGTAATTTTGATAGAAAACAGAGGTTTTTAATTAAGAATTGTAATTTTTTATTGATTCATAAAGTATACAGTATAGGGTTATGCATGGAATAGCATATCGGGTAAATGGCCTCCACGGCTTTGCTGGCACATACGCACTCTTTTGTCGAAATTTTCCATGACCGTTTTGCATAAATGTGGCTGAATTTCGTTGATACAGCGCTCAATTTCCTCCTTCAAGGCGTGGGTGGTCATGGGCTTTTTGACGTAAACCTTAGACTTCAAAAAACCCCAAAGAAAAAAGTTTTCCAACGGCATTAAGTGACATGATCTGGGCGGCCAATTCTGATCACCAAAACGGGAAATTACACGACCAGGAAATGACTCATGCAGTAATTGAATCATTTCTCGGGCTGTATGGCATGTGGCACCGTCATGTTGAAACCACATGTCGTCTACATCCATATCTCGCAATTTAGGCACAAAAACTGGATTATCATGTCACGATAGCGAGCACCATTAACTGTTATTGCCTTACCAGCCGCATTTTCGAGGAAGAATGGACCGATGATGCCTCCGGCCCAAAATCCGCACCAAACAGTGACGTTGTGGATGCATTTGTTTCTCAACAATCACTGGATTTTCTGAACCCCAAATGCGAATATTTTGTCGATTAACGAAGCCATCAAGATGAGAATGAGCCTCATCGCTGAAGATGATTTTGTTCGAAAATTAAGCATCCACTTGTTGTTCCTTAATCCATTCAACGAACTCTCTTCGCTGTGTATGTTGTCAGTAGGCTTCAGTTCTTGAGTCAATTGAACTTTGTAAGCATAAAGATGCAAATCTTTCGTGAGAATACGCTGTAGAGAGCTTCTCGAAATGCCCAAAGACCACGGTGCCGAATTGATGTTCCTGGACTCTCAGCAACACTCTCACGAACTGCTTCGATGTTTTCTATTGAACGACTTGTTGAAGGACGGCCAGAGTGTATAAGATCACTAATTGATCCAGTTTCCTTGAATTTTTAAATTAATCTTTTCACAGTTGATGAAGTTAAATCACTATTCCGATCATATTTTGTACGAAAAATGCGAACTGTAGCTGCCAAACTTTCATTATTTTTAAAATATTGCTCAACAATGAAAATGCGATGTTCTTTCGTGTAGCGCTCCATTTTTAATAATCCTGAACTGTCAGCTGTCACGCTGTCTTTTTTTTTCTCGTTGGCAATACTTTACCGCACAAATGGCGCTAAATTTAAATTTTGTGTGAATTTTGGGACACCCTGTATATAGATATTATATTGTAGCAAGACTGAAAATTAGAGGGAAATTAATCTCAGGCACAACATACAAATCTGTAACACCTCCAGCTGCCCTTGCAAAAGAGTTAAATCTTGCTCAACCAATGGTAGTCCATGAGTGCATGTACTTGCCTCTACATGCTAACCAGAAAAAAAGCTTTTATATATATATATATGTTTCGTCTACGCGGTTAGCCTAATGGCTATGCACTTCGCAATCATATGCCTGGGGAAGGAGTGTCCTAGGTTCGATTCCCGTCGGAGACGTGAGAAGTTCAAGGATCTTCCTCAGCCATAGCCAAGTTAGCCTGTCTTGGGCGTGGACAGCAGGGTTTTTTTTCCCAAGTTTATCTGGGGTTTTTCATAAAACTCCTTCATACCATTTTCATCCCGCAAGCAGGCAAACTGGCCTCGTGAACACACACGGATACTGTCAGAAATATATCGCCCTAGGGGATGCAGCAGAGGAGTGGCGAACCGGCTGCATTAATACGCCAGTAAACCCCTCATTAGGAGGGGACTATCGACCGTCCTAGATGAATGAGGACAGAAGGAGGAGGATATATGTTTTCAAGCACATACATATAAACCTTGCTGGCAATGGGTGTTGAAACAAAACCACAAAACTGTTGCCATCTCTTACTTCCTCAGATGAGCTCTGTAGAAGTTCGAGGAAGAAAGTTGAAGTGCTACCCAAACAAACAAACAATATATATATATATATATATATATATATATATATATATATCAAGAAGAATATACTCAGAATGTGAATACGGAGTTTTTGTAGAGAAATAAAATATCTGTACTGAATACAAAACCTATAAAAGTATCGGAAAAAAAATCCCAAAAGATATAATGCAGAAAATTATGCATATTAACATAAACTCATTCCATTATTATTTGTACCATTGAACTGTGTGTTGAATAGTGAATTGTATGCACGTTCTTGCCAATTCATAAGTAAATACGACGAGAAGATAATTAGTTTTTAAAAAATGTATAATTATATTTATAAAGAATTAAGTACTCTGCATTTTGTACTGAATCCTTGTATTGTACAGAAAATTTCTTATGTACATATACGTAAATACGCTATGATAATAAACCTTGTCATTGTCAAAAATATTATTATTATCTTAAACCACAACCATCACATAGGTGAAAACAGCCCATTATCTCGGACTATGCTTCGTTGATGATCAAAGTTAGAATAGCTATTCAAATTATCTGCACAACAAACTCACAATAAAAGCAAGCAAATTCTATTGATGAATAGATATTGCCACAACACACACATAAAAATACTAATCTATAAAACATTATGTGAAAACATGTAAAGATATGAAATAACATAATACACATTCTGTACAGACCACAACCTTAACAGATTACAATTGTTGCAAAATAAAATGGTAAAACTGATATTCTGGGAACAAAGAGACAATCCCGCACTTATACCGACAGCAAGGACACAATACAAAATATTTAAGGTGAAACAAACAACCTGTGTAGTTCAATGGATTTGGCGTTTGCATACCACGGCGCTTGATCGTATGAAGGAAGACTTGATGTTTCGGATCTAGTCAACGACTAGAGGAAATTTTTCGAACTCTTCTTTTCGCCCGGTTCCCGAATTAGTCGATCTCTGGCATGGGCAAGCCAGGTTTTTTCTTCTGGAAACTCGTGTTTTTCATCCCGTAAATTCAAGAAAATCGACCGTAGCACCCGCACTTTCAAACATTAAATATATTGTATTAGGGTTGGGAACCATGAGATGGCGGCACTTGTTGAGCTGCCTCTTCGCTGCGTGCTGCTTAATTAGTGATACCCTTGGGCCAGCTATCTCTAATTGGGTACCAGTGGAGATTGAACGGCCCACTTAGTCTCCAAAAGTTAGATAGGACTAAAATGGTCTCGCCTACAGGGAGTAGGCGAGACCATTTTAGTATTTTATTCTTTTTATCTTTTTATTCCCTATACGGGAATAAAAAGCGTTAGCTGATTTTTTGATTTCTGACAAGGTGCCTCTACACAGTCATGCGAAAACATTACTTCAGTCTATAGAGTAACCAGAAAAACATATCAGATAACAAGACCACAGTCAACAAACTAATAAAATGTAAATATAAAAATCACTACGGAAAAGCCACCTGAAGTTTCTACACACCTGAAATGAGCAATAAACTGCCACTCGACGAGAGAGACCTAGGGACCCCCCCCCCCACACACACACACAAACCTATAATGAATTCCTCTCAAACATCATTACATAGACACAAACATGGCATATCGAAATCCAATCCCCTCCCTTCAAAATGGTTAAACCGTGTTCATGCAGTGGTAGTCCGAGGGGGCATGTATTCGCCTCTACACGTAAACCGGAAAAAGGTGTGTGTGTGTGTGTATAAATAAATAAACAAATCACGAAACCACCGCCACCTATTATCTTCCTCAGATAACCTCTGCAGAAGCTTCAAGGAAGAAAGCAAAAGTGCCACCCAAACAAACAAGTACATCAACAATTATTATTATTATTATCGACACCTCCATTGAGCCAAACGACTGATAAAGCATCACTTTCTTACCAATATATATACATTTTGTCATATATTGGTAAGAACTAGAAATTCAAGTACTATCTGAATTTCTGGTTGCTGACTAAGATAAGATATTATTTTAAAAAAAAAGAAAACTACCAATTTTCTGCAAACTAGTGGAAAGCTTCATATAAACAAGACTATCCGTAAGGAAGATAGTTAGGAGTGATATAGCCGAAGCAATAATAAATTCCATATCTTAGCTAAGGAAGGGTAATCAGATAGAGTTATATGAATGAGTAAAGTCATCTAGCATCAGCTGCAGAATAAGAATATGCTGTGGAATGTATACAAAGAAAAAGGAGACCAGCAAACTCATGACAGTAGAAGAATCAGGCAAAAAAGCTGAAGCATGGTAATGAAGGCAACATCAAATTATGATAATAATCTGGCCGTGCAGACGAAAGAAAATCACGAAGAGTTCTTTCGTTACGTGGCAAGTAAGAGGAAGAATAACCGTGAAATTTAACCTTGATGAGCACTGATGATGGCGGTGATGTGATAAGCAGATAAAATAGTTGGGAACGTAAGTATCTACGTTCCAAGCGTATATCCTGCAAGTGAGATTACTGCTTTAACATATGTGATGGACACTACTATGGGAACAGAGGTTAATGAATTGGAGGTTCTTAGGATATTGCAGAATCTCAATTGCCTAGTCAATGGGATACCAGCTAGGGTTTTGCGAGAATTTGTAAGAGAACTGGCACTGCCTTTGACTAGGCATTTTCATTTAAGTCCCAACTCTGGTGATTGCAAGGAAGTGCAATGAAGTCTGCTGATGGATTCGAAGGGAGGTATAATAGATTATGTATATAGACTGGGTCTCGCGCGATGAATCTTCTCACTTCATGGAAGTGCGTGTACAATAATAGTAATAATAATAATAATACAAATTTAACTTACCTTTCCCACAACTAGAATCCATAATCACTAATAACAAGCACGCAACACAAGGGACCATTTTGAAATTAAATAAAAAATGACATCAAAATACACAGAAAATATTTCAATTATGTTCTGTTTACCTATTCACTGTATAAACATCATCGGTTTTGAGTGAACATCACCAAACAGCCATGCGCGCGCGCGCGCGTGTGTGTGTGTGTGTGTGTGTGTAGATTGGCAGTAGGCGCAGTGACGTATTTAGGTATAGGCCAGAGCCTAGAGCGGCAAATTTTGAGGAGCGGCAGAAATTTCCACGCTCTCATTTTGTTAATTATAACATGTTCCTTATATGCCGCATCTCCTCACAAGTAGAGAAATATTTTTCTTTTCCTCATTTTTTTTTTTTTTTTTTTTTTTTGTTTAGTCTGCAATCACATTGGCATTTAATCAGATTCTGCATAACTATACAGACCGAGACACGTGCACGGAAAGCTACTGTATTGTTGTCGGTAACTTGACACAATGGCAATAGGGATTAATAAATTTGATCCCTTTCTTGCTGAGCACATTGCCAAAAGCGGGAGAAAAGGAAAAGGTTTCGTTTCCTATCTTTTCTCTGCCACGTATGAGGACTTTATTAAAATAATGGGCGAGAAAGTATTCTACGGCAATGATTGGAGGTTTAGATCATGACTTGCCCATAGGCAGATCATAAGGGGCGGCACTTTCTGCGGACCTAGGGGCAGGAAATACCTAAATACGCCACTGAGTCGGTGGGTGTATAACCTATTGGAGTTATCATCTAGCTGATCGCAGGATGATAACTCCAATAGGTTATACACGATGATGCAAAAATTATGAGGACATATGAATATTTCTACCCTAATATTTTTTTAAAAATGTAACTTTGATCTCGATGACAGTCTGCATGCCTTTTGTCGAAATTCTATAACGCTGATGATTGGAAATTCTTTATTAGAATGTCATTCAGTTTCTGGTGTGTAGTTTTTTTTTGAGTATTGCCTTTAGCTACGTTTTTTAACGCAGATCAGTAGTCCTTGTGAATAATTTCGGAAGTTTTTAGGAGAAAACGTAATTCATGTTTCTCACTTCCTTAAATCAAATAGCCCGTGTAGTGGGGATAGTGTGCATTATCACGTTGATTGAATTGAATTTTCAGAAAGGCGAGTCATTATTATTATTTTTTTTCTTTAGGGATCTTTTCATGGTCTTTCAGGTTCAGTTCTACATAGATATATCTAACCAGCATAAGAGCAGTCCTGCAACCCGGTCTGATACATCATAATAAAAAATGATCGCCATTCTGCTTTCAAAGAGAAACAGTAACGAATAGTGGAAAACGAAGTACCCTACTAGTATTAATCTACAGAAATCCGTTCGTATGTCACCTTTCTGATTTATTAGAACTATGATAATTTTTATACTTTCGGCCCAAATATTGTTGAGGAAGAAGTCAACTGTGGCATCAGTGAAGGCGTCTGAACTGACTAAGAAACTCCAACTAATAGCTAATCAGATTATTTTCGCAACAGAAACAAATAATATTTGCAATAATGGAAAAACGAATGTTCGTCCACAATCAATGACATGCAGATGTAATCCATCACAAAGGACTGTTAGCATTTTTTAAAAAATTTGAATTGTTATCGCAAAACACTAAATTCAATACTCTGAAATCATTTGCATTCCTGTTCTTAATCCTTCATAAATTATTCTTTGAATCTTGGACGGTAGGAAAATGAAATTTGGCTCATGAGAACTGCACATATCCTCATGGTAATTTAGATTTCTATATAAGACCACTGTAGGTGCTATTTTACTCACTATTTATCTTCCACAAGATTCAGGAAGTTTCATCTTGTGGGAGACTGCAACTCTCAATGCGATGGCTTGCACACGTATATTACGTTCAGTGGTCGCTCGTGGCTTGAAATCGTGGGGGGTGCTGCAACTTTCGAAATATACATACACACTGTAAGTACAGTGTATATGTGTTTGGATAAAATATCAAAATTATTGTAAAATTAAAAAAAATTAAACATGAAAAAAATATTATTTATTATCGATAAAATGATATAGTTTGGTATAATTCACAATTACTTAAAAATAAAATCCATTCTTCGTGTTTTGTTTCGAGCGAAAAGGTCAATAACCTTTTCCTTGATGCTTGTGTGACTGTTGAAGGATTTTTTTCTCCGTTGAAATCATCGCAAGTGCATTTAACCTATCCCGATTCACAGTGCTCCTCAGAAATGTTTTTATTCTCTTTAATGTTGAAAAACGGCGTTCAGGCTCTGATGGAGTTATAGGAATTATCAAGAGAATTTTTAGCAATACAGTAACACAATCTAAATTATTTTCTGTTATAAATTTGAACAAGGCAATTAATTTACGATAATTCTAGAATACTCGAAGTTCAGTTTCAAGTTTTTCTTTGTTGATCATGGGATATGCTTAAGTGGTCAATTTTATTTCTTCTGTGGGCAATTTATTCTTAAAATTAACTAATTTATCCTTGTCAATAATTTAGCAGCTACTAAATGTTCAGTGAAAGATTACCTTTTCTCCATATCATTACGTATGCAGTCACATACTTCCTTTGATTCAGCCAATTCTTATTTTAATAGAAACTTTCTCAGCGAGAGTCAACTGTGAAAATTTAAGTTTTTTGTAGTTCACTTACAGTCACTACTGTCACAGAACTTATTTCTTTTAGGTTGCATTTCTGAGGTCATAATTGTCAATAACCCCAAAAATGTTCTAAAATAAAAACTATAACAAATGTTATGTCTTTAATTGTAATGTCGAAATATTTAAAGAGACGGAGTAAACACGATAAGCACTACGAACACTCTACTACTAGCGCAAACTGCATATAAACAACAGTGGAACTGCGCGACGGACAGTGCCGCATTACGCTATAGCTCGCATCTCACTATGATGTGCATATGCTTGCACGCGTAGCAATAGGGCACTGTGGTGAACACAGTGCTGCTAGCGTCCTTCGCCCTCCTAAGTGCTACAAGATGGATTTTTATCATTTTTTATACAAAATAAGAGAATTATATAGGATTGTTGATGATAAAATTAAATATTACAAGCAAATATAAATAAATTAATAAATATATTTATATATCGAGAAAAATTGGGGGTGCTACAGTTCCGTACCTATTCACGAGCCTCCCCTGATTACGTTAAAACTATGAGTGAGTTAAATTTTTTTTGTATGTTTATTTTATTTTATTACATTAATTACATTATAATTTCATTGAAAAAAAAAATGATCAAATCAGCCTCGTTCGCTATAAATTGCTCATGAGACGCAGAAACCATTTTGTCAATTTTTGTGACTCCATTGAATAGCAAAGATTGAGAAACCTGCATATTACAAATCGAAATTGAGGCTGTCACAACCCAATATCTGTTTTACAAATCGCAGATATATTTCAGAAATGAAAAAAGATCACAAAAGGAAACCAATATTTCCTACCAAATATTTGCATTATCTTTTCTTTATTTTTTACACTGCTAGTTATTATACAGTAAATAAAACCGCAAATTCGCTTTGATGAATGGAGCATAGGAAAGTTACTCTGTGCCCAATAAAACATACATAAACAGTCTAAAAATAAGTAGTAATTTTTGCGTCAATAATAAGTGAAAATTGATGGTGTCTATGCAATATCGTAAATTATTGTCTAATTACAAACATTATTTTTTTAAATTAAACAATTCAGCAAATAAAATTTTTACACTACTTTATTCATAATGGTTTTACTTCATTTTTAATAAATTTATTTACTTTGAAAGTACAGCAGTAAATTTCTAAGATATCGGTCTTACCTTGAGACGATTGATTATTTTTGAAGGAAAAATTATCTCTTAATACAGAATATATGGAACCAATTGGAATATATACACCCTCTGTCCAAAAAGAAACCGAACGTTTCGAAAATAGAAGAAACTAGTAGCTCCACCTGTTGTATCTTTTTGTTGTCGAAAGCGGCAACCTTCATTAGTGTTGTGTCAACTGTTTATGACATTTGTTTCATTAGAAGCCGAGTTATAAACAGTGACACAACACTAATAACACACTGTCACACCAAGAGTGACAGTGTGTTATGACAAACGGTCGGTTGTCACGATATTTATGCCGTACGCGACGAATTCTCGCTATCAATCGCCTCAAAACTTCGAGATAAGACTCACTTGACCATTTGGCCAGGCGGAACGAATTCTTTAAGGATAATGCCCTTGGAAACGTAGAAACAAATCAGCATTGTCTTTACTTTTGACTTCTCCAAGCGACATGTTTTCGGATGCCCCTCTTATGGTGGTCTCCACTCAGCACTCTGGCGTTTGTTTCGGGCTAATACTCAAGACACCACTTTTCGTCACCAGTAACGATCGTTTCAAGGAAGTTTGAGTCCTTACGAGGTGGTTTTAATAAGCTTTTTTGCAGTGTTCAATTCGATACATTTTTTGGTCGCAAATGGATACATTTTTTGAATTCGCAATTTGTGGGGAACAAATTGCGAATTCAATTTACGAAAGCCCAAACTCTCGGTCAAAATGTTGTGCACAGTTGATTTTGGAATCCCCAATTCATCTTCAATCAATCTCACGGACGATTTCCGGTTTTCTTTGATGAAATTACGCAATGTTTGGATGTTAACTTCGCTCAGTCAGTTTTTGGACGGCCCGGCTTTTCGTCATTCTCAAGCGTCTCACGACCACTTTGAAATCGCTTACAACCACTCGTAAACTTGAGTACGGGATAAGCAATCATCACGGTATGCTTTTTGAAGCATTCGTGCGTTTCGGTAAAACGTTTACCAAGTTTAACAAAAAAGTCAATCGCAGCTCTCTGTTTGAAACTCATTTTCCGATCGCTCGTCAAAACACACTGTCACTCTTGGCACTATAACTCGGCTTCTAATGAAACAAATGTCATAAACAGTTGACACAACACTAATGAAGGTTGCCGCTTTCGACAACAAAAAGATAAAACAGGTGGCGCCACTAGTTTCTTCTACTTTCGAAAAGTTCAGTTTCTTTTTGGACAGTGGGTGTAGGTAATTATTCACAAAAATCACATAAATTCTAGGGAAGTGAAGGTTATTCCTTTATTTACTTTACAAACTTCTAATTTTCATTATTGAAAAAAATAAATGGAAAGAACTACGGTAAGGAGGTTTTAGAAAATCATCATAATAATAAAAAATATTTGCTTTCTTAACTTTGTCTCTTTCCATGAGAAATCATGTTAGTGGCTAAAGTGGAAAGTGAAAGAAGTAGCATCTGCAATGTTTATTTCCTTAACCCTAAACTTTGTCAAATAACATCTGCCGATTCGAGTCACCAATTGAAACACTGTTTTAATGGTTGATTTTGCAATCTTATTTTATCAATTAAAACCGATTTTCTAAGAATAATTAACGCCAATTTTATATATTGCTTCACCCTGCACGATATATCCCCCTACTAAAACAAAGAATAGTTTCTCCGCGTTTCAACGATGTGTGTGTGTGTGTGTGTGTGTGTGTGTGTGTGTGTGTGTGTGTGTGTGTGTGTGTGTGTGTGTGTGTGTGTGTGTGTGTGTGTGTGTGTGTGTGTGTGTGTGTGGTGAGCATGGATTTTTTGAATGTCTTCAGATGGTTCATCATTTTCATCGCTTGCTGTGAAGCTATCATCCTACTTACCACCACTTCCTGGAGTTACCCCTTCCCCAAATTAATAAATAACCAATTTGGTGAGTTTAGTTTTCTTTAATTCTTAATTTCTAAAATGAGTCCTACCTAACATCTACGAAAGGATATTAACCTATCAGGCATTAATGCCGTAAGTAAGCGATGTGTTTGAGAATACGGATATGCTGATCGAGAAACTCAATTTTAACTTTTTTTTTTTTTTCAAACCGCTTCAGTCTGTCAAACAGAACCCAAGTAACAAAAATAGGCGCGTGCCACAGCCGGGGTATACCAATAAAACATGGTGTCCCACAAGGCGCCATATTATCACATACTCTATTCAACATATACACCATTAACGATGTTCATAACCTGGCCATATGAAATCAAATATTTCAGTACGCAGACGACACTAGCAGTCCACATAGACATCAACACAGCTCTTTCTAAAGCACAACAGGACCTAAATGAAATAATCACAACATGCTTCTACCCAAACTTAAGTGTAATCAACGCACCAAGACACAGATGTTAATAATACATAATCCGAGAATCATGCGCTCCCCACCATTATCGCTATACTGTCACACATACCGCTGCATTAACAACAAAAATACCTGCCAACATCTCGAAATCAAACCTATAACACATGCAAAGTACCTTGGCCTTTACATAGATCGCCACGTTAAATGGGCAAAATATATAGAATACCTACATACTAAACTCGTCATCATCGCTGCAAAACTCTTCCAAGTAAAAACATCATTCCATCTAACATGAAAAAATCTCCTATATCATATTTGTGAATCTCTACTCAAGTACACGCTATAATGGTCTATGCAAACATCAAACAGCCACCTAACAAAATTAGAAATATTACATCGGAAAATCGTGTCAACAGTGATTTGGAGACCTTACATACAACAGCCAATATCCGAACCGCACATGGCGATACACAGAATCCTGAACATAAAAAATCTGAAACACTACATATTGTTACTAAGGAATTACTTCAACATCACCTATCGTAACAACAGAGACACATATCGTATAACACGACCTACAACAACTCTCTACATCCCCCACACCCTTCAACAACTCATAAGGTTCGTTTTTGTGATGACATCTGCTACTCATGCTACTCAATAACCTATCAAGAACTTTAAAACACGTAGACAACTACAGAACATTAAAACACGAACTCTGGAAAATATACGAACACAGTTAATACAGCATTAACACTTATATATACACATCACAAATCACCAGCATCCAATGCCTACATTCCATCCTTAAACAGTACCAAACAACATAAATAGTGAAGGCTAATAGCACTCTCTTCATAAAAGCTAATCCTAGGTTCGAAGCAGGTGGGATTAGCCGCCTCATTCATCTAAACCTTAATCAAAGACTGCAGATTATTGTAATGTATCTGTCAGTACGGTGTGTAATAATAAATGATGATACTGATATTAAAAAAAAATTATATTTATATTCGAAGAAAAAATATTAAAAAGAACTTAAGGTACTCTAAACTGTGTACAGAATTTTGTACAGAGCAGAAAATGTAATATGCACTAATTGTACATATGTAAAATACTCTGTATGATAATAATTGAAAAAAATTGTTATTAAAAAAATTATTATATAGAGAATTGGATGATATTCTGTGCATTGGAGAACCTACACACATTACCCTTATAAACATCCCTTAACAGCTACAGCAACAGACTAAAATTCCTCATAGGAACCGAACAGAACAAATCCACCAATTTCTTAAACTTGACATTCATCAGAAAAAACAACAAAATAGCCACGAAAATATACCACAAACCCACGCATATCGGAAACTACTTCCATTTCTACTCATACCATCCATATTCTGTTAAAAAATCGGTCATCCTATTACAATTCATAAAATTACAAGTTTTCAACTAACCATAATTATCTCAACACAGAAATAAAAAAAAACTAACAACACAAATTTTTAAAAATCGCAACTATCCCACACAACTAATAAATTATGCAAACAGGACAGCAAAAACAATCCAACGACCAAAACAAACTTCCCAACACAAAAAGTTATCAAACTGCCATGCATTCAGAACCCATACAAAGCCTACAAATACATTTTCAAACATACTGACAAAAAACTGGTATTCACCACAAACCAAAAATTGGCAAAACTTCTAATACCCACACACACAAATCTCACACACACATAAAGAAATATTAGAATACCACAACGTAGTCTACAAATTTTCTTGCCAAAAAGACTGTGATATCACCTACACAGCTTCTACCATCAGGTCTTTATTGGCAAGGAAAAAAAAAATAAAAAAACGCGTTTTTTTATTTTTTTTCCCTCCAAAGTTATCAGTATCAGTTGGAAGTGATATCACTAAAAGATATCCGCTAATGAGAAGCTCGCTCATTTCCACTAGGCTAAGCAGACATTTTCTGGAGGAGAGAGAGGGAGAAGAGGGGGGTGAGGGGAGATTGCAGGGAAGACCCCTGTCACCCTCCTGACTACCTTTTCACTTCCACCACCTAATGCTACTTTTTTCCCTCCAAAGTTATCAGTATCAGTTGGAGGTGACATCACTAAAAGATATCTGCAAAAGATGAGCTCGCTCATCTCCACTAGGATGAGCAGACATCTTCTGGAGGAGAGGGGGGGGCAGAATAGGAGGTGATGGGGTTAGGGGTGGATTGGGGGGGAGCATTGCAGGGAAGACCTCTGTCACCCTCTTGATGACCTTTTCACTTCCACTACCTAATGCTATTTTTTTCCCATCCCAACAATTTTGGACATATGAGTGAGAGAAATAGTCACATGGTCTAACATCAAAAACACTTTTTGAGGATAAAATATTTAACATAATAAGGACAAATAATATAGAATACCCTTCGAGCCACAGAGATAAGATTTGTCCTATGATGTCTCAAAGTAAGGTAATCTCACATCATATCCAAAAGCATGTAGAAATATGTCCGTGAATCATTTATGCGAAAGTTTCATTTTGGATGGAATGGTCAGGGTTAAGGGTCAGGTAAACAGTACTATAAAAACAAACGAGTCAAGTCTCTTTGCAGTTATGGCAATTCGTTCATCCTGTGCAGTTATCGCCATGATACGAATAGATGGTAATTCAGTTTCAAAAATAGTAAATGATTATCAATGTCGTACATTTTTAGAGAAAATCTCTCAGCTTCTTCACAACTAATAGAAAAAACTTTACTTCCATTGTGTTGTGGTGATTGGTATCCAGGAAAGTAAAGTAAAATAATGGGTGAGCCACAAAAGTCTTCGAAATTTTCTTTCTTCAGGAAAATAACATGAGACAAAATTCTTCACATAGCTCTAAAAGGATGGAAACCGATTATTATTTTAGAAGACATGTACATTGTGATGTATTTATCCAGGATCACTTGGGAAAAGTTATGCAGGAAGTGGTCTGATATCCTTGGCTACTTGCAAAGAAGAGTTGACTACGAAATGGACCTCGGTGAGTGTTATATTCTGAAATGCTAAGATGCTAAGACAAAATTCTTCACATAGCTCTAAAAGGATGGAAACCGATTATTATTTTAGAAGACATGTACATTATGATGTATTTATCCAGGATCACTTGGGAAAAGTTATGCAGGAAGTGGTCTGATATCCTTGGCTACTTGCAAAGAAGAGTTGACTACGAAATGGACCTCGGTGAGTGTTATATTCTGAAATGCTAAGATGGGGAACTAATACTTGATGATACAGGAGCTGATGGAAGTAAAGTTTTTTCTATTAGTTGTGAAGAAGCTGAGAGATTTTCTCTAAAAATATACGACATTGATAATCATTTACTATTTTTAGAAACTGCATTACCATCTATTCGTATCATGGGAAAATTATCGCTAATCATTTAAATTCATCAATGGTAAAATTAGATTTTCAAGATTTTATCCAATTCGATAAAGATTTTTTATTTTGGGACATTTACAAACATTTTACGGAAACTATTTGTGTATATTCACTGACAAAAGTCAGTGAATACACAAATAGTACACAGAATGTTTAGGGAGCCATGCTGTCATTTCCAGACTGACACAATATCAAATGTATGGAAGTGTGGTTACCATGGTATCTGATTTAAAAATTCTTTTGCGTGACCAGCTATTTTGATGTAATGTAACCAAGAACAGTGAGTAACAAAAATTTTATTCATTGGACTCTTTTGGAAAATGTTAAGAGTCTAAACTAAATATTGTGAAATATTTTTAGGTAATTACAAGTTTCGAATTTTTCTCAGTGAATATACTTGTAAGTAGTATTTCAGCAAAATAAAATATGCATTTGTAAACTTAAATGAACAAAGATATGTGCTTTTGTTGTTGTGTTTTTCCACAGTGAATTTTTTACTCAGTTATTCTGATTAGAACTTGATATTTAAATCCACAACTTTATATCTTAATGCGATTCTGTTTAATTATTTAAAAAAATCACAACTGTGAAATTAATGCCAGGAATGGGAAACAAAAGTTTTGAAAACTGATATCCATGTATTGATTATTTTAGAAATTGTCTAATGCTACCTATTAACATTGTTTGAGTTATCTGAAAACAATTCGTTCACATAATCGAAAATCCGAACTGTTAGAATTTGGTTGTTTTACAGAGAGAGAGAGAGAGAGAGAGAGAGAGAGAGAGAGAGAGAGCAGATAATTAACCCAAAATGTGACTTTAACTCTTAAAGTTTGGTATAGAAAAAATATTTGTACTCTCTAGATAACACATATACAAATTTTACCTTTCCCCACACAAAGTAAGATAAAAACACACCAACAGTATATCAATCAGTATGCGAAAGCATGTCGATGAGTCATCTGCACAAAAGGTTCATTTTTGAAGGGACAGTCAGGGTATAGTAAGGGTAAAAAGTACTACAAGAAAAAACCATAGAGTCGAGTGACTTTGGACTTAAGGTAATTGTTCATCCACTGCAGCTGCTGTTTTGTGTTGTAATGTTTTGTGTTTGGTAATGTAAAAATAACAAGTGAGCCACAAAATTCTTTGAAAGTTTCTTCGTGAAAAGTTCTAATTTTTAGAATTTTGTAACAGAAAGTTAACATAAAATATAAGATCAGAGCTAATAATCAGTGAAATAATAATAATAATAATAATAATAATAATAATAATAATAAATAACTATTTTTTGTGGTGCCATATGAAGTAATCTAAGAAGAAGGAGAAGAAGGAAGAAAAACGATTATGAAAAATCGACAGTGGGTGAAAAATACAAATTTTCAGTTATCATTGCTATAATTGATTGCCAATTTCTTTTGAATAAGACTTCACATTTATTTCCTAGAGAAATTTGTATTTCTGATGGAATTATTGTAAGATATGCATTGACAAAATCACCTTGTAGTTGGAAAGAATTACCTGAAAGAGTTGAAAAACAAAATTCTTGGTTAATAAAATATAACCATCAGATAAAGTGGGAGATTGGTTCACTATCTCTGGACAAACTAAGAAATTGGATGATAGAATCAACATGCAAATATCAAATATTACTCGCCAATGGATGAGAAAAATTAAAAACATTAACGAGATTAATAGGGAGGTCTGTTCTTGATTTAAATGAAATTTGATGCCCAAAACGTGAAAACATAATGAAACATAACTGTTAGAAACATAACGAAAGATTCTGTGCTTTTAATAATTCTCAGAAGTATATGTATTGGTTTCAAAAACATAAATATGAAACCCTTAATTTTACTACAGTAATAAATTCCCCACGATCACCAAATGAAAATTAACTATCAGATGAGAGTCACATTGTCAAAAACCACATGATGGCAATTCCACAAGCTTGGAAGAACCTTTGAACAACAGTGCAAATTTAACAATAAGAAGATTAAGGAACAACAAAAAAGATTGTATTTTTTTCACTTTATTTATTTATTTTCTGTATGTTAGATTCAGTAAATATAATTTTTAAATAATATTTCATTAAAATAAAATGTGTAAATTTAAATGAACAAATTGGGTGTCATTGATGTGTTATGCAAATTTAAATAAGAACATAACATTTTTTTCTCCTAGTAAAATTTCATGCTACAAACTAACCAGAGACTTTTTTTAATGGATATGTAATGGATATGTAATGTCGCATATCCAAACATTCATGAAACGATTCCTTATGTTATCTTGATCTTGTCAGAGGTGTCGCACCAATCATGACACGATTCCTTATCCACTAATATATCTCCCTTTTCCATTCAAAACAATAACGTCACTTATTTACAACTAACAAATGACGTCACTTATTTACATCTCATAACAACACACACCCACATCACGATTCCTTATCTTATATTGATCTTGATCTTGTCACTAGTGCACCACCAATCAAGATACGAGTCCTTATCTCTAATCATCCCATAATTCCATACGCGAACAAAACAAACAACGTGACGTCACATACACATATGCCCCCAGGGAAATTCCAAAAATTCCAATCGCATGACGTCACGCCCACAATGACCTCATCAAATTATCAACCAATCACGACGATTCCTTATCTTATCTTGATGTTGATCTTGTTCAAAGCGCCTGGTATACTGCTACTTATGCTACATATATTTGTCTCTAAACATCTGCAATTCCCTAAGAATTCTTGAGTAAAAAGTCAATGACATTAAAACACTCCTAAACAAATGCAGGAAAAAATAGCAGTAAAAATAATAGTTTTTATGAGGAGTAACATGGGAGTTTTCCCAGAAATAATAGCTATATTATGTAGAGAAACTATATTTGTTGTTATTGTATACATAGAGTGTAAAAATTAAAAACAAAAGTCTGTAATAATCATCACTGTCAATATTATAATAATATACGTTGTAAACAATTATTCTTATTTAAAAATATTACGTATGAAATATTTTTAAATAATAATAATTGTTTACAGTGTGCATAACAGATACATGCTATGCACAATTGTATTCGTGTAATGTATTATAAATATTATATATGTATAAAAATTATTATTAATAGTAGTAGTATGTAATTTATCTGAGATATTATCATATTATTAATCATTATACAAAAAATTCCGTATAATCTTCATTGTTAATATTAGAAGAACAAGTGTTGTAAATATAGATGCAAAAAAGTAATATTAAAAATTTTAATTGAAATCCAATGTAGAAAATGAACCACATACGCAGCACTTAGTGTTGAAGTTTGTAAAAATTGCAAGCTGGAATGTCACTAAAGATGATTATTGTATATGTGGAAATATTTTAGAAATCAATAAAAATTTATTACTTGGCACCTCCAAAAATGTATTATTATTATTATTATTATTATTATTATTATTATTATTATTATTATTAAGAGAGACTTCTTGGGAGTCAGGGACTCATCGATGGAAGTCGCATGGCGTTATGAATAACGGTATAAAAGAATGTTCCATAAATAAGCTCTGAATGAAAGACACAAGCAATTTACAAATTATTATTGGCGGTGGTGGTGGTGGGCAGTAGATGGCGTTTGTGTAGGTGATGGGTAGTAGATGTTCGGAGACGAAGAGTTGTACAGTAGGTATCCTCCCCATGGATGATTCTTCGGATTCCATGGAGGTGTCACGAATAATAATAAAACAACCGATAGAAGGCAGCTGATATACTGATCTGATGACTATTCCACTTAAAACAAGTTTGTCCAGTTTCCATGTTTTTGATTATTATTAAAACATGATTATTTTGATTATTATTGAAATACCAATTTCAATAAAAACTGCTCAACATACCAAAAACAATTTTAAATGTTCAACGACCTGAGTTTCCAGGAGAAAAACACCATTTGTACCTGAAAGATTTCCACATCCGGAATATCTAAGACATATTTATAAATCATGAGTAGGTACTTTTAACATAATCAGACAAGCAAATCCAAAAATTGTTGGCTCGGTACCATATATACCTTCATTCTTATTAGAACTACAATTTCGATCTAGTTTTCCTATTGAAGCCACATATTTTTCAACACTATGGAATTTAGAAAATTAGGTTTAACTTTCTTCACAAGTAGATTCATTCAATTTACGAAGCATTCATTTAACTACTTAAAAAAACTCTGCAGGTGTTGCCAAAATGCTTCATCAAACACATCATTACACTAACAACATTAAACAATAAAAATACTTCACACAAAAATTTACATACGTCGCTTCATAGAATCATCTCACTATTATACACTTATAATCGATAATTTTCAATTGAACACCTGGTACACACGCTCCAGTATAGCAAGAGTAAGTTTAACAACAACAACGCAATCACAATAGCAAGATTAGGCTTACGAACATCGCGATAAGAATAGTAAAGATAAGCCTAACAACAACGATTCCATACTCATAGTCTGATAGCAATTACCAAACACAAACTAATTATACTAAATACAAAAATAACCACACAAAAATATAAACACAAAACTTCAAAGAAATATCTGAGTATTACACACTAACAAAAATAACTTCTTTTTTTTTCTCTTTAAAAAGAGTGCACTAGAAACTAAATTACACCATTGCGCCCAACACAAATCCTAATAATTACTTGAATTAGTAGAGAAGAAAGAAATTAGGTTGATTAATCACACTGTCAACCAACGATAGCAGATAACTGCCATCGCTGATTGGTCACCCAAACCATGATTCCAGTATTATTGTAATTATGTTTTTCTCCCTGAGTTTAAGGGAGAAAAACACTACTTGTCGCAGACAGATTCCATATCTGGAATGCGCTTCATAAGACCATCAAAATCGAACTTTTAAGTCTTTCTTTGGATGTTTTAGTGCTACAGAGGCAAACGCAATGTCCAGTGTGGCACAAAAGCACTTAGAGATTATATAAAAACAAAATTCAGTTACAAATGATAACTACAGCGATTCTCAGCTTTTTATTTGGAATCGCTCCCTTTGCATTTCACTTTATATAGAAGTATAAAGAAATTTTGATGGGTACCGACACTTTACACTTTTAGAGTGCTTTACGTTAGATATATATTTCTTCATGAGTGCCATATTTTAGTATGATGCTTTAAATAACGGTTTCACACATCTAAGAGTAAACTAAATAGATATTTGTGAAAATATTTATGTACATCCATAAAGAATAAGCATTTTTACATGAAATTTTACCAAGGTCAAACCCAGTAAGAACTGTAACCTGTACATAGATATTTGTTAAATGTAAGTAATCCCTTTGGGAATTGTATATGCTCTCTACAAAATAAGGGAATATTCTAGAAGGTGTAGGAATAAGGCAATACCTTGCCACTAGTAAACAGTCTATTTTTAGCTCCTTATAAGGAAATCAAATTTTGTGTGCGTATTCTACATGGAAACGCTCAAGGTCAGTGCTAGCTGGACCGACAAAAGCTTCAAACAAATGTCTGCTGCCAGAACGAATAGGATTTGGGGAGTGTTAGAGAAAAACAAGGGTTTTCACCGAGATGTTCGGGGGTCCCATGGGGTCCCATATCTCCGTGCAAGGATTCGTGAGTGAATAAAAGGCGTTGGCGAAAAGATCGAAGAGAATAGGATGAAATGCAGTGATTCGGTTCCAGAAGTTTTCTTCGGTGACTCAGAGATCGTTGGGGAGTCGGCAGGAAGTCGTCGGCAGTTTATTCGTCAGATGTACACCATCGGGAATGCGACGTCGGGAGAAAGTGTGCTAGAGGGTTAAAGGAAGGATGAGAGGAGCCGATCTGCCAGGCAACGAATAGACCCCTGATGACAACTCTATGCCGGGAGCTATAGTCCAAGGAGAAGGAATCTTCAAGCGGAAGGAAATCGCTCCCTTGCCTTCTACGTACATGTAACTACTCCGTAAATCGAAGAACCTCCGCCCGTGTCCCGGGAAGATATTAACTCCACAGGCCGTCAACAAGTCTATCGCCGGCACAAGAAAGAAGCGAAAACTTGACACAGAAGAAAAAGGAACAGAGCTCCAGTGTGAAGCCAGATGAATAGAGGGTAGTCACCACCAAAGTGAGGGTATCTGTTTTTCCATTTTGCTTTGAGTTTTTAAGGGACCTTTTATTCATGGACTGTAAAGTAGAGGCTGATCAAATTAGGCATAATGAACAGTTAAAGATTAGAAGTTAAATAATTGTCGGGAATTTGTATGTGAAATACGTCAGAGTGTAACTGTTTGCCAAATTGGTGGAATTTGCGTATAGATTATTCCCAGCATAAAAAGGAAGGAGCGTTTGTGTATAAAAGATATGTTCAAGAGCCTGTGTAGCTCAGTGGATGTGACGATTGCACACCACGGCGCTTGGCCACACGAAGGAAGACTTCGTTTCGAGTCTAGTCGGCGACTAGAGGAAATTTTTCTAAGCCTTTTTTCGACTGGTTCAAGAGTTAGTCGATCTCTGGCACGGACATGCGGGTTTTTCCTCCGGAAACTCGGGTTTTTCGTCCCGTAAACTCAAGAAAATCGACCATAGAACCCACATTATTTCAGACATTAAATATATTGTGTTAGGGTTAGGGACCACGAGATGGCGGCACATTTTTGAGCCGTCTCTCTTCACTGTGTACCGCTTAATTAGTGATAGCCTTGGGCCATCTATCTCTGATTGGTACCAGTGGAGATTGAATTGCCTACTCAGTCTCCAAAAGTTAGATAGGGCTAAATGGCCTCGCCTACTCCCGTATACGGGAATAAAAAAGGCGTTAGCTGATTTTTTTTTTGAAGTCTTTACCAACAAGTCTAAAGTGCAGGTTCATTCTAACAGTAAATTATTCTCCTATATTTTGACATCTTACTAAGTACATTTTGTTCTTATAAATTCAGACAAAAAAAATTGTAAAATTCCTTAGCAAAAATTCTCTTAAAGAGATAATTTCTCGCGAGATTTTACACCAGTGTCATCATAACTTGAAGATATTAGTAAGGAAGTAAGGGAGGATGGTAGTGAATTTAAGGGGATGTTATCAGCATCATCTCATCCACAAACTCATGTTCCTCAATAAAGTGGGCATCATACTATATCTGAGCAGTTTGGAACACCTTGTGTTTCACTACTGCTTGGTAATCCGAAATTTAAGAGGGTGCAATCTGCAGTAATATAGTTTCGAGAACCCATGAGTGCACACGTTGAGGTTTTCCATTAGCTCCGGTTACCTGTCTCTTATCTTTTTCTACCAATGTTGGATTATACAACACTTTGTCTTTTCTTGAAGTACCAATTCTAGTGATGATGCACAATCTTTATTTCCTTGTGCTATGCCATCCAAGGCATATGCGTTTTGCAATATTATACAGGATATAACTTCCATCAAGCTTGATGCCTTGCCATTTAGTGGACATTCTCCTACATCACCTGCTGCTTTTTCTTCTCTTGGTGCTTGTTCTAAGATAAAAGATAATACATATGGACTGAGTTCTGTAGCTGGTTCCAGTGAACATCAGTTCAATAAGCAGCAAAAACCTCATGCACTACTACAGGGCATCTGGAATGAGTTTGGTGTTGGCACAGAGAAGGAAGAGTCATCAACACTTGATTGCAAATCAGTTCTCGTGTCTATTCCGCTTTCTAAGTTGAAGAGGAGTTAACTGTTCAACAAGTGATGCTTCTGCTGATTCTGTAACTGTCATTGAAGATCAAGATTCTTGTTAGAACAGCTCGTCGTTTTTTCTGGTACTAAGATGTCTGTACTTCATCACCTGTAAGAGGAATTCGAATTGCTCAGTAATGAGGTGCAGAATATGAAGACTTACTTCAGAGTGATGAATAGAGAAATTAGGACCATTGAGAATACTTTAGCTCAAGGAACTAGTCCAGGATTAGGTATGGGAGAGACTTTGGTCTATGATGGAGTAATGAAGAGAATGAAAGTGATGAGTACTTAACAGAATGAAAGCACAAGATGTCCAGAAGAAATGGGATGTTGTGAGAGTAAGGGAGTAAGAAAAAGAGAGATGAGAGAAAGTAATGAAATTGGAAGAGTGACGCTAATGCGTGTAGAAAAGGACAGTGTATCAGACGCTTGTATAGGTGTGAATGAAGTTATTAGTGGTATAATAAATGGTGATTCAAAGATTAAAATTATGGAGAGTAGAAAACCTGAGGAATGCTTATCTGTTGGAACGATAAAGAGAGAGCGATTTTATCGACAAAAAAGGGCAAGATGTAGAAGAGATGATAGTTATGGTGGGCACAAATAACATGAGTGGTAGTATTAATCGGGTAGCAAAGGATTTAAGAACATTGTTAGATATCGTGAAGAAGAAAAGTGTCAATTTGTGTGTGTGTGTGTGTGTGTGCGCGTGCGTGCGTGCGTGTGTGTGTGTGTGTGCGCGTGCGTGCGTGCGTGTGTGTGTGTGTGTGTGTGTCTGTGTGTGTGTGTGTGTGTGTGTGTGTGTGTGTGTGTGTGTGTGTGTGTGTGTGTGTGTGTGTGTGTGTGTGTGTGTGTCCGTGCGTGCATGCGCTGCCTCGTTTTGATAATTATGAGTTAAGTAGAAGAGCGATAATAATGAATGACATGATTGCAAGAATGTGCAAAAGAAGAGGTCTGGAATTTGTTGAAGTCTGGAGTGTGGTCGAAGGCTAAAGAGAGCTCTATTATTATTATTATTATTATTATTATTATTATTATTATTACAGGCAACTCCAAGGAGTCCTTAGACTAGTGGGAGGCCGTAACATCATGTCAAGGACAACTATTCGACATTCACACAGTATCTATCATACCTCGCCTTTAACTCATTCACAGTCATGGCACCCATAACAGACTCTGGCAGCTTATTCCACTCATTCACCACTCTCCAAGTAAAAAACCCTAGCTCTAACACCGTTGCTAACCACACTCTTGCCCAGCTTCCATGTATGGCCCCTACTCCTCCCACCACCAGTCCTATTCTCAAAAATATCTTCTGAATTAATCTTATAGAAACCCTTCAGTAATTTGAATGTTTCAATCATATCACCCCTTTTCCACCTATCAACTAATTTTGCAACCCACAAATCTTCAACCTGTTCTCATATGGTTCATTCCATAGACCTGCTATCATCTTGGTCACTCGTCTCTGGATCCTCTCAAACTCCTCCCTATCAAGAACAAACCCTGCCGCCCAAATCTGGGCACAGTAGTCTAGATGGGGACTTATCAAGGCTCGATACACAGGAACAATAACCTGTTTGTCTCTGCTTGTTAAAGTATTCTTCAGTAACCAAGTGATTTCATGAGCTGATTTAGCCACTTTTGCGATGTGCCCCCTAAACTTCAATTCCCAATCCACCAACACTCCAAACCTGGCCTCATCAATCTCTTGGAGTACGGTTCCACCAATGTGATATACTGCTACTAATCTTTCACCCCAAAATCCATAACCTTACATTTTGTCACATTAAATTGACATCCATTCTCCTTAGCCCAGTCCTCCAAACTATCCAAATCATCTTGCAAAAGTTTGACATCCTGACATCAGGATATCAAAATTTTGACATCAATTTTGACACTCACTATTGCTCTACCCAACTTTGCATGATCAGCAAACAAAGGAACACTTCCTCCCAGATCTTTTCCTATATCGTTAATGAACAAATTGAAAAGTAGTGGTCCAAGAACAGAAACCTGTGGCACACCACTAGTCACAGACTGTCTTTTGAACTCTACTCCTGAATGAATCATTGTCTGATATCTCTCCATCAACCACCCTCCTATCCATCTCACCAACTCTATATCCATCCCCATATGCTGCAATTTACCGATTAGAATTCCATGTGATATCCTGTCAAAGGCTTTAGCAAGGTCCAGTAAAAACACTGTAAACACATTACCCTTATCCAGTTCAGCTACCGTGTCATAAAACGTGAGCAAGTTACTGAGGCATGATCTATCCTTCGCAAAAACCATGCTGTCCCCCATAGAGTATCCCATTTTCATCTATCCAATCCGGTATTTTTTTTTCATGACTATTTTCTCCAAGACCTTGACAACGATTCCTGATATGCTGATCGGTCGGTAATTTACAACCGCAGTCTTGGAACCTCCTTTATGCAGTGGAACTATTTTACTCGCTTTCCACCCCTTCGGGACTGACCCAGACCCGAGACTCAAATTAAACAAAATGGTCAAGGGCACTGACAATTCTTTAGCCGCTTCACGTACGACACGAGCTGGTATACCATCCAATCCCACAGATGTACTGACATTGAGGTTTTGTAATAGACTATTCATTTCCACTTCATTCACCACAATTCCCGTATAAGCTGTTAGTTCTTTCATTCCTGCATTTTCACCACCTGGATGATATACTCTTGCAAAGTGCTTGCTCAGTAATTCAACTATATCAACGGATTCGGTTACCTCCCTACCATTGGTATTCTGCCATATACATTTTTTCTTTTACTTGCAACATATCGAAAAAACTGTTTGGGATTCTCTTTAGCCTGCATGGCTAATGTTCTTTCATAATCTGCTTTTGCTTTTCTTACCACACTCGTTATCCTTCTGACCTGCACTTTATAATGTTCATGTGCCTGCCGGTCACCTTTCTCCTTAAATTCCCTCCACAGTTGTTTCTTTTTTTTTTTGCAGCTCAAGCTTAATGGTGTTATTCATCCATTTAACCCCTACTTTATTTATTATTCGGACTCTAGGTATGCAGTCAGCCATTGCCTCATGCAAAGACTTCTTAACCGCCTTAACTGTATGCAATAGTTGGGTTGCATGTGAACATGGATGGCCATAAGGGTTCGATAAGGTTGCTATTTTCTCAGAAATTTGAGGCAATTGAGCAGCGAAACTAAAATTGGAAAGGTTGAATCTTGGAAGGAGAGGGCTTATGTATGGAATGTCTGTTTGGTGATCCTTTATCGCTAGATAATTTGGAGAATAGAGCTGATTAAATTTGGTTTGGGACAATTGTGAATTCTGAAATGAGTAGAATGTATATCAGTTGTAAGGGTGGTATAAGAACTAAAGGAAATCTACATTTTTTGTATACTAATTCAAGAACGATTTGAAATAAGAAGAAAGAGTTTTGGTATTAGTCAGTGCAATCTCTTCAATAGTTAGAGACCTTAGTGAACTCGGCTGTAAGCAGAAAATGGCGTTACCGGATGTGAATGTGATTTTTCAGGGAGGATAGAGGAGATAGAACGGGGGATGAGTGCTGCTGATGACAGCTGAAGATTTATAGCCAAAAAAAAAATGTAATATAGAAAGAACATAGATATATCAATGATAGTTCATTTGAGGCGGTCTGGTGTGAATAGTGACGAACGGAACCAAATAAACAGTTTCTTGCTGATATATGACAGGGGTACAAAGAGTGATGTAGAAGACAGGCATCAGCAAATTACCAGTGCAGAGCTAGTAATTATTATAGGGGATTTTAACTATAGTGATATCGATAGGCAAGAGGAAAGATCACGTAGCAAAAATGAAATGGAAATTATACACCATCTAGAGATAATTACTGGAAACAGCATATAACCAAAGGGACTCGTATCGTGTGAGTGTTGGATGCGGTCATTGGTTCAGAAGACCCGTGCATAAATAAGGTGTCTCCGGCACCACCAATTGGTGAGAGTGATCATGCGGTATTGACTTGGGAGGTTGCAAAATTTTTGCATTTCTCTCTTAAGAAGGAGATATACGGAACTCCAGGATAATTAATTCTAACAAACTTCAAGCAGCTTACCACAGTCCATGGCAGAAAAAATTGCAGGGGAAAGATGTTAGCAGTGCATGGAATATAATCAGTGGGTATCTGAGGGAAGCAATATCAGAATGTATTCTTATGGTCAAGAAGATAAGGTAGGCGATAGATGTATAAGTAGTAATAGTATTAGGCATGATCTGCCAAAAAAAGAGAAAATGTTATGGAGGACTTACAAGGAGAAAGGTGATCAATACACTCACAAGCAGTACAAAGCTCCGGATAGAAAGGTTACGTGCATAATGTGGAAGGCTTAATCAGATTATGAGAAGAACTTAGCCAGGAATTCAAAGGAAATTTCAAAGAATTCTTCTGCTACGTAGCAGCACGCAAACTGAAGAATGACATCGGAAGTATAACCTTAGTGGGCGCTAATTGTATCGAGGTGACTGAATCAGATGACAGTAAAGTTACTGAGTGATCACTTTTCAAATGTCTATCATCAGAATTAGGATATTTCTGTCTTCTGTAGCAATAACGGATATGATAATTGAAGTTAATGAATCCGGATTACTGAGGATATTGCTTAATTTAAATGCAGAAACTGTTGTAGGTTTGGGTAAAGAAAATGCAAGAGCCACTTACACTGAGCTACACTGGCCTTACTAAATAGATATAGAAAAGTTTTTCAAACGGTAGAACAAGTGGAAGGAAAGGACTAGTGAAGAAGGAAGTCTGGTTTTTTATTTTTTTTTTCAAGTGAAGAGTGGAGAGTGGGTATAAATTATATTATTATTATAACATGACACCTCCAAGAACTCATCTCGGGAAGGCACTGTAATCTAATCTTATCCACTACAAAATATATCATGATCTTCCCGACTACTTAATTCTCCAAATACACACAACGACACTTCCACTACTACCATCAGCGTCATCTCTTGCCTATCTTTACCAACCGGTATTTTTAGTCTGTAAATTGCATGAGTTCTCATTTCATTGGCTATGGTTCAAATGCCCCAGTATTCATGAATTAAGATTCTGCAAGATTCTCTATAATAGATTCTGCAAGGATACATTTAGAATAAAAACACGGCTTACTTTCTCTGATGAAACTCTCCAGAATATTTGATTTAGTGCTATTTGACGGAATTTATGGTACAACTACTATACTACCTTTGTAAATACTTACTTTGTTATAATTATATACTACTTTATTTTAATAATAAAAATTACAATATTGTAATGAATGTAACAAAAGAAAATGTATGGTCATTTTATAAATTCAGTAACGTAATATATACCTACTGGTTTCTGCCCTTTCTCATTTTGTTGTTTTTAATAAATGTATTCTTAAAATTTACCTTAGCAGGTGGCGCAATGTGCTTTCCTGTTATCTAGTACTGTCGTCATGTTTATCTCAAATGCAACGATGTGCCAACCGTTGGAAAACCTTCTTTTAAAGACGTAATTTGGGTTTCTGCAATTTGTATTGGCTATGAATTACAGTGGAATCTAAGATGTAAGTAGATTTGATATTAATTACAGAATATATGTAATTTTAAAGTGCGCGTAACTCAATGAACCTTGCTCTAGTTAAGCGCATGTAATGCAGATTTGAAATTTCATGGTTTCTATAACAGCGGTCGGCAACCTTTTCAGACCCGTGGGCTACATTCAACTTTTAATTTTAATAATCGGGCCGCAAGCGTTTAATTAAGCGAAAATAGTAAGTGAAAAAAAATTTGAGTTATCAAATTTTATTATATCAGTCTTTAAAAACACAGAAATATTTAAAGTACCAGATATGAAAATGAAACTCAATGAAAAATTATTATCACGTAAAAGCAAAGTAATATAGATTATGCATCACAATATGTGTGTCTTCCTGCTTTTTTGGCAAGCATCGATAAAATTTTTGGAAATTTCCTAACGAAAATCCGTTCTTTAATGTACGCCAAAATCTAGGTTGTCGTCGGATGAAGTCGTAAAATTATTTTTAATTTATTATTCATATTGTAAAATGTATTGTTTAAATAATTCAACATACGGGCCACATGCCATGTAAGTGTGTTCAGTCTTTTATGGGCCGACAAAATGCACGTTTGGGTCGCCGGTTGCCGACCCCTGTTCTATAAGATTATTATTATTGTTGTTACACACGGTTTGCAAGATGCTGAAGATGTCCATTTAACATGATATATAATGAAAGCTAGTGCTAACGGAAAAATTACAGGAAATTTGCTTTGCTATTATCATTAACATTAGCTTTCACCGCTTACTGCAAGCGTACTGATGGAAACAATGTGAAATAAAAGTTAAAAGTTATATGAAATATATATGCAGGCAGACATTCGTAGCTGTGTGTTTTGAAATTCTCTAAAGGATATTAAAATTCTCAACAACATACTCATATGATTAATAAGAACTATATGACGAAAGAAATATAAGATTTTCAATTAGTCACCGCATTAGATAGATGAACGCTAACTTTCAAAAATCGACTAAAGTCTTCCGAAAAGTTTCAGTGATTGGTAAACAGCCCTGTTTACTTGAAAATTTCAACTTTTCAGATTTTGTTGTTGTTTTCGAAGCTTTGTTCAAGACAGAACAAAAAACGTTTTTTTTTAAAAAAATAAATACGCTATCTGATCAAATAAAATTGGAAGAAACTGAGCAGTTTTGTGTTCAATTAATAAGTGACTATATTCTTAAGTAGATATAATGAAGAGAAGAATAGTAAAACGATGATTTTTACCTTCATTAGCAGTCATCACTAACTCAGATTCTGTTGTTATCATTCGGGACAAACTATCATGTACAGAACGCTGTTCTAGATAGATTAGCATTGCAAAGCGCCACGTTATAGGAATATGATTCGCGAAAAACCAATAATGTGTTATATTGGTTTTTATTATTTTTTTTAATGCTGTGCTTCTGTCACTGTAAATGGTTGCGGTATTGCGATGAAAGTTGCTGAGTTCTAATTCTCGGGGATATATAAGTGAATAAACTATATTTAGTTGCTCTGCGTGGTTGTTTTGAACACAGGTGGTGGTGGTGTCTAAAACAGCGTTTTTGTATAATCGATTGCCTGTCATATACTATTAAAGGACAGCCGTTGTTTCTCCTATTTTACTTCTGTAAGATATATGCAGTGTTCATCTGCTTTCGTAGATTTTCGTATTCTTAATATATGTGTTCTTTGCTGGGTGAGGTCGCTTATCGTAGCGAAGCGGAAGTTCGTAGCGACTTCGGTCTATGTTTTCTTTTCCGTTGTATCTTTGGGAGTGACCTGGTATATAAACACAAATTCTTCCATTTTCAGGAAGGCAGGTTTTAGTCCGGCAACATCGCAAGCTGCCTTGAATGATATTGTCTTGTATCCAGTAAATATCCTTATCGATATAAGGAAATTTTTAACTTTTGTTGATTTTCATTAGATTTTAGTGCATCTTTAAAAGCGGATACATCGTGCCATACCCATTGCAGTATATCTCCGGTAGATATATTGTATTCAGCGTTCGTTGGCCTAATTCCCATTTTATCCAATTACGTAGATGATAAGAGAAGGTACATTTTTCATCAGGATGGTCAATACCCTAACTTATTAAGGAATAAAACAACCGACGATCTTAATGAACAAAATCGAAGTAATCAATAATCTAAAAAGGAATGCTATTTAAATGTGCACAACTGGAGCAAGGTCGATCCATGCATATACGGGCCAGCATTTCGGTAAGTTGGATGTAGGTGAACTATCAACTCTAAAAAAAATTCTATAATCTAACCAGATAGAGTGGTATTAAGTGAGATATCAGTTCAATAATTTAAAACTGGTCGACATTCTCACGTTGATTACGATACAATTCATGATTGTAGGGATTTTAACTGTCCATTTGGAATAATTCTGTATTCTTCATCGACATAAATTATAATAACCATATACGAAGTGCTGAATCTGTGATCATGTGTGATAGTAATACACACTTCACTCGTACTGGCCATCGTGTGCACTATATATCCTGCACACGCGTTTTGCATTTAAATAGCAACATTGAAATCTATAAAAGTATCTTCGCATGTTTTTTTTTTTCCATAAACATAAAGTAATACGAGGGAAGCATGCAATTCAGCAAATTGTCTTGATCACATATTTATAATTAATGCACTGTTCTTTGAATTATCGCACTGCAATCTATCTGAACAATATCACAGGCTATCGCTCTATACTTCTGTCTGTCTCTACTGTGCAGTATTAATATGAGGATTGCGGTTAGTAACGATATTTTCGAAACGAGCATAAATGTTAATATATTTGATAAATATATATCGTACAGTGTTGGCCTATCACGTGTCCAAAAGTGTAAAAGCTTTGATTATGGAGGGGTTGCACTAGCATTACCCAAAAATCAGCATAAAAAGAATTTAAATTTCAAAGGAATCTTGTAAAAATACATTCATGCATACAATTTTACATAGTTCTGTGTTTTACATTTTTCTAAACCAAACGTTTTAAAAATACATACCCTATCTGATCAAAAGTATCTTGATACCTACTCGCAACTGTAAGCAGACTCTCCCCTGTGACACACTTTCCAGTAGTGGACATTAATATGGGGTGGGCCCACCCTTTGCTTCTATGACAGCTCTAACTCTGCCATGGAGACTTTCTTCCAGGTGTTGGAACATTTCTGGAGAAATAGCAGCCCATTCTTCCTGAAGAGCTGTAGCCAGAGCAGTTCGTGATGTGGGTCGTTGGGGTCTGGAGCGAAGTCGGAGTTCTAATTCATCCCAAAGGTGTTTGCTTTAGGGATTCAGGTCAGGGCTCTGGGCCGGCTAGTCCATTTCTGAAAAGTTATTTTCCACAAACTATTCCCTCACAGACCTTGCTTTATGGCAGGTAGCATTGTCATGCTGATGCAGACAATAGTCATCACCGAATTGATCTTCTATGTAGAGAGTACGCAACGGTCAAAATGCCCTTATACGCTTCCGCATTTATATTTCCGTGTATTGTTACGAGAAGTCAAGTCCATTCCATGAAACACACACCCACACAGTAACGCGATTTCCTCCAAATTAATTTTACTATTGGCCCTACCCACGCTTGCAGGAATCGTTCTCCAGGCATTCTCCACATCCAGCCCTCCCATCGGACTACCACATGGAAAAGCGTGATTCATCACTCTAAATCACACGTTTTTAGTTGTCCACTGTCCAGTGGCGTCGCTCTTTACACCACTGTTGAAGGTGCTTAGCGTTCACAGGAGAAACGTTTGGTTTATGGGCAGATGCTCGATCATGGAACCCCATTCCTCTTTAACTCTCGACGCACAGTCATGGTACTGGGTGGACAGTTAGTATCACTGCGGTACTCCAGGGTGATTGTTTCACTCGATGTCTTGAGATTTCCACGAACCACCTTCAAGTCTCGACGCTTCCTATCTATCATTAAAAGCGGCCTACGCGACCGTGATTTTGTTGTGGTTGCACCTTTACGTTTCCACTTCACAACCACGTTACCAACTGTTGATTCGGGCAACTTGAGGATGTTTGAAATATCTCTGATAGATTTCTTACTGATGTAGCAACCAATAACTAGTCAAACTCACTAAGCCCCCTTGACCTACCCATTCTGCTTGTACTTCCTATCACTGAACAACACACAACAGCTCCGTTTCTCCTTTTATACCAGTAAGTGAGTGGGGGTCATAGACGTCAGTTTATGAATTACAGATGGTGTCCAGATAATTTGATAGATACTGTATATGGTTTAACATTTATATTTTATCATGCTAAATTATAAATTTATAATCATTACTAAAGTAACGAGAGTGTGAAAATTAAAACAATTACAGAACGCCATGAATAAATTCAGAGATTCTTTTTCTTAAACACTAATGAATTTAAGCAGATTTATTATTCAGATGTTTAATCACCGAAGTTCATTACTAAAGTTGTGTTTGAAAAAGTTTGAAAAGTCATATAATTACTGGATCGAACGATGTTTAATTATAATATTCAGATCATGTGCTTCAACTTTGTATAAAAGGAAAAATATCCAATGCCCATTTTTGGTATATGTAATTTAGTGTGTTACAAGTGTTTATTGTAATTTTTTTGTAGGAAAAAATTAATTGAAACTTCGCAGATACAGACAAAGAAGAAAAGCTGTAGGTGCTGCACTTCTGTCAAAAGCAGTGTACAAAATCATTCGTAAATAGTTATCTTATTGTGAAAATATTTTAAATGTAAAAACGAGAACTCCTAGTTATTCTCAGAATTCATTAAACAGCTACTCAAAATAACTTACGCAAATCTAATTATGTAAAAAGATATCCAGTGTAAATCACATGGTAATGAGTTAATTTCAAGAATTACTGAAAAGAAATTTATTTATGCATACTGAAGATAACATCATCTAAAATGAAACCGTTGAAAGATTTTGGAAGGATCACAAAAAATCCTTTATGAAACACAAAAGAATCACTTCTCTCTTTTGAAAGATATTTTGAAATCGCGAATGAACCACGATAGTTCATTCTAAGCAGAGAAACGATGTCTTTTAATATTTGTGGAAAGACGTATCTGAAATCAGGTAGCTTGAAAAGTCATTTATTCATTCACACTCACTCACAATCATTGTCTTATGAACTTTGTGGTAAGGCATTTACGCAATCGGGTAATCATAAAAATCACTTATTGCTTCACAGTAAGAAATCTTCCTCTTGCGCAACGTGTGGCAAATCCTTTTCCACGTCAAGCAAATTAAAAAGACACATGTTAGTTCATGTGCAACAAAAACCATTCTCTTGCAAAAGTTGTGGAAAGATATTTCTAGGTTTAGGTAACCTGAAGAGACATTTCTTAGTTCACAGTAAAGAAAAGCCATTCCTTTGTGATAGCTGTGGAAAGGTATTTTCACAGTCTAGTAAATTGAAAACCCATTTTTTAGTTCATACTAAAGCAAAACCATTCTCTTGTGAGAAATGTGGAAAGACATTTTCACAGTCAAGTAACTTGAAAACCCATTTGTTAGTTCATACTCAAGAAAAACGATTCTCTTGTGAGAAATGTGGAAAGGCATTTTCACAGTCATGTGCCCTGAGAAGACATTTGCTAGTTCATACTCAAGAAAAACAATTCTGTTGTCAGAGTTGTGGAAAGGCATTTTCACAGTCATGTAACCTGAGAAGACATTTGCTAGTTCATACTCAAGAAAAACCATTCTCTTGTGAGAAATGTGGAAAGGCATTTTCACAGTCATGTTCCCTGAGGAGGCATTTATTAGTTCATACTCAAGAAAACCATTCTCTTGTGAGAGTTGTGGAAAAGCATTTTCCCAGTCAATTAAATTGAAACCCCATTTGTTAGTCCATAATAAAAAAAAATCATTCACTTTTGAGAGTTGTGGACAGTCAAGTAACTTGAAACCCATTTGCTAGTTCATACTCAAGAAAATCATTCTGTTGTAAGAAATGTGGAAAGGCATTTTCACAGTCATGTGTCTTGAAGAGACATCTGTTAGTTCATACTCAGTAAAGCCATTAGTTCAACGACGCAGTGAGAAAAGAATATTTTTAATTTTTTTCTGAAATTCTTTCTAACGCGAGATTACTTTATTAGGAAGGCGTTTTTGTGTTATTTATTAGTTCATTAACAGCAAATATATCTTCTGAAATTTGTGGCAAGCTAGTTTAGGAACAGGCCAGTTGTAAAGTCCTTTATTAATTCGAGCTATGAAAAAAGATCAGTTTATTTGTGAAATTTGTGGCAAATTATACTCCACATTAGGAGATTTAGATATCGATTTATTGCATAACAGTATGTAAAACCCATTTTCAGTTAAATATGAGATGCACTGTTTTCATGAGCAAACAGCTTATGTAGGAAATTTTTCATTTGTTCTGAAATGTTTTCTTACGGGAAAGTATTTCATCGTGATTTTGAGATCACGTTTCTTAGAACAGCAATGAAGACTTGAATACCAGTAGAAATCTGATATAAAATTTAATGCACACTTTTTTCTCTATGTATACTGAAAACATAATTTTCACCTCAGATAAACTCTTTTCTTATTTGCATATTTTTGCATTATTCCATGGCTGAATAACTAAAAAGCATTTCTTTGTTCGCGTTCAGGAAAAATCGCTCACCATATAAGAAGTTCTTTTAAATAAATTGATGTTATTCATAAATGTTCTCAAGATGTTATTTTTTGTCGAATTTGTTGCTGTGATTGTTAAATCTCACTTATTAATTTATGAGTTTGTTTATTTTCTTTTTTGTAATAACTACAAGTGGATGGTAGTTATACATGTACTCTTTTCTGTTTCCTGCTTGTTCATATTTATTAGTATTTTAATATTAACTATAATTTAATATTTTTCTCAGAAAACTTCTGATGCACCTTTTACTTATTATTTATGTATGTATGTGTCTTTACAGTTTGCAAAGGCAGTTGATTTTGTTAACATGTTTGAAAAGCTGTTCTGACGTGTCTTGTTACATATGATTAATAAATAATATTTTGAAAGATGACCCGTTTTTTGTTCTTCATTGAAGTAATTTACATGAAATGCTAGGATTATTATCAGTAGAATTCCAAAAAATATTTCAGCATATCACAAACAATTTCTTTACGGAAATCGTAAAATTTCACTTCCCCCTCCCCACCATTTTAGCCAAAGTTCTGAAGGATGACGCAGTGGAAAATTTAAAACTTGTAATAGGCGTAAAATTTTGGAGTTATTATCACATGAAAGAGAAATAATATTTATCCGTGATTGTGAAGAATTTCTCTGCAATGCTTGTCATGTAGGTCTTAATATCTGGAAAATTGGCTTCTTGATGTAACTGGATGTTTCTGATGAACCATGGGGCATTAAATGCCATTTTAGGCAAATATTCTGTATTATCTGAAGTTTGTTGATGTTGCTTTTAGTTGTGTGACCCCAGGTTGGAGAGGCGTAAGTTAGTTGCGGTCTGATTACCGATTTGTAAAGGAGAATTTTGTTATTTATATTTAGGAAGCTCTTCCTCTTCAAAAGTGGATATAGCTGTGCTGTTGTCTGACTTGCTTTGGTGGAGATACTATTTATGTGTGTCTTGAAATTCAGGCGTTTATCAAGATGAACTCCTAGATATTTGGTGGAGTTTTGCCAAGGAATGATTTTTCTAAATATTTGTATGCTTGTGTTCGGTTCTGCCTTACGTCTGGTGAAGAGTACTGCAGAGCTTTTTCCTGGATTGGTGGGACTGCACCATTTGGTGTACCAGTCCTCTAATTCGTTGATTGCTCTCTGTTGCTTGTTTGTGGCCAGATGTGGACGGAGGGATCTGGCTATGATAATTGTGTCGTCGGCATAGAGAGCGGTGATGGATGGGGGACAACTTGGGGAGATCTGCTATATATGCGGAGAAGAGTAAGGGAGATAGCAGAGAGCCTTGTGGGACTCCTGCCATGACTATCCTTTTTGTGGATCTGATTCCATTCAGTTTTATTTTAAATTTTCTGTTACTGAGATATGATTCGATAAGTAGAACTAGTGGGAGTGGGATTTCTACTTGGTGTAGTTTGAAAATTAGACTATGATGCCAAATTCTATCAAATGCTTGTGTTATGTCCAAGAAGACTGCGCCAGAATGTTGGTGTCATTCATACCCTTGGGTGATGTATTCAATTATTCTTTAAATTTGGAGGGTCATAGAATGCTGTTTTCTGAATCCGAATTGCTCGTTTTGTATGAATTGGTTGTTATCTGTTGCTTCTTGAATCAGTGTTAGTATAGCGGGTTCGGCTATCTTGCCTACACATGATAGAAGGCTGATAGGCCGACAGTTCTGTGGGAATTGTGCATTTTTCCCAGGTTTTGGAATTAGGAAGACATCTGCAAGCTTCCATCGCTCTGGGAAATAATTTAGCCGAAGGTTGACAGTGATGATGGCTACCAGATGTATAGCCCCTTTATGTGGGAGTAGCTTGAGCACCTTGTTCTTTATACCATCTGGATCCGGAGCCTTTTTGTTGTTTAGTTTTCGTATGATGTCATATATTTCTGTTGGTGACACGGATTTGGTGTTGGATTGGGGTGAAACGTTTTGAGTTATTTTACGCACTTGGGTGTAGATGTTTCTTATGAAGCTTAAATCTACATTGGCATAATTAGCATTGCATTGTCTTTCTAAGTTGTCTGCAAATGCTTCTACCTTTTCCTCGTCACTGCAGGCGACCCTATATTCTCCTTGGATTGGGGGAAGCGTGTTACGTTTTGAACGAAGTGATCTCATCATTCTCCACAATGATCGATCCTCTGTGTTCAATTGGTGTATTTTGTTATTCCAAAGTTCGTTACGGTGATCCTTTAGGGCATACCGAACCTGGTTTGTAGCTCTGTTAAATGCCTGCTTATCTGCAGGATCCAGTGTTCTCTGATATTTTCTTCTTAACCTGTTTTTCTCTCGGATAAGACATTTTATATCCTCTGGGAGTTTATTTGGTGGTGCGCATTTGGTTGTATGTGTTACCTGTGATACTGCTGTTAGTACTTGCTTTTCAAAGGTTCTTACTGCTTTTTCTATGCCTTCAGTGGATATTATATGTGGTACTGGCCCAAGAATTTCCTGGAAGGCTGAGGGAAGTTGTTTCCAGTTTATAAAGCTGGAGGTATTTTCCGTTAAATCTCGTGTAGTGCCCAGTTGCAATATGATGGGGTTGTGATCAGAACTTAATTCGTTGACCGCATGTATTTGATAGATGTGCGCTATCTTTTATAATACAGCTATATCAAGTACATCAGGACGTCCAGTTGCTCCGTAGTGCGTTGGTTCTGTGGGTCCTATTATTGCTATGTTTCGTGAAGTAGTATAAGAGTAGAGTATTCTTCCGTTGATATTTGAGTTTCTGCTATTCCAGGCTGAATGTTTAGCATTAAAATCTCTAGCTATAATTACTGCTTTACCTACATTTAATATTTCGTCCAGATCTGATTCTAGGAGTTTTTTATATGGGGGGTTGTAGGCTGCAAATACCATGATATTGCTTGTGTTCTCCATGTGTATTTCAATTCCTGTTGTTTCCATCTGTTCTGTTTGAGGTGTGGCGATTGCGTTGTGTTTTATGCTTCTTTTAAGGAAGATGTCAGTTCCTCCTCCTCTTGCACGGGTTCTATCTGTGCGGTACATGGTGTAGTTGTTGATTCTTGTATTGTCAGATGGACGTAAGTGTGTTTCATTTACTAAGATAATGTCGGCTTGGGTTTCTGCCGCGAATTCCTGTAGTTCTATTGCTTTGTTGGGTAGTCCGTTAGCATTCCAGCTGATGATCTGTAGAGAATTGGGTTTTATTTTGCTTTTATCCATTAAGGATTGCACAGAATAAAATCTGTGTGTGTGTTTTAGAATGATGTCCTTGGCCTCTTGTGTTGGGTCAGTTTTTCGGAGTTCTGCAAGCATCTCTCCTATACAGCTTGTTATGTTGAGGAGATTGGTCTTGCTGGTTTGCTGTTGGTGGTTTGTTTTGGGTTTGGAGTCTTGTTGTTGGGTTGGTCTAGCAACTTCTGCATATGTTCTTCCGTTTGTTGTGGAGGCGGTGATTTGTTGGGTAGGTGTGCTTTCTTGTATGGGCTTGCTGCTTTGGGGTTGTATCTTCTGGTTTTGAGAATATGCTGTACACCCTCTGTAGTTGGCGGGGTGTGGGCCCCCGCAGATAGCACATTTCGCTGGCTGGGTGCGTGGTTTCTTGCATTCTAGTGGGGCGTGTTTTCCTCCGCATTTCACGCATCGGAATTCTGCTTTGCAACATAGCTGTGCATAACCGAACTTCTGACATCTGTGACATTGTGTTATTGTGTCTTAGAGATTCTACTTTTATAATTAGGTCGCAGATGGTTTGGAGGTAGTATATCTTTCTGGTCTTTTGAGATTTTGACTAGAATCAAGGGGCAGGGAGTCTTGTCAGCTCTGTACATTCGGCTTACTTTAATGGAGTTAAACCCTTTGTTATGTAGGTCTGTGGTGACTTCTTCTGTTGATATTGTTTCTGTGATTCCTCTTAGTACTACTTTCAGATGTTTGTCGCTGTTGAGTTGGTATGTGTGATACGGTAGGTTGTTGTTATCCAAGAATTTTTTGTTTTTGTAGTCTGTCGATGTCTTAGGTTGAATGCGTATTACTTCTTCCGTGTTTGTTACTTTTGTGATGGTGATTCCTGTTGTTTTCAGAGTGGTGGCGATCGATGTCCAGTGTTCCTTGGCCCTTAGGATGACTGGGGTATTCTTTCCTTTGTTCCTTTGTCTGCTTCTGATTCTCTTGTTTTGTGTATTTCTGTCGTGTTAGATATTTTTCTTTTCTTTTGTACTTTCTGGAAGTCTGTGTGTGATTCTGCTGTTTGGTAGGCGTTGCTATGTATTGCTTGTTCTTCTGATTGTAGCAAGAATGCTAAGTCTTGTTGACGGTGTGTCTTCTTCGTTGTTTTGGTCGTCCATGATGTTGTCTGTGACTGCTGCGGGGGGGGGGGATGTGTCGTACAGTTTTACCTTCCTTGGCCAGTTATCGTTTAAGAGTTTTCCTAATTTTAGGAACTCTGACGAAATGATGATGTGTGTGTGTGTGCGCGCGCACGCACCCCCCCCCCCACACACACACATCAAAAAACCCTGCATATTGGAGAAATTAACATACATCGCTTCTATTTTTAAAGATATAGAACTTCATCAGTTTTCCATTATAGTGCAATCAATTATCTTCCTGACCCCTGATATTTTGAAGAAATAACAGACCGTCTTCCTACTATGAGTCCTAAGACTTCTTGGTGGTGCCGCGTAATAATAAATTGTAAAAAATACACAGCATTATTTGAAATAATGACATTAGAAATAGTCGTCAGAGCATAAATTTTCTAAATTATAAAACAGTTCTGTCGTCGTTACGAGAGGAATTATTAGATGAGTTTTTTTTTTTTTTCACTATGAAGATGAGTTAGCCGATCTCATACGGAGCTAACACTGATTTTTTTTCGAAAACTCGGGTTTTTCATCCTGCCTTCAGAAAGATTATTATTGTTATTATAAATAGAGTTGTAAGTGGTTGACGGATGGTAGATAGCGTTGGTTGTTGTTGTTGTGTGTTGTGGAGGAATTAAGTATTAAGGAAGACAGGGTTTTTTACTCCGCGTATACGCAAATAGGCATTTAGAACAGGTGCAATTTACAAATAATAACTGCTGCTAATGGTAATCATGGCCGGTTAATGCGTTGATGGCAGTTCTGTGTAGTGCTTTAGAGGCTGAGATGTGTTTAGCGGAGTGGAGTAGAGTGTCTTCCTGCGAAGAGTCCTTGTGCCCTTTGGAAGTGTCACATAATAATAATATGATACTTGAGTTTCCTTAACTTGAACTTCGTCGTCATCCCTAATTATTATTACTGGTGTTTTTTTTTTCTAAAAGCGTAAATTTTAGTTTTAAGTTTATTTAAGAAATTTTTTCCTAATTATTTAAATCCTTCTATTTGTATCAATAAAAATTAACATAAGTTTAAATTTTATTTTTACATTTAAAAAATAGGTTCATGATGAAATTTTTTAATAAAATATCACGTTTGCATTTATACATTTTATATACATTTTAGATTTTTCATATTGTTTTAGATGTTTAGATATTATATTCATTTTAGCAGTATTATACGGTATTCCACTCCAGACTCAAGTTTATTTTTGGCGAATTACTTTCTTATACTGCAAAATGCAATATCCCAGACTACCAGAAATAAACGTCTTCATTTTATCCAAATCCTGCAACACGTGATTTATGTTGCCATGAAAATTTTAAAATATTTCTAAACAGTGTATTCTCATGTATCAGTGTATCCCAAATTCATTTTTGAAATTATAAACAAAAGAATATTAACTCGAAGCATCTAAAGATGTGACACCCATTTATTATGTCTGATACTTGCGTGTTATTCCCAGCCAATTTACCATTTTGCGAGATGAAAGTCCTAATATCTACTAGTAATCACGCCAAACTACATGACTTGACCTTTACTGACATTGAACTCTCATCCGTTTTCCCATGCCCACAATTCCAGCCTATTCAAATCATTCTGCACTACTGCATATCAGCAGCATTCCTGATCACCCAATCTATTTTTGAATCATCTGAAAATAGCTGTGTTTCGAATATCGATGTCGCATTTCATGTCGTTAAGAATAACCGTAGAATGTTTAAAAGAATATTCCGCAAATAAGCTCGGAAAGAAAGGATTTTATGAAGACAGCATTTTGGGAACCTCTGAACCCAATTCTTCTCACGTTAATGTCCCATCTACAAGGACTTCATTTGAAAGTAATCGATAGAATGTGTGATTTATCCCAATTTTACAATATTACTTATACTATAACAATAAATTACATATATTGACAATTAATGTCAGCATTTTAACGTATTTAAGCGCTGTAAATACAGCACTTAAATGTAGTAAATGGATTTTTTTCTTCTTTGTGTTGATCTAGGAGCTTTCGTGTTGATCCTCGAAGCTTTTTTAGTCAGCTTATATTAGTGTGACTTTCGCGCACATGCACGCGCGCGCGCGCACGCACGCACGCACGCGCGCACACACACACACACACACACACACACACACACACACACACACACACACACACACACACACACACACACCAATTATATGGATGAAGTTTACTCAGATGTCATAACTGAAATTTTTACAAAAATCTGTCGAACCGTTCAATTTTTCAGTTCAACTCTATTCAGAATTACAAAAGAGCAATGTGTCGAAATTATATACTGCAATAACTCCCTGACTTAGTGGAATTCGAAGACGTTGTTTGAACGCTTCGAACGACGGTAATTCGTTTTAGTTCCACTGGATCAGGTTTATTATAACATTTTCGTAAAGAAGTTTCGAAATGATCTTAGCAATTCAAATGTGGCAGAATGAAATTTTATAGTTAAGATCTATATTAAAAATAGCCCGTTTTAATTTCAATTTGACCATTGTTGCTGTGGAAAAACTGGGTAGAACGAAGTTTTTAGTCTGGAGATAAATCACTGTGAACAAAATGAAGCAGTAGGTATATTACTTATAGAAAATTTCTCCTACAATACAACAAAATAAATGTTACCATTCACTGGCTACTTACATATGTTGTGTGTAACATTAGATATTGTTACCGAATACTTTTGAAGAATAATTCGCAAGAAAATTACTTTTCTTTGAATTATCACAGAATTGATTGAAAACTTGTGGAACTGTTTTTTCGATCAATTGCATTTGCGACGAATTGTCGTGCGATGACCTGCCGTTTGACGAATTGTTTATTACGACACATTTCCTTTTCGATGAATTGCGTTTTTGCTAAATTGTAATTCGTTCTTATCCAATCCTAACTTCTCTATCTTTCCTAAAAAATACCAAACCTTTCAATTTCTATTCCTGTAAGTCAGTGGCGCACACAGGGTTTAATCTTGGAGGGGGGGAGTTGAGTAGACGATTTGAGTATACACACTACGCATCGCATACGATCCATGACTGAGCATCACCAACGATCGCTAATTCGTTATTATAGAAATAGAACACGCGTCACAACATAAATAAAAAATAATAATAAATTTTAATTAGGAAAAGAACTTTGGCCCCACTTCTGGGTGCGCCACTGCTGTAAGTACATCGTCTGCTGTTAGCTAAGTCTCACTAATGCCCATAACCTTCGGGAAGGCTGCTCTAACTCATGTCAAAGATCTCTCTATTATTCATGATACTTCTGGTAATAGTATATAGAAAGTGCAGCATATCTTCAGGCTCCTACGCACCTTTAAGTTCCCAACCATCTTCAGGAAGTGAAGATGGTTGGGGACTATTCAATCTTTTTGCTTGAGAGACTAGATTCCGCACTTGGCCATTCTCATGCTCACTTGCCTCATCGGTGCCTTCAACAGACTCACTTGCTTCCTTCCTAATTGGATAACATTAAATGAATTTACGCTTCAGTATTCTCGATAAAGAAAGCTCTCTCTAGACAACTACCACCAACAACCATTCGGATGCAATCCAAAAGTTTTCACGACGAAAGTTATGTTTATCCAGATAAACCATTTCACATTCTGGACTCACTATTATAATCTTTCCTGCTTTGGCATTAAAGTCCCCAATGATGAAAAGTACATCCCTTATTCGGAGGCAGTCCAACGCAGTCTCTTTGTTTTTATAGCATCCTCACTCTATTCATCAGGCCTAATCTGTGTTGCGGGCATAAACCGCGATGATTGAAACATATGTAGGATGACTCTTAGGTGTAATACAAAGTATCCCGTTAATGGCACGATACTTTCTTTGTATTAGGTCTAATACAAAGTGCTCTCTTTCTTTCTATATATATAGCTCTTGTCTGAACTCTCTTAAATACATACCACAGATATTCCATGATATGTGGAGTAACCTCTTGAATAAATAACTAAATTACCATCTTGACATTTGAAATGATATTCTCCATTCCATCTAGTCACTGTAATTCCCAGGATGTCAATTTTATACCTCACCATCTCTTCACAGACAATATGAAAACCCATCTGTAGACTCCGTACATTCCAAATGCCCATATAAATTTGAACTTTGAGATTAAACCCATAACTTCTATATTCTTCATTGACAGTAACAGTTATCTGTGTTGGAAACTGTTATACTTCTCGAAAAATCCCATCTGCCTAAGACCTGAACACGGCTCTGATTATTCTGCGCAACAACTGATGCAGCATGAGATGCATCACAACGCACAACAATATTAGTTTGTGGAGTGAAGCTACTGCAAGGAAAAGTGATAGGGTAGCAGAGGGTGTTTCTACAAATCTCGATTATTCTTATCCTACTTCTTTCCAATTTGACCATGTGGGATTTGACGTTAGACTACTAGGAGAAGAAAATATCTCGGAGAGAAGGGATTTCCACTCCATAAAAAGAAAAGAAAGAGTAAAATAGGAATGGCACACTCCTTGTCGTCGAATACATTAATATCACTGGGCGAGGAGCAAGAACAAAAAAAGTTCAGAGACCAGTTTACAGATAATATGACATATTTATATTACATGTAGATAGGCATGGTCCACTATCAGGTACCTCGTGTTCGATACTCCCGTACTCAGTAACGTGAGTCCTTGAGGAATTCAACCATACAATACTGTATATACAATACATTATTTAAACCAGGATTACTAGGTAATACATGGCCTGATTATCAGCTACCGTAATTATATTAATTTGGATATGTCTGCTTCAAGAATATACCCTTTCACCAGAATGTATCGTTTTATATAAAACATGCAGTCCCCTGTAAACAGTCTTTCATTTAAAAATTATGTATATGATTAAATTTTCGCATCTTTCTTATGCTGTTGATATAAATATCATTCTTCGTTGTCGTGCAATGATATATTTTACGTCTATTCCAAGTTTTAAATTTTCTACAGCGTCATCCTCTATAGTCTAAATGCAGAGATAGTTCATAATTGATTAAAATGGTGGGGGAAAGTAAAATATAACATTTCGGTAAAGAAATGGTATGTGTTATGCTGATATATTTTTTGGAATCTATTGGTAATTTTTCTAGCATATTTTGTAAACTATTACAATGAATAATAAAAAGATCGGTCATATTTCAAAAGAAGATTATTTATTAATCACACGTAACAAGATACATCAAAACAGCTTTACAGATAGATGTTAACAAAAGCAACTGCCTTTGCAAAGTGTAAAGATGCATGCATACGTGTATAATAGCCAGAAGGTGCATCAGAACATTTCTGAGAAGGATATTAAGTTACACTTAAAAATAAAATACGAATAAACATGACCAAACAAGAAATATCGAAAAGAGAACATGGATAACTGCCATCTCTCTATAGTTATTACAAAAAGAATAATATGCAAATCATAACAGGAATTATGCAATCAATTAATAAACTCATAAAATGCTAAGCGAGATTTAACAACTCACAGCAACAAATTGGACAATGCATTTTTCAGTGCTTCACATTATGGTTTGGAAGGATTACTACAGTTAAAATATATTAAACAAGAACATCCATGGAATAGAAACTCTTTAATTTGTTGATTATAGAAAATGCTAAAAATGGACAATTTTCAAGACATATTTTGTGAGACTGTTAAGTTCTCACTTGACAGTCTCACAAAACAAGATCGTGTCTAAAAATCAAAATGATTTATCTCATACGAAAGGCAGGTATCTTCAAAGATGAATTACACGGTCATCATAAATAGATAACGCAATCCTAAGCGAACGTGCACGGACTTATGTGGATCTCCTGATTTAGGTTTCTTAACATATTATGCAAGCAAATGGCTTCTGCAAAGTACAACATGACACTCAGTCGTATGCTTTCTTCCTTCAAGTTCTATAAAAACGATACTCATAAAATTGAGTTCTTTAATATCTTGAGATCATTTATTAATACCATCACTATATTTTGCAGGTCGTCTTAGCTGATGACCGATATCTCTTGAGCCTGAACTCAGGTATGTGTTTTCTAGTTATTCAGCCTTGAAAGTAATGCAAATATACGCAGATGACTCAAGTGTTTGTGTGAAATGTAAATTACTGTTTTCAGTTTATATAGTTGGGAAAATTTTTTTCAAACCAAGTTCCTACTGATATTGAAGTCTTAAATACTATTCCAAGCAACTCCCGAAATCATAATGAAATACTTCCTCGTTATAAAGAATTTCAAAACAAATGATCAAATAGTGTTTCTTCACAGCGTGTTGGATATAATGAATAACTATATAAGCTTCCCGGTCATGAAGACAGTGGGTCTCATATTTTACTTCAAAATGGATTTTACTTAGTGTTAACGAATAAATCGCTATCCAAGTCGCTTAATATGGAATATAATTTCCCAAAAGTTTTACAACAAACTAATTTCTGCAGAGAGAATTAATAAATGACTCAACACTTGCCCTGCTTCAAAACAGGTTGCCACAAATTTCAGAAGATAAATATTTTTATTGAACTAAAAAATGTATCGAAAACGCTTACATAATGAAACACATTCTCGTTAGTAAACATTTCTGAAAATATGAATAAATGGTTTATTTTTCACTGCGTCTGTGAACTCATGAATGGGTTCTTAAGTGTGAACGTCATGTTACCTGAGTGTGAAAATGCCTTGCTTTTCTTGCATATGAATTAAAAAATGGGTTTTCAGTTTACTTGACTGTGAAAATGACTTCCCACATTTATCACAAGAAAATGGTTTTTCTTCAGCGTAAATTAATAAACATCTCTTCGAGTGCCTTGAGTCTACAAATAACTTTCCACAATCCTCACAAGAGAAAGATTTTTATGGTGTACGAAGTAAGAAATGAGGTTTGAAGCTGCCTAATTGTGAAAATGTCTTTCCACAACTCTCATAAAAAATGGTTTTTCTTGAGTATGTACTAGCAAATGGCTTTCAAGTTATATGAAAGTGAAAATGCATTTCCACAACTCTTACAAGTGAATAGTTTTTCGTGTGTGAACTAATAAATGTCTCTTCAGGTTACTTGATTATAAAAATGGCTTCCCACACTACTTACAAGAGAATGGTTTTTGTTGTGTATGAACTGACAAATGCATTTTCAAGATACTTGACTGTGAAAATGCCTTTTCACAATTCTCAGAAGAGAATGGTTTTTCTTGGGTGTAAACTAATAAATGTCTCTTCAAGTTACTTGAACGTGAAAATGCCTTTCCACAACTATCACAAAGGAATGATTTTTCTTTAGAGTGAACTAAAAAATGTCTTTTCAGTTTACTGGAATCTGAAAATGCCTTTCCACAACTCTAACAAGAAAATGGTTTTGGTTACGTATGAACTAATAAATGTCTTTTCAATTTACTTAACATGGAAAAGGCTTTGCCACACGTTGAACAAGAGAAAGACTTCTTATTATGAACCAATAAGTGGTTATTAAGAAACCGATTGTGCAAATGTCTTACCACACGTTTCACAAGAGAATGATTGTGAGTGCGTGTGAATTAATCAATGTTTCTTCAAGCTACCTGATTTGAGATACATCTTTCACGCAAATATTACAAGACATTTGTTTTTGCTGCTGAGAATGAACTATCATAGGTTTCAGCATTCGTGATTTCAAAATATCTTAGAATAAAATTAAAAAGAGAAAACGTTTCTTTTGTGTTCGATAAAGGAGTTTAAGTAATTCTTTCAAAATATTTCAAGTTTTCACTTTAGATAATATATACTTAAGCATGCATGAATAAATTTATTTCCTGTAATTCTTCAAATTACTTCTTATTACCATATCAAGTGCACTGTATAGTTTTATAGAATAAGATTTCAGTAAGTTATTTTGAGTAGTTTGACGAATTCTGGGTCACATAAAATTTTTCCCAATATGAGAATAATTGCGAAATAATTTGTGCACTGGTCTTGACAGAATGGGAGCACCTACAGGTTATTCTTCTTTACCGGTATCCTCATATTTTCAATTTGTTTTTTTCCTACAAAAACAACAATAAAAATTTTTAAGAAAGGACAATATTAATCATACAAAAATTGGCTTTGGAATATTATTCCTTTTACACAAAGCTGAAGCACATGATGTTTTGAATATTATAATTAAACAATGTCCAATCTATTAATTATATGACAGTTCAAACTGTTTTCGAAACCAATTATAATAAAAAGGTTCTGTGATTAAAAATCTGCTTTAATTCATTACAGTGTATAAGCAAAGAAATCTCTGAATTTTAATGATAGTGATATGTAATTGTGTTAATTTTCACACCCTCATCACTTTAGTAATGAATATAAATTTATAATTAAGTATGATAAGCTATAAATATTAAGCCTTATATTTAATTTATAAAACGTTTTGTTTATAAAAATGTAAAACAGAGGAGTATGCCAAATTTTTGGATGAATGTATTTTGACAAGATTCCTTGTGCAATTGAAATTGTTTTGCTGTTGATTTCTTGAATATTGTTATGTGCAACCCCTCCATAATCAATGCTGTTACACTTTTGGGCATGTGACAGGCGAACACTGTACGCTTTATCCAATCTGAGATAAAACGGCTCTCTGATATCATCACTCTCAAAACAGTCCCCCTTCAAAACGCGCTATTAGGAAACTTTTATTACAAGGTGATCAACGTGGTAGGGAATTTCACTCTACGCACTCCCTCTCATCGCTAGTTAAACCTCCATCTAACCGTATACCATGTCAGCAACTGTACCTACGGCTGTCAAAGTCAAATAACTTGGCACAAGGTACGAATGCCCTTACATGCGGAATGTAATATATAGAAAAAGTACATAAATAAACGCTACTTCTGTATAAGATCGGCAAAATCACCTTCATTTCATAAAATGCACTAAAAGCTTCCTCTCTTTACAAGGAAAATCAATGCCAAATCTTTTCAACCAAAGAACGCAATATTATATGGTTCTTCCAATTACGCTACACAATTGATTTTCTTCTTCTTCAAGTGTCATCCCATAGAAGGAGGTTAGCAACCATGTGACAATCGGTTTCCTTTGCATAAATGTTATTTTCTTCCCCCCACACGTTCTTTCGTGTGGAAGAAGAAAATAACACAGTGCGATTAATTATCATCATACTTAAAAGTCTTAAATGATAATTAACCGCCCTGTGCTAATTTGAACTAAAATGCCAAACCATTCTACTATCCCTACTTCGTCCTCACCAGGTCTCGGCACCCCCAGGAAATATCTTTTGCCACATTCACGTTTATCTCACATACGAAAGCCTGAATATACTGCGGTCATGTAAAGTTTTAATTGTGCAGATGTCACATCTTCTATTTGTATCTTTTCTGCGCCTTATCTGATTATTCCTGTAAAGTGTACATGGATACTTTAATTTTGATCAACTGGGTATTGATAACAGGTTGGTTCTAGCACCGAAATTTTGTATTACTGCGTACTTTATTATTTGTGTTGTACGAAGGCACCATAGTTGGTATATCATTTTATTTTATTCAAATAGTATTTCACCCAATCATTATAAACTTTTCTAAGTTCTAGATATGTAGATATTTTCTGGAGTAAGTCATGATGCACACACGTCAATGCTTCAGACATAAGAAGAATACCGGCTGAATACATTCCTTTATTTATCCCTCTAAACTGTTTTATGGAACACCAGTTTTTCCCTTCCGAATCCGGATCTGAAACCAGAACTGATTTGGCATGAAAAAGTATATGTAATTTAGGTACTATTTAGTCTATTTGTTTTATTATGATCTCAATACTTTTGACACTGTCGATAATATCCATAATATCCTTTAATATCTGATTTTTTGTGTGTGTGTTAAATACATTAACGGAAGCACAGAAACAACTTTCAAGCATTCTATAAATTTCCGCTATTCAAAACATTTATTAGTAGGCGTAAAGAACCTTTAATTTTAAATTTTGGACATTTATTTCGTAATATCCCCACTCCCCTATCCTTTAATCCGATTACTAAATTGCATTCTTCATCCTCCTGCATTGCTTATAGTTAAAGTGAATTATTTATTTATGTGATGTGACTTACGTACTTAGCCCTGTCTTTACGATCAAAATCACAATTACCATATTTAGTAAAATCGATTTTTCGTTTCGATAAGAACAGCGGCGTCATCATTGAACTCTGGGAATTCACATGTATTTTGTTCGGTATTTCTAGTTATGGAGTTTTTCAACCTCCATTCTTTACTTTATTTTTCTTTTGCGATTAAGCAGATACCGAAATTTTAGAGGATTTCCAAAACTAAATTACGGGGATTCTTCCTATGCTTATTGTAATACTTTTCCTTAGTCTTAATTATTTTTAATTCACCTATAACCCAGCGTATAAGATACTCATCTGTTTTTCTTTTAATATATTATGATTACCATCTGCATATTTAATACTTGTGATGAGTTCCTCATATAAGTGATTTACGTTTAATCGATCTAAGTGTGTGGTTTAAAACTTCTTATATATTTCTCAAATGTATGAAAATTTATGCTGATTTCAAAGGTATCGTTACTAACAGCATTGCTTATATTATTACTGCACGGTAGAGATAGATGAACCAGTATAGAGCGATGGCCTGTTAAAATGCTGATCAATACGAATTGCTGAATTTCGGGCTTCTCTCGTATTACTTTCTGATTATGCGAAGATAACATAGTTTTGTATTCTTAAATTTTGCTATTATTGTCATTTAAATACAAATTTATATCACTCAGTAGTATAATATTCTTATTTTTGAACGTGATTAAAGCATTATTTAACTCACTTAGCATAAATCGACTGTTCAATCGTGTGTACACGATATATAGTAAATCCAAGTATATGTATTGCTGTCGTAAATGATCACAGATTCAGCACTTCGTATCTGATTATAATTTATGTAGAAGAAGAGGACAGAATTATTCCAACTGGACGACTAAAATCCCGACGATCATGAATAGTATTATTATTATTATTATTATTATTATTATTATTATTATTCCTGATACCTCCAAGGAGTCCGAAGACTCATCGCGGGAGGACATCTTCAACTGTCTCTACACCTTACCTCTACTACGAATCAACGCCATCTACCGCCCACCTCCAACACCACCACAACTAGTAATTTTTGTCTGTAAATTGCGTGTGTTCTGAAGGGCCGATTTGTATGTATGCGGGATGAAAAACCCGAGTTTCCGGGAGAAAAAACCCTGCTCAGCCCGTATGAGACCGGCTAACTCACCATCGATTGAAATCGACCAGATAAAGATTCCTCCCGTCGCGACGAGAATCGAACTTAGGCCTATTCCAATCGAAGGGCGCAATGTACCGTCGTTCTTCCAATTGCGCTACGGAGGCGCTCAAAATAAGGTGTTATTGAGCTATTAAAGCTCTGATCATGGCAGGAGGGTAACAGCAATCGTCGAGCCTCAGTTAGGACTTCATTGGCTACAGCATCGCCACCCATTACACTCCAAGGGTATTGGATTGAATGCATCAATCCTCTATTTCAATTACCCATCGCCAATAACGTGAGAATCGTCATTAACGTGAGAATATCGACTAATTTTAAGCTATTGGATTCATATCTCACTTAACACACCAGTATATCAATACAACCTTCAAATTCTGAGAATGTCAATATAAAATCGAAATTTGACCACAAATATTTAATATTTCCATGACTAAGTTTACATGATATGAATTTAAATTAGTCCCAAAAACGTTTTTTTTTTACATTGGTTTAGATTATAGAGGTTTTTTTCATTGATTTCTTTAATTTTGTTCGTGTAGGTCGTCTGGTATTTTATTCCAAAATATGTTTGAGTATTAAACTTCCCCATTAAAATTGACCATCTCTTATCATCTACCTAATTGGATAAACTGGGGATTACGCCAACCACCGCCGAAAGAGACATAGACAGGTGATATACTGCCATTGCTATCGCAAGCTGAACCCGCTTGGAAAGATGCACTAAAATTTAATAAAAACTAAAACAAGTAAAAAAATTTCACAGCCTTATATCAGTATGGTAATTAATACATACAGGACGATAATCATTCGAGGCAGCTTCCGATGTTGCCTGACTAAACCCTGTCTTCCTGAAAATGCAAGAATTTTTTCTTAATACATGAGGTCACTTCCGGAAGATACAACAAAGATCTAAGACGCTACGATAAGTGGCCTCAAAAAAAAAAAAAAACATATATTAAAATTGAGTTCATTATTTTGAAAGTTAACTTTCTACTAATGTGGTAACGAATTGGAAATCTTATATTTATTTTTATATAGTTCTAACCCTGCATTTCAAATCAGCATTACATGTGCCTAACTGTAGGAAGCTTCATCGAGTTACGCGCACTTTAAATATACGTATATTCTGAAATTAATATCCAAATTAAGAAACTCAAATTAAATCGTTGCACTTGAAACAAACATGACACCATTACTAGATAACAGGAGAATCCACTGCGCCACCTGGTAAGGTAAATTTTAAGAATCTATTTATTAAAATAAAAAAAAGAGAATGGGTAGAAACCGGTAGATATATATCACGTAACCGAATTTATAAAATGACCATACACTATTGTATTTAGTTACATTCATTACAATATTATAATTTTATACTACTGTATTATTAAAATACGGCAGTATCTAATTATAATAAAGTAAGTATTTACTAATTTGTATTCGCCGGCCTGGTTGGCCGAGTGGTCAGCGTATCCGCTTTCCAGCCAAAAGGCTGCAGATTCGAATCCCGCCGTGGGAATGGATGCTTGTCTGTGAAAATACTAGTGGTGGTGATGGTGGTCGGTAGATGGCGTTGTTGTAAATGATGAAGGTAGTTGCGGTTGGTAAAGACGGAGAATTGTAGAGTAGGTAACCTCCCATGATGAGTCTTGGACTCCCTGTAAGTGTTATGTAATAATATTTTTTTTAACAGTAAAAATATTTTATTATGTCTCAGATAAATTACATACATAGATACAGTAATAATTATAATACATTACAATTGTGAATGACAGATACGTGCAACTTAATAATATTTTTAAATAATAATAATACTTTTTTTTTTCTGTATAATGTATTATATTCTTTTTTTGGGAGGCATTTCTGATTTCTTCCTCGAAGCTTAGCAGAGCTTATCTGAGGAAGATAATAGATGAGAGATGGCGGTGGTTTCATGGTTATGTTTGTATACTAGTCGCAAGCCAGGTGTTGATTTTACTGTTTGTTGCTACGTGCTTGGAAGACTTCAACTGCTATTACAGTTTAACTTTTTTTTCTCTATTTTTTTGCAAGTAGGGTTGGATTTAGACATGGTGTGTTTGTTTCTTTGTGTTCTTGTAGTGATGGTTTTTGAGAGGGTGTGTGTGTGTGTGTGCGTGCGTGCGTGCGTGCGTGTGCGTGCGTGCGTGCGCGTGCGAGCGAGCGTGTGGGGGCTATAATATTTATATAGCACCTGTTTCAGCTCTCTGTATGTTCCTAGGTTTCTGTCGTCGAACGGCAGTTTGTTTATCATGTCAGGTACGTAGAAGTTTCGGGTAGCTTTACCGTATTGATTGTTGTACTTATACATTATGTAGTTTGTTGACTGTGGTCTTGTTATTTGATATGTTGTTCAGGTTATTCTATAGGTTGGGCTGTAGTAATGTTTTAACATGACTGTGTAGTGGCATAAGTGTTTCACCTTAAATATTTTGTGTTTTGTCCGTGCTTCCTGCATAAGAGTGGGTTGTTCCCAGAATATCTGTTTTACCATTTTATCTTGCAACCATTGTAACCTGTTAAGTCTGTAGTCTGCGCAGAATGCGTATGATGTGATTGCATATCTTAAAATGTTTTCACATAATGCTTTATAGATTAGTATTTGTGTGTGCATCGGGGCAATATCTTTTAATCGATATAGTTTGCTTGCTATTATCCTGAGTTTGTTGTGTAGGTAGTTTATATGGCTATTCCAACCTTGATCAGCATCGAAGTGAAGTCCGAGATAGCGTGTTGTTTTCACCTGTGTGATGGTTGTGGTTTTAGCATCAGCCCTTTCTGTATAGGAGGATGGATGTCGGATAGTGAGGTATTTAGTTTCTATGGGCAGGGTTTGGGGGATTTTGGATATCATTAGGTTTGTTTTTTCAGAATTTATATATATGCCGTTTTCGGTTAACCAGTTAGTGATTTGATTGATGTCGTGTTGCATATTTGTGTAAGCGATATTTGCATTGAATGAATACTATGTGAAAGAATACTATGGCCGTGTCGTCTGCATAATGGAAGATTTTACTTTATAGTGGAAGGTGGCTTATATCGTGTGTATATGTTAAATAGAATGGGAAATAGGACAGCTCCTTGCGGTACTCCACAGGTTACATGTACCACTTTGCTGTACGCTGATCCTATACGTGTGGTGTGCTTTCTGTTTTTCATTTATGCGTTATCCAATATGCGTTAATTTCGTTAACAAGGTTTTGTGTGTTAGTGTGTCAAATGCTTTTGTTAGGTCAATGAATACCACTAATGTTATTCTGTTTTTATCCAATGCAGCGTTTATTAGGTCTGTGAAATCTTCCAGGAGTGTTGCTGTTCCTTTATTTTTTTGAAATCCATATTGTGTTTTGGGTATGATTCGAAATCTTTCAACGTATGTGGAGAGTTTGTGATGCACGATGAGCTCCATGATTTGGTTGATTACAGACAACGTGGCGATGGGTCTGTAATTATTTATAATATTTCTTTTTCATGTTTCTGTATGGGTGTGATTAATGCTGTCTTTATGTTTCCCGTTTCGAAGATTTTATTTAACAGTTTTTGTATAACTGGAAGTAGGTTGGTTGAGTGCTTCTTGATATCTTCTGGTCTGATTTCGTTTATTCCTGGTCCTTTGTTAGGGTTAATTTGTTGAATTCCCAGTGATAGTTCTTCTTTTGTTACTGTGGGGAACCACATCGACTGGGTTGCTCGTGGACCTAGTGGAGAATGTTCGTTTGTGTGAAGAAAAGTTGTTTCTTGTAGTTTTTGAACAGAGTTCACGAAGTGCTGATTAAAGTTGTTTGCCAACTGTTTGAGGGATTTGGGGTCGCAGGCAAAGTTGTGTTTTATTGTTTCTGAGGCAGTGGTTCGGTGTATATTGTCCAGAATTTCATTAATCAGGTGCTGGGTTTCCTTTACGTCATTCTGAGCTGTTGTTAATTTGTTGCTGTAATAGTTTCTTTTTGCCGTTCTAGTCTGTGTTGTTAGGAGATTCCGTTTTCTTTTGTATTCAGCGTTTAAAGCGATATTGTTTGGCTACTTTTTAAGTTGTTTCCATAGGGCATCTTTTCTTTGTATGTCTGTTAGTATGTTGTCTGTTATCCATGGATTTTGTTTCGTTTGGGAACGTATTTTTATTTTTGTTAATGCTTGGTTATATATTTTGTTAAATGCAAGTTTAAGATTATTATATACAGCTTCAGCAGGGTCTAAAGATGCTATCTGCATCCAGTCTGTTTTTCTGATTTCATTGTTTACTATTGTTTCGTTTAGAATGCTATAATACTGTTTTGTAGTCTCAGTGAGTTTTATGGGTTCTGATTTAGTGTGTAACTGTAATGCTGTGAAATAATTGTCTGCCAGTTTGCATGTTATGATGGCTGTTGTGTGGCTGTTTGGAGGGGGGGTCCTTATATTTATATGATCAATGCAAGATGAGGTTGTTGTATTTCCGACTATCTCTTCTCGTGTATACGACTGTATGGATGGGATTATGTTATATGCCTATAAGAGTAGGTATTGTTCTACGCCTATAAGTTATATGCCTATAAGTTATATGTTATACGCCTATATGTTATATGCCTATAAGTCTAGGTATTGTTCTGTGTTGGTATTTATGTTCCTAATGTTTATATCCATGGCTCCTATTATTATCAAGTACTCTGAGGCGCCTACTTCCGTGGCTGAAAACCATCCAGTTTAGTTCATCTAAAAATTTTGTGGTGCTTAAGTTGGGTGGTCTGTATATTGCGTTTAATATCAAGGAGTTTTCTTGTTTGATGTTTTTAATTTCGATGCATATGTTTTCTGCGTATTCTAATTTATAGTTTATTTCTGTTACTTCTAGTTTATGTTTGGTAAATACCATTATACCACCGCCTCGTTTTGTTTGTGTTGTTGGAAGTGTGGCATTTGGTAAGTGGATGCCTCTTCGTTTGTCGAAGATACTTCAGTCAGTATTAAAATGTCTATGTCGTTTATATCTTCCCTTCAGATAAGCTTGCAGGGTCAGCCAGTATTTTTGAATGCTTCTGATGTTGATGTGGAGAATAGAGTCCTTTTTTGGGGATTGTCACTTGTTTCCATTCTGTTATTGATTTCAGAATGTGGCAATTATCATGTTCTGGGGTGATTTCGTCTGCTTGATGGTCTGCATTCATGTTGGTTGGTGTGCTGTTCCTTCTTTACGAGTTGTCAATATTCCTTTCAATGTGGCAGCCTGTTGAGGTCTTCTGCGGATTTTATTTCGATTGGTTTTGCATCTTGTGTCTTTTTCACTTTTTCAGTGGTGTTGAATCCATATAAATTGGACAAGACACCAATCTTAATGTGCTCTTAACAGATGAGGGTCGGTTACGTTCAAGCCGATTTTAGCCGTAACTTGATTGGGAATGAAACTTGTACTGCTTCGAGAATGTTTCTTAAAAAGCCTTCGTCATGATAGGAGGCATTATTCTCAATTGAGGCCTCGAGCTAGAAGTGCCAGAAAAATAGACTATCATTGCTGAGCAATATTGCAACGAGGTCTTCAAAGTCATTTTCGATTGCTTCTTTGTGCTGTAAGCGAAAAATTCGTTTTATCGATCACAATTTGCCGTAGCGCAGTTGGAAGAATGGCGGAAAATTGCCCCCTTCGATTGGAAAAGACCTGGGTTCGATTCTATTCGTGACGAGGAGAATCCTTAAATGGGCTTTTTCAGTTGAAAGTGAGTTAGTCGAGCTCATAAGGTGGTAGCGGGGTTTTTTCTTCCGGAAACTCTAGTTTTTCATCCCGCGTACAGATAAATCGGCCTTCGGAACACACCCAATTTACAGACAAAAAAATAAAATTCTGTGGTTGGTGATGATGATGGGCGATAGATGACCTTCATAATAGTAGTGTCGTAGTTGGAGAATTAAGTAGTAGTGGAGGGGATAAGATGTATTTAGCAAAGTAGAGTAATGTGCGCTCCCACGATGAGTCCTTAGTATCCCTGGAGATGTCACGTAATAATAATCATAATAATAATAAATTATACGCCACTTCGTACACTAGGAGTGGAGATTCATTTGGAACCAGAGGATAATAATAGAGTCTAGTGGTAAATCGCTGCCCATATATCAACCGAATAGGCCATATTGGGGAACCAATAGTTAGATGACCTATAGTTTTCGGTAAGGAATGTATATTAAATCCTTAATTTCGTCCTTAGTAATTTTATAATCTTTGCTAAAAACGTATTGCAATTTGAATTCTACGAAATATATTACTCGTTTCTTGTGTAATATAATTTCCCAATAAATTTATGTCCATATCTGGCTGTAGTCATGAAAATGTTTTCATATGTAGGAGAAAATCTGGTTTGTCCTTAGATTTTGGACATTAGTGTGTAAACGTGTGACAGCTGATTTGGACAGTTTCACAATGAAGCTGGATTTTGCTAAGGGTTTTGAAAGGATACCAAAAAGTCTACTCTTACACAATCAGAACAAATGGATTTGGATATTAGAATGGCAATGAGGATCCAAGAAATGCTCAAGGAAAGGTACCAGAAAGTAGTTTATGGAGGAGAAAAATTCGGGATGCAACATGTAAACAAACGTGTACAGCAAGTCTCCGTGATTGGACTATTATTGTTTAATTTGTACATAAATCATATAGGAAATAACTTGAAGGGAACTATTTTGTTTACTGATAAAGCAATATTGGGTAGCACAATAATTCCTCAATCTGATGGAAAAAGCTTGCAGGATGATTCAAATAAGGTGGCAATATGGGCAAAATATAACAGATGTTAGTTCAATGTGGAAAAGCGTAAAGTTTGGGATTAAAAGATTACAAGCGCTGTACCACATGATGGAACTGTACCCCAAGAGATTTATTAGTCTAGAGACTTCAGGGATTTTCTGGATAGAGAGTTGAAGTTCAGAAGACATATTGCTTAGGTGTCCAAGATAGCTCTTAGGATTACTTTGTTATTGTAGAACACACTAACATGTCGAGATGAATAAGTTACTATTCGTCTTTATAAGGCGTTGATACGTCCACATCTGTATCTTTCTCATCACCAAGGAATCCAGACGACCACATCTATGGTCGTCTGGTGATGAGGTGTCAAATGGTAGAAAAGACTTAGAGGTGAGGGAGCAAATTGATGAGTGGAGTAAGGATGCTCCTTACATTAATACATCGAGTGTTTGTGGGTTACTGAAGTTGGTTGATAGGGGAAGAAAAAGGGATATAATAGAATAATTTAAGTTACTAAAAGGTTTTTATAGAATTGTTTCAGCGGAAGTATTTGAGCTGTGGGTTAGTGGGGAAAGAACAAGATGTCATCCCTGGAAATTAAGTAAGAGTGTGGTTAACAAGGATGTGAGGACTGGATTTTTCGCTTAGTGAGAGGTGAATGAATGGAATGCATTGTTCGACTCATTTTAGAGTGTCGTCTGTGAATGAAGTTAAGAAGAGGTATGGTATTGTGTAGATGTTTGCATCTTCCGTGATGAGTCTACTGAATCCAACGAGATGCTCTTATAATAAAAATGGACACGTCCAAGGACTCACTGATGGATGATACTCTACTCCTCTACGCTGCACAGTGTCTCTCCTAATACTCAATTCTTTCATACACTCAACTACAACCACTACCATCTACCAGCAATCACAAAAATAGAAGCAGATTACAGCCGGGATATACAGATAAAACACTTTTGAGTTTCACAAGGCGTTATATTATCACCTACCCTGTTCAGCATAACATTAAGGACGCTCACAATTTGATCATATGAAGTAAAATATATCAGTACGCAGACAACACCGCGCTACTAGCAGTCCACAAAGATATCAACACCGCTCTTTCCAAAGCACAACAAAACCTAAATGAAATCACAACTTACTTCTACCAAACTCAATTATAATGAATAGCAATCTAACGCACGTTAATTATACATAGTCCGAGAATCATCCGCCCCACACCACTGTTGCAAACTGTCACACATACCGCTGCATTAACAACAAAAACAGCTGCCAATATCCAGAAATCACACCCGTAACACATGCAACATACATTTACCTTTAGATAGATTGCCACTACAAATGGACAAAACATATAGAATACCTACATACTAAACTCTGCATCATTGCGGCAAAACTTTCCAAAGTAAAAGATATGATTTCATGGAACTTAAAAAACCTCATATATCACGGTATCTGCGAATCGCTACTCAGGTACTGCATAAGAATCAACACAAACAGCCATCTAGCGAAAATAGAAACATTACATCAGAAAATTATTTCAACAGTGATTTGGAGGTCTCACATACAACAACCAATAACGTATATGGCGATGCACATAATCCCGAGCATTAAAAATCTGAAACACCACTTAATGTTACTAAGGAATTACTTGAACAACACCTTTCGTAACAACAGAAACACGCATCGCATAACACGACCCACCACAACTTTTTACAACTCAAAATCCTTTATTCTGTTCTGTAATACTCTTGTAAATATTTTGTAAGCATGGTCGAGTAATATGATTGGTCTGTACTTTTTATAATTTTTCTTATCATCATTCATGTAAATTAGTATGATAATTCTTGTTCTCCAATCTTCTAGTATCTCTCCTTATTTAATGACTTTGTTTAAAAGTGTGGGAGAGCCTGTGTAGCTCAGTGGATGTGGCGTTTGCATACCACGGCGCTCGACCGCACGAAGGAAGACTTGGTTTCGAGTCTAGTCGGCGACTAGAGGAAATTTTTCTAAGCCTTTTTTCGACCGGTTTCCGAGTTAGTCGATCTCTGGCACGGGCAAGCGGGTTTTTCCTCCCGGAAACTCAGGTTTCAAGAAAATCGACAGTAGAACCCACATTATTTCAGACATTAAATATATTGTGTTAGGGTTAGGGACCACGAGATGGCGGCACATTTGAGCCGTCTCTCTTTACTGTGAACTGCTTAATTAGTGATAGCCTTGGACCATCTATCTCTGATTGGTACCAGTGGAGATTGAACTGCCCACTCAGTCTCCAAAAGTTAGATAGGGCTAAATGGCCTCGCCTACTCCCGTATACGGGAATAAAAAGGCGTTAGCTGATTTTTTAAAATTGTGGTAAGGAATTTTAAAGTTGTTTGCTTTCCTTCTTTCCCGAGTTCTGATGGAATTTGGTCTATCCCTGGCGCTTTGTCAGATTTCATTTGCATTAGAACATTCTCCACTTCAGATGGCGTCCTGTGTTGAGTTAGTGCGGGGCCTTGTTATTAGGTAGTCATTGCTTTCATTTTTAAAGGTTGCTTGGTAATGTTCCATCGATATTGCGTTTATCGCATTTGGATTTCCCGTTTCTTCGCCTTGATGGTTGATCGTTGTTAGTAGTAGTGGTGAAACTTTTTTTGTAATTTCTTTAATTGTGTTATGTAATATTTTTGAGTTATATTGTTTATATACCTCATTGCATATTTCTGCTTTTTCTGTTTAGCCAGTTTTCTTTAGCCTCTCTGCAGAGATTATCAATTTTACTCTTGAATTGTTTGTATTTCTTGTTTTCTTCTGAGGTATGTCTGTTTATTTTTTATTTTTTAGTTTTTTCTTCACATTTTTCTAAAATTTCAGATGTTAGCCATTTATTATTGGGTCTCTTATAAATTCCTAAAGTTCCGCTTGCCGAGTTAATTAATATTTCATTTCCTGTTTTCCAAAGGTTTTCCGTTTCATCTGTTATGTATCTGTTATTTATTTCTTCAATTTTCCTAATGTAGTCTAATCTTATTTGGTTATTTTTTAACTTTTCAGTGTGAAGTTTATCAGTTCTATTTCTTTTATAGTTGACTTTGAATTTTATGTGTTGCAGAGAGGTGTTTTTTTATTGAGGTTTTCCATTTTATATCATATTTATAATTATGATGTAATCTATACAATTTTATATTTCTCTATCTCGTGAAGTCCAGGTGTATTTAAAACTAGGTCAGTGGTAAAATATTATGTTTGAGATGACAAGGTTGTTTTCTTTGCAGAAATTGAGCATAGTCCCCTTTCATTTTCGGTTCCAATTCCAAATTTCCCCATTACATCTTTTAGCTCTTTGAAAGCTCCAATCTTAGCGTTGAAATCTCCGATTATGAGTAAGATGTCTCTGTAGTTATTATGCATTTCATTTTGGAGATCATTGGAGAATAGTTCGATATCTTCTTCATTGTGATTTGCATCCGATGCGTAAATTTGAATAACCTTATGTGCAATCCTTTTTCTTTGGCTTTTAGTTTAATTCCCATTATTCTGGATGAGATAGGCTTGATATCTGCTATACTTGAGGTAAGATTTTGTTTTATTAGAATTACAACTCCTTCTCTATGTACATTGTCTAGAATAATTAGCCTTCTGGCATGTTTAGGCATCCTTCTTCTGTTCCGTTGAGAGTTCCTGAGATTCCTTTAATTTAGAATTTTGGAATTTGGAGTTTTCCTGCTTTGTATAGAGATTTGATATTTACAGTAGTATACACTTATCATGTTTTGCTGAACACATACAATATATTATTTCTCACCAACGCTATGTGAGGCTTAGGTTGGCGCCTCGGATTCCACGTACGCACGGAAGCCGAACGCGCCATACTATCATTATTATTAAAAACATCAGTATAATCTTGGTGGAAACAAGACTCCTACAACGCGCGTCCATTGGGTGGTAGATGAGGAAAGCGCCAACGGGGTTGCTCCGAATAAAAAAATAAGGAGCCATGGACCAAAGGGTGGTGCCATAGTTGCATTCCTCTGAAACACCCTTCGGACCATGGTTCCTTATTCTTTGTTCGGAGCAACCTGTTTGGACTTCCCTCATCCGCCACCCAAGGGACGCGCCTTGCAGGAGTCTTGTCTTCACAAGGTTATACTGATATTTTTAATAATACTGATATTAAAACATTATGTGTATTCCCAAGCCTTCAGCAAAGCAGAAGGCTTGGGAATCCTTCGGAGAAAGACTAGACTCATCCTATGCAAATACAAACAACGTATTCTGGAAAACCATCCGCCGCCTTCGAGGGAGGAAATCGGGCACAGCAACGGAAATTAAGGCCTCTGATGGTGCACTTTTAACAACCGAGAAGGATATTCCTCCACAGATGGAGGAAATACTTTGAGAGCCTTCTTAATCCAGGTGGCCCAGCAGCTGTGGACATCCATGAGGTGCAGATCGGAGCGAGGACTAGTCTCACAGCAGAAGAGGTCCATTCAGCAATGAAATCGCTAAACGTGAGCAAGGCTGCTGGTGAAGATGAAATTCGACCCTAAATGCTAAAAAGCCTTAAATCGAGACGGGGGTTCTCTAGATGACTCGAGTGTGTCAGGCTGCTTGGATATCTGGGAGAGTACCAAAGCAATGGCAGACAGGCATAATAATATCAGTCTTCAAGAAGGGAGACCAGAGAGATTGCAGCAACTTTCGTGGCATCTCTGTGCTCAGCCTTCGTGGGAAAGTATGTGCTAGGTGCTTGAGAAGGTGCAGAAGCATAGTTGAGTCAAAGTTCCAGGAAGAACAATGTAGCTTTCGTCCTGATAGAAGCACAACTGACCAAATCTTCACTTTAAGGCAACTCTTTGAGAAATCTTGGGAATATGCCAAGACGCCTACACATGTTTTGTGGACTTGGATAAGGCATATGAACGGGATCCTCAGGAAAAGCTTTGGCAAGTAGTAGAGGAGTATGGAGTGGATGGCCACCTGTTAGCTGTCATCAAGTCCCTGTGTGAATGCCCAGAGTTTTGTGTCAGGGTAAACAGCACAAAGTCTGAACCTTTCTCAGTCTCCGTTGGGCTCTGCCAAGGATGTGTTCTCTCAACCCTCCTTTTCATGATATTTATGGACTGGATTAATAGGCACAGCCGAGGGAATGAGTGTGTCAGAATTGGACGTTTGCTTTTTGCAGATTACTTAGTTCTGCTTAGCTCTCCACAGATGACCTCCAGCGGATCCTGGATAGGTCTGTAGCTGTTTTTTCAGAAGCCGGAATGAAGATCAGTGTGGCCAATACTGAAACATTAGTGGTCTCCAAACAACCATCCCAGTGCACTCTACATGTGGGTCGAGTCCCACTGAGGCAGGTGGAGAAGTTTAAATATCTTGGGTCCATATTCGCGAGTAATGGAAAGTGGGACGAAGAGCTAGATACTCGGATTGGCTCAGCAAGCGCAATATTACAGGAGCTTGGCCGTTCGGTGATATGTATTAAAGCGGGAGTTAAGCCAGAAGGCAAAGCTGGATGTCTTCAATACAGTCTATGTCGTGTCCGCATTCTTTGGGTAATGACCAAAAGAATGCGGACACGAATCCAAGCGGCTGAAATGAGGTTCCTTCGAGGGGTTGCGGGGCTGACAAGACTCGACAGAGTCAGAAGCTCAGCAATTCGGGAAGCCCTCAATACTCAACCACTGCTTCTCCGTGTTCAGAAATCACAGTTACGTTGGTACAGGCACCAGGTCAGAATAGCACAAGAGAGGCTCCCCCAGCAGGCCCTCTTTGCCAAGACAGAGGGTGAGGAGGCCACGTGGAAGGCCAAGAACTCGATGGATATATTATATCCAAAACCTTGGGTGGACACGTTTGAGTGTCCCACCAGAACACCTGAGCTTAATGGCAGAGGATCGTGACCATTGGAAGTTCCTCTTATAGCTGCTGTCCCCCCAACCCAGTTAGGAAAGGTGGGTCTTGAAGATGAATGAATGATTGAATGATGTGTATTTATATTCAAAAAAATATTAAAAAGAAATAAGGTACTCTAAAAGAGAAACTGTCAACTGGGTGACGGACAACTGGGCGATGGCCGAATGGGCGACGGAATAAAAGATGAAATATGCAATTCTATTCTGTTGATCTATTACCAGGTAAAAATGAGTTAAAAGAACGATATAAACAAAAAACTTGAAAAAATCTTGGTTATAAGTTTTATTTCTGAGCTTCGCTGCGTAAGGTGTCTTGCATGGTTTGAGCGTTAGAGTACATAGGATGAGCGTGAAAAAGGCTTGCCTTGATTTCGATAATGTTTCTTGAGTGAGAAATTACATCTATATGAAGAGAACCCGCTTTGTACTTCCTTTGTAATAAAATACCGCTCGATAGTAATCACATGTCTGCCGACTTGCTAGAAATAAATTCTAGCAAGTCTGCTCTGGGTTTCATTTAAACGATATCCTCGACGGGGCACCACATCTAACATTCCTGGATTTAAGTAATGTGCAGTGGAGGATCCTCCATAAGAACTGCAGGGCTGAAAGTTCCTTTCATAATCTTTCATAAAATGAAAGTTCCTGTTTCATTATTGCCGTTCTTAAATGTTTATGTATTTATCTAAAAACCGTTATTTCTTGTTTGTAATAGAATAGCGCTCGATAGTATTTTATATAACTCATTTTGTAGCACTAGTTGTATTCTGCAAATACAACTAGTGCTACAACAGTTGTAGGGGGAGGGGGGGGGGAAGACGCGTGATTACGTGCAGTTCGGGCTGGTAGCATTGCAACCCAAGATATGTTGCTGCTACACGAGCACAAAGATCACAAATTAACGTCGTTGTCATTATCGTAGGTTATTATTGTGCGGTTTTCTTTTTTTTCTGTTTAATTCTAGCATTTAATTTATATCTTTGTAGAAATGAACGAAGAGAAGAATTCTGTTAAATATTATTAAATTCTGTTATATTTTAGTTTTATTAACGATGTAACTTTTTCAATCCATATTGATTTTTTTTCACTTTTATTGCTACAGTCCCACTACCACAAATTCTTACGAGCCGCCACTGGTATTGAGTCTTGAAAACTGTAAAAGCAAATTAAGGAAACGTGAAAGTGTGTTCGACGAGATCCAACTTAACGGTTTGAAGCAGCAATTGTCGAATTTTTTTACAACTTTTACCTAGTATGTGCACTTCAGATTGACAATATAATAAGACTTCGTATTCGAGATGTTCTATTTTGCATTTCTGTGCCATTGCTGAAATTGCGTTAGAACTTAATTTCGGGATTTGCTCCTATGTAATCAAGGCTATCATTGCGGATGTACCAATAAGGAAAACATCCTTTCCTCATTTTGTATACCAGAACAAAGGATTTGGGAAGGTTTCGCATATTGGTTCCCAGGAAATTCATACTGTCTGTTAATCTCCTTTGTGGTCCTAGAATTGTCGTAATAAGAATTTTGCATCCACGCATGATTACATCTGGTAGTAACTGTTGATTGTACAGTTACTGAAGAGTGGGATGTGAATCAAAGTAACCTGCATTGTGAATTATACAGCAAGTGTTTCGAACAAACAAAGTCATCATACGGTGCTTAATAGTCAAAGCTGTATAACTGAGAGCATAAATTCCACATAGCCTTTAATGGAATGCGGAAAACCGATCAGGAGTTCTAACTTAATGTCCAATCCTCACCTTCTCATGGTGCACCCTGTTAAGCATCTACCTGGGTACTGAACGAACGAAGATGGGCTGACAATTTGGGATTTAACTGACCAAATTATATTTTTATTGGCTTGAACCACAGTTTAAAATAATGGTACAACATGACAGATTATCATGCCAGCTAGGGTGTCTCCCGGTTAAACAATGACCCTGTTATTTTCGCAAACAGCGAAAAGTCAGCTACTGGAACAAATCCTGAAACACACCCCAACTCAACATCCCCATAGTTCATGCAATGACAATCAAGGTAACGAACGATAAGCTAAAGTATTCAACACTAAATACGAGGCTATTCTTCTTGAATGGTAAGCAATATCAAGTAGATTGATGTGGACAAATATCAGAATGGGGAACTTGACAATGAGACTTATTTGTGCTATGGTTCCACAAGAGAATGTTCTACTAAGGTACAAGTGGAGGAATTTTTTGAGGCTTTAGAGAAAGCAACTGACACAACGAAAAAGGAAAAGTTGGTCCTTGTTGGGTATCTAAATAGAAGATTAGGAAATGATTGTCAGACATACCAAAATATTTTGGGAAAATTGTCGAAGGGAAGCTTGTTGAAGAACAAGTTAGATTCATGCCAAATAGTGGCTGTCAGAATCAGATTTTCGTTTTACGTCAAAGAGTTAAGAAATCAAAGAGTTGAAGAATATGACAAAGATCTGTATTTACGTTTTGTAGATCTAGAAAAGGCATGTGACGAGGTGCACAGAGAAAAACTATTCAGAACGCTGCAGTTGTATGGTGTCAAGGGAGCATTATATCAAGCAATACTTAGATTTTATTTGAGTTGTAAGTCAGCAGTTAGAATTAAAGGAAGTACAGGAAGATGGTTTAATGTTTAATCTGGTGTCAGACAAGGATGTACATTATCCCCTCTGTTATTCATTATATATATTGATCACATTATGAAGGAAAGCGGTACTAAACCTGATATCAAAATAGGAGCTGTTAATAAAGTAAAGAAAATAATGCAGAAAGTAAAGAGCTGTTAATTTCAGCTCTTTACTTTCTGCGGAAAGTTATACTAAATAAATCCAGTACAAGTTTGCAAGATTCCCTGACTAAATTGAATAACTGTTTTAATAGATATGGTATGAAAGTCAGTAATAACAAGACAAAGAAAATCGGTCGAAACATTGAAAATATCAACTGCATTGTGAATGGAAAACATAGAACAAGTAAAACATTTCAGCACGCTTTTTTGTGAAGATGGTAAATTAAATATGGAAATAGACAACGGAATCAACAACGCTGGTATGGTAGGAAGTCAACGGAATAAATTTTTATGGAATAAGAGAGAATTAGCCAAGACACCAAATTAGCTGTATACAAGACAGTGTTCAAACCGATTTTAACTGATGGATCTGAGAACTGGGTTAGAAGTAATACCCTTGACCAAAGACTAGGGACCACAGATATGAAAGAAATATTAGGAGCGTGAACATATGGCATCAATAACAATATCATATTAAATTATATTAAAAGTGAGGATATTAGGAAAGAAATTTACATTATTAGCATCAAGGTATGTGTTATCAGAGCTACTCTGAGGTGTTATTGTTACTTACATAGAATGGGAGAGGAAAGATTAGCAAAACAAATTTTCTCTGCCAAGTTGGCAGGACAACAACCCAGAGGATAGGTGGATTGATATAGTAAAAAGTGCCTTAGAAAACAGAAATATAGGATCTGGTAATCTTACAGTCTTGGAAGGTAACAGATTGTGGAGGAAAATTGTAGATAAGAAGTTAGTGGTGATACGTTTTTCATGTAGAACTCTCATATCCTGCACCCCTTTATCAGGGTACATTTCAGGAATTTGGTGATGATGACAAAGCCATCATGGGCCCGATGATAATAACCAAGAATAAAATCATTCGCTCATATCTCCAAAAGAAAGACTATCCTAAATTTTCACCATCACACTTTTCTTGGAATTGTATCACGAAAGAATAGGTTATGTTCATCCCGAACATAAACAGAGGTCGAAACCTCACATACTTTATCTCATGCAATTCTTACGTTCCTAATTAAAGGCACCTATTACTACTATTTACTAATATTAATTGTAGGTGCATTATTATTTTTTTTCAAACTTTATTATTTATATATAATATTTATGATAAATTTATAAATACAAAAATAAAAAAATTTCCTTGTGAATGATTTTACAATTTTTCAGTGTTTATGGAATAACAATAAATTGCATATATTTACAATTTTTGCTTTGATATATTTAAGCACTGTAACTACAGCACTTGAATGGGATAAATGGTTTTTTTTTCTTCTTTGTGTTGATTTCGGTTGAGATGAAATGTCTCATCTTGCATCCTCGAAGCGTTTTAGTAAGCTTATCTGAGGATGACACCGGTTAGTTATTGTTTATCGGTTTGATTGCTGGTTGGAAATACTCGTAAGTAGGCTGATGTTTGTTAGTCTTATATTCACTATTGCTGTAGGATGAGAAATTCATTCACACGCACGTACGCACGCACACACACGCGATAATTTGGATTGTCATGATGTGTCACTGAACTGGAAAGCCTGAACTAATATATCGTGTTTCGTTAAGTTTGTAATCCGTGAAGACGTATTTCATAGATGTCTTCAAGGCTCTTTTCAGGCTATTGTGGTTTGTAAGGTTCCTGAATTCAAAAGGTAGTTTATTTAACATGTCTGGGATGTAGAAGCTTCGAGTGTCCTTTCCGTACTGATTGTTATATTTATATGGGATATAATTAGTTGTCTAAAGTTTTGTTATACGGTATGTATTTCTGGCTGTTCTGTAGTTGGCATCGAAATATTATTTCGATCCATAGTACATAAATGTGTGTTGCTGTTAGTATTTTGTGTTCTACATTGTAGTGTGCATCAAGCAAACTCTACAAACTACAAAGAGTTTGTAGAGTTTGTCAATTATTGTTCTGAATTTATTTTGTAGATTGTTTTTGTGGCTATTCCTTTTCATATCTGCATCGAAATTAACTCCAAAAAATCGTATTGTGTCGACCTAAGTGATGGTGGTGGTTTGATTGATCTGTGTATTTTTATGTTGGAGATTATTGTTAATAGTAGTAATAATAATGATGGTTATTATTATCCCCCCCCCCTCATAATCCTCTCTCCTCAACCTAATGATTGGTGGGATAGCAATGTTACATTACTAGGGAATAATTATAAAACTACATGGTTTCGAATTGTCTTACTTGCCCGATAATTGTTTCCTGTCTCTAAGTATGTATGTTCATGGGACTGGTTTGCTGTTTCCCAGAGAAAAAACCCTACCACCTCTGTATGAGGCCTGCTTACTCACTTCAGCCGAAGAGGACTGGTAATAATTATTCGTGGCATGGACGGGAATCCAAGACTTTCAACTAAAGCACTTCGTTTATACTAACTAAAATACCGAGACTCCATTATTATTAATATTCGTAGTATGGTAGTAGTATGCGACTTCCGCACGCACGCACGCACGCACGCACACACACGCACGCACACACACACACACACACACACACACACACACACACACACACACACACACACACACACACACACACACACACACACACACACACACACACACACACACACACACACACACACACACACACACACACACACACACACACACACCAGTTATATGGATGAAGTTTACTCAGATGTCGTATTTGAAAATTTTACAAAAATTTGTCGAACCGTTCTATTTTTCAGTTCAACTATATTCGGGATTAAAAGGGGACAATCTATCGAAATTATATACACTATCTGATCAAAAGTCTCCGGACACCTACTCGAACCTAAGTAGTGTCATATTGATACAGAGAATATTCATCACCGAATTGATCTTCTACTGTACACAGTATGCAACGGTCAAAATGACCTTGTATCCTTTGGCATTTAGATCTCCACGTAGCGTTACGAGAGGGTCAAGTCCATTCCATGAAAAACACCCCCACACTGTAACGCCACCACCTTCAAACTTCACTGTTGGTAATTACATACGCTTACAGGAATCGTTTTCCAGTCATTCCCTAGACCCAGACCCTCCCATCGAACTGCCACATGGAAAGGACTGCCATCATTCATCGCTCCAAATCACACGTATCCAGTTGTCCGCTGTACAGTGGCGACGTTGTTTACACCACTGCAGGCGGCGCTTAGCATTCACAGGAAAAATATTTGGTTTATGTGCAGATGCTCGAACATGGAACCCCGCCATTCTTCTTACCTCTCGACGCACATTCATGGTGCGTCGAGAGGTAAGAAGAATGGGGGGTTCCATGAGCTAGACAATTTGTAGCATTGCGGAACTTCCGGGTGATTGTTTCACTTCATGTCTGGCGATTACCACGAAACACATTCTTCAAAGCTCGATGGTCCCTATCTGTCATTAAACGCGGCCTACCCGACCGTGATTTTGTTGCGATTGTTCCTTCATGTTTCCATTTCATAATCACGTAACTTACTGTTGTCTTGGACAACTTGAGGATTGAAATGTCCCTGACAGATTTCTTACTGATGCGGCAACCAATAACTAGTCCATGCTCGAAGCCACTGACTCCCTTGACCTACTCATGCTGCTCGAACTTCTTATCACTGAACAACACACAGCTCCGCGCTTCTTTTTTTATACCGGTAACTGAGGTCGTAGTGACATCTAGACTTCCGTTTACGAATTACAGAGGGGTGTACGGATACATTTGATCAGATAGTGTATTACAATAATTTTCTGACTTAGTGGAATTCGAAGAAGTTGTCTATAAAAGACGTCTGAGCGGTTCAGACAACGGTTATTCGTTTTAGTTCCAACTGGACCAACATTTTCGTAAAGACGTTTCGAAATGATATTAGTAATTCAATTCTGGCTGAATTAAATTGAATGAAAATTTATAGTTAAGATCTATATTAAAAATTGTCAGTTTCAGTTCCGATTTGACCATGAACAAAATGAAGCAGTATGCCTATTGCTCCACTGTGTACTTAGAGAAATATTGTCTTAAAATACAACCAAATAAACATTACGTTTCACTGGCTACTTACATATCTCGTTTGCATATATATTACATTTAATATTAGTTCGCAAAAAAATTACTTTTCATTGAAGTATCACAGAAATGATTGAAAAATTATCGATTTTTTTTTATCAATTGCATTTGCGACGAATTGTCATGCGGTGAACTGCCGTTTGACGAATTGTTTATTCAGTAGATTGCCTTTTCGATGAATTGCCATTCGTTATATTGTTCGATCTTTTCCAATCCTTCTCTGTCTTTCCTAAAAATACCAAACCCTTCAATTTCTATTCCTGTAAGTACATCATCTGCTGTTAGCCAAGTCTGACAAATGCCTATAAATTTCGGCAAGGCTGCTTTAACTAATGCCAAAAAACTCCTCCCTGTTGTTCATGATACTTCTGGTAATATTAATAATATATAGATAGTGGAGCATATCTTTAGGCCCCTACCCACCTTTACTTTCTGAATTGACTATTCAGGAAGTAAAGGTGGTTGGGGACCTATTGAATAATTTTGCTTCAAAAACTTCCGCACTTGGTCATCCTCACGCTCACTTGCTTTATTGGTGTCTTCACACAAACTCCATTGCTTCCTTCCTAATTGCTTAAGGTTTCCTAAATTTGCGCATCGGTATGCTCGGTGAACAAACTTCTCTCTCTAGACATCTACCATCAAAACCATTTAGATGCAATCCAAAACTCTTTCATCACGAATGTTACGTTTAGCCAGATTAGCCATTCCATATTCTAGACTCACTGTTATATTCTTTCCTGCTTTTGCATTAAAGTCCCCGATGATGAAAAGTACATCTCTTCTTGGGAAGCCATCCAACAGTCTGTACGTTTTCATAGAATTCCTCACTCTATTCATCAGGCCTAATCTGTGTTGCGTGCATAAACAACGGCGATTGATGAGTCTTCGGTCTAATACAAGGCATCCTGTCATTATCTGGATTACATACATCAGCTGTTCAAACAAAATGTATGCAGACTTCTTTCTTCTATTCCTCTTGCCCACACACGGCATTAGAAGGTATTGTGGCCTTCCTACACACACACACACACACACACACACACACACACACACACACACACACACACACACACACACACACACACACACACACACACACACACACACACACACACACACACACACACACACACACACACACACATGTGTGTGTATGTATTTTAAATGATAGATTTAATAACTTAAAAAAACGAGATAACTTATAAGATTTTAATGATAATAATAAAACTAGTTTCGGCTAATAACAGCCTTCCTCAGGTATTCATAAAGGAAAAGAATAGTAATAAACATTGAAGTATCTAAAAAAAAAAACAACTGAAAATTACAGGTAAAAATTGCCACACATAATTGATTCATAAAAAACGTATTTTTTCAATTTGTTCTAACAGGCGTGCCATTGTTTATTGCAAGTGTACGTGCAGGCTCATGTGAACGCCAATATTGGATAACTGCAGCATGGCTATCTGGGATGTTATAACTCAAATTGTTGTTTAAGTGGACAGGGTTCAGCAGGATTTCCCTTGATTCTACAATTTTTCTCTCAAACTCATCATCACATCGAAAAATATTTTCTGATCTATCCCAGCAAAAGGAGTGGCTTTATTGATCATCATTAGGATTATTTGAAAAAAGAACATGACTGGATAACGCAGTTGCATGAGATCTTTTGTAAGAGATGTCTCTCTTATGCTCTTCTATACTTTGTTCAATAGATTTGTTATTTTGTCCAAAATAAGGGATATTGCAATCGCACCATAATTTATATACACCTGGATATTTTAGTTGTGATGAGTAGGTTTTGGATGGCTGATTAGAGAACGGATTTTAGGAAGTGTGGTGAAGAACGTCCTGTTATAAGCCGAAACTAGTTGTATTATTCTCATTAAAATCTTTATAAGTTATCTCGTTTTTTAAGTCATACATACACACACATATGTATATATATATGTGTGTGTGTGTGTGTGTGTGTGTGTGTGTGTGTGTGTGTGTGTGTGTGTGTGTGTGTGTGTGTGTGTGTGTGTGTGTGTGTGTATACACACACACAATATATATATATACACAATATACAGTATATATAAAAGAGATCAGTTCTTGGCTGAACTTTCCTCAGTACTATAAATACTGTATGATGTTTGAGTAACCCCCTGATTAAATAACTAGTTTACCATCTTGACTTTTGAAATGATATTCTCCATTCCATCTGGTCTCAGTAATTCCCAGGATGTCAGTTTTATTCCACTCCATCTCTTCATAGACAATATCAAGAAAGCCCATCTGTGACTACATATATTCCAAGTGCTGATATAAAGTTAAACTTTGAGATTAAACCCATATTTTCTATATTCTTCATTGACAGTAACAGTTATCTGTGTTGGAGACTGTTATACTTCTCGAAAAGGCCAATCTTTCTAAGACCTGAACTCTTCTTCTTCTTCTCTTCTGTCTAAGACGGGTTGAGTCTTCTCTTGAGCAGGCTCTTCCAGTCTTCTCTATTCCTTGCTGTTCGAAAAAGTTTTTTATATGTTCTGCATCCCGAGATGTTCTTTATTAATTTCAGCCAGGTAATTCTTGCTCTTCCGGGTCTTCTTTTTTTCAGTTGGAAAAGTATTGATTAGGACGTTAGGAAGTCTGTCTGCGTCCATGCGTACAGTGTGTCCAAACCATCTGTTGTTGTGTTCTAATTTTTTCTATTACTGTCTTTTTATACAATATTTCTTGTCTGACTGTGATGTTTGTTTCTTTTCTATCCAACTTGTTCTATTTATTTTTCTTAAGCATTTCATTTCAAATGCCAGCAGTTTTTTCTCCTCTCTTTTTTTAACTATCCACGCTTCTGCTCCATAGATGACTGTTGGTATAATTATTGCTTCATATAATTTGATTTTGGCTTGCTTAGATATCTTGTTTGTTTTCCAGATTTTCTGTAATTTTCTCATGGTGGTCCATCCTATCGCTATGCTGTGTTTGATTATTTTGAGTTCATCTATTGTTTCTGTTAGTTTTGATCCAAGGTATACGAAGTTGTCTACTTGTTCTATTTGTTCTCCGTTTAGGGTGGCTGCGATGGTAGTTCTATTCCTCCCTTTTTTCATCACTTTTGTCTTTTGTATATTTATTGTCATGTCATATGTTTTACAGGTTTCGTTTAGCTTGTTAATCAACTTTTGTAGTTCATTTTGGGTTCTTGCAAGAAGGACGAGATCATCTGCATGTTTGATATTATTTATGTTTAAACCATTGACATTGATTCCAGGCTCATTTTCTATTGCCTTCTTTACAACTTCTTTTAGAAATATGTTGTATAGGCATGGGGATGATGGGCATACTTGCATTACTCCTTTTTGGATCTCTGTGGGTTCTGTTGTGAGTGTGTCCTTTTTAATTATTGCATTTGTCGTAGAGTAATTTATCAGAAACTGTATTATATATTTGTCTATTGCTTTTTCTAGTATAATTTTAAGAAGGATTTCTCTGTTGATGTTATCTAAAGCTTGTTTAAAGTCCATAAAACAACAATATAATTCTTTATGGTCTTCCCTGCTGAGTTCTGCTAGTTGGTGCAATGTGCAAATTTGGTCTATTGTTGAATAGTTTCCTCGGAAACCAGCTTGTTCTATGCCTATCATTTCTTCATAGGTGTTTTTTAATCTATTTTATATAATTCTTATAAATATTTTATAGGGGTGAGGGAGTAAATTGATTGGTCTGTAATTTCTGCAGTCTCTTTTGTCTCCTTTCTTGTATATTGATATGATCTTTCCAGTTCTCCAGTCATCTGGGATCTCTCCTGTTTGTAGTATTTTATTGAATAGGATTGTTAGATATTCTATTGATATGTTGCCTCCATATTACCACAGTTCAGTAGGGATAGTATCAATGCCTGGTGCTTTATTGTTTTTCATCTGTTTTATTGCGTATCTAACTTCTTCTTGTAAAACTTTTGGGTGATTATTTTCTTCTATTGTTGGCAGTGTAGTTTTGTTTCCTTGGTGGAAGATAGTCTTAAAATGGTTTGACCAGATTTTTCTTATATGTTCAATATTCCCGGTTTCAGTCATCTTATTGTTTATCATTGTTACTGCTTTTGCTGAGAATTCCTTTGTAATTTCTCTTACAGTATCATGGAAGACTTTTAGGTTGTTTTGTTGGTATGCTTCTTGGCATTTCTTAGCTTTTTCTTCTAACCATTTTTCTTTGGCTTTTTTGCATAGGTTATCAACTTTATTTTTAGTACTTTGTATTTTTCTCTATTCTCTTCATTGTTTTGTTGGTTCACAAGTATCTTGGCCTCTCTTTTCTCTTTTATTGTAGCTATGATTTCTTGGGTTATCCACTGTTTTTTTATTTTGGGTTTGGAACCTAGAGTGTCTTTTGCAATTGATAACACTGTTTCTTTTCCTTCTTCCCAGTATTTTCCGCTGTTCTGGAAGATGGAGGGTTTTAATTTCAAGCACATCTGTTCTAAAAATCGACTTCTGCTTGAGCTATGTTCTAGTTTTGATAGGTTGATGTTTTCTTCTTTTCTGATATTATTTTTCCTGTTGAATTTTATCTTCACTTTGGCAGTTAATATTTCGTGGTCAGTGTGAAAATCAAAACTTCTTAATTTTCGTACATTATTTACTGCTCTTTTCCATTGTTTGTTTATGATGATATAGTCTATGCAGTTCTTTATATTACCATTTGGGGATGTCCATGTATATTTATTATTAGGGCGTTGATAGAACAATGTGTTTGTAATCATTAGCTCGTTTGCTTTACAGAAGTCGAGAAATTGTTCTCCTCTGTCGTTAAGCCCTCTGTATCCCAATTTCCCCACATCTTTCTTTTTTGTCTGCTGTGAACTGTCCTATTTTAGCATTAAAATCTCCCATCACTATCATTAGCTCTCTATTTTTGGGATTATCTATTTCCTGTTGTAGTTCTTCATAGAAATTTTCTATTTCTTCCTCTGAATGGTTACTGTCTGGTGCATATATTGGATTATTTTAATTGTTTGACCTTTTTCTTTTGCTTGAAGTTTGGCTATTATTACTCTAGGAGACACTGGGTTTATTTCAATTACTGAGTGTGTAAGTTTCTTTTCAATTAATAATGCAACTCCTTCCCTGTGTATGTTATCTTTTCTTCCTGAGAAGTACAGTCTTCCTTCTGGTAAATCCATGAATTCATCTCTGCACCAATGTGTCTGTGATAAACCTAAAATACTCCATTTCAGTCTTTTTAAATTTTCCTGGACTACTTGCAATTTTCCAGGTTGGTATAGGGATCTTATGTTGAGGGTGGCTACATGTTTCGCATTCTTGGCTGACCGCATTGCTGATTTCTCACATATTCTATGTAGTCTTCGAGTAGGCGCGTCGGTTGTCCCGTACGCAGTAGCACTATCTCGGTTTGTAGACTTTCTCCTGCTCATGAAAGTTACTGGCATAATAATGTAGCCAGCTTGCCATGCCTCTGACCTGAACTCGGCTCTCATTATTCTGCCGACAACCGATGCAGCATGAGATTCATTATAACTCGCAACAATATTAGTTAGTGGAGTGAAACCACTGCAAGAAAAAGTGGTTAGGGTAGCAGAGGACGTTTCTACATATCTGGGTTATTTTTATCCTAATTCTTTCCAATTTGACTTTAGCCTACTAGGAGAAGAAGAAGAGAAGAAAATATCTCGGAGAGAAGAAAGACTCCAACTCCATAAGAAGAAAAGGCACAGTATAATAGGAATGGCACACTCCTAGCCATCGAATACACTAATAGCATTGTGGAAGAGCAAGATGAACAGAAAAAGGTAGGGACCAGTCTACAGATAATATAAAAAATACATATTACATGATGTAAGGCATTGTCCATCATTAGATACTTAGTGTTTAAAACTCCTGTACTCATTAACGTGAGCCCTTTTTAGAATTCAACTATACAATATTGTACATAAAATACAATAATTAATCCAGAATTACAATGTAATACATGATCTGATTATCAGTTACGAGAATTATTAATTTGTATGTCTACTTCAAGAATATACCCTTTCACCAGAATGTGTCGTTTTATTCAAAACATGCAGTTCTCTGTAATCAGCCCTTCATTTAAAAATTATCTACGTCATTATATTTTCGGATGCTGTTGATATAAATATTATTTCTCTTTCTTGTGGAATAATATTTTACATCTATTCCAAGTTTTAAATTTTCTACAGCGTCACCTCTACAATCACCTTACATGCAGTAGTCCATACGATTAAAATGGCGGAGGGGAAGTAAAATATAAGATTTCGGTAAAGAAATGGTAATATGTTATGCTGATATATTTTTGGAATCAATTGATAATTTTTCTAGCATATTTTGAAAATTATTTCAATGAAAAACAAAAAGACGGGTCATCTTTCAAAAGAAGATTATTTACTAATCACATGCTACAAGATACATCAGAACAGCTTTACAGATATATTATAACGAACAACTATGTTTGCAAACTATAAAAATGCATACATACATAAATGATAACCAGAAAGTGGAAGAAGACTTTACTGAGAAGGATATTAAATTATACTTAACAATAAAATACTTATAAACATGAATCAAACGAGAAATACAGAAAAAACTATATCAATAACTACCACCTACTTGTAGTTATTACAAAAAGAGTAATAAATTGCAAATCATAACATGAATTATATCAACCATTAATCAACTCTTACAATGCTAAACGAGATTTAACAATCACAGCAACAAACTGGGCGCTGAAATTCTTCATTGTTCGAAAAGGAGATGTTTGCCTAATATTTAACTATTTCACAAATTTTTAAAATATGAAGCTTTAATTTTTATTTAGGAAACTGTTCTAGAAAAATTACCCAATTTAGAACAGAATGGCATGCATTTCAGAATGCTTCACGTTATGATCTAGAAAGATTATACCCACAGTTAAAATATAATAAGCAAGAACATTTATTGGAATAGGAATACTTTTATAAAAAACGCTAATGACGTAAAATTTGCGAAGGCATTGTATTTTGTGAGACTCTGAAGTGATTAAATTAATTTGAATTCGAAACAAACTGTTGAATTTGAATCGGAGAGAAGGTTTCTGAATGTAAAATAAGAAAAATGTTCTTTAAATTGGTTGATGACACATCAATAAGTTCAGGTCTGAAAGAAAAATGATTTATCGCATACGAAAGGCAGGCACTTGAGAATGAATTACACAATCATAATAAACATAGAACGTGTTCCTTCTAGTGACCGTGGATGGACTTATGTGGATCTCCTGATTTAGATTTCTTTAACATATGCAAGCAAATGGCTTCTCCAAATTATAACATGACACTCAGTTGTAAATTTTCTTTCTTCAAGTTCTACAATGATAATCATCAAAATGAGTTCTTTAATATCTTGAAGGCTTTTATTAATAACATCACTTTATTTTATAGGGCTTCTTATGTGTACTACGATTTCTCCTGAGCATGAACAAAGAAATGTGTTTTCCTGTTATAAAGCTGTGAAAGTATTGCAAAAATATTCAGATGAGTGAACAGTTTGTCTGAAGTTTAAACTACTGTTTTCAGTTTACCTAGCTGGGAAAATTTTTTCAATCCAAGTTTCTAATGATATTCAACTCTTAAAGACCATCCCAAGTAATTTGATCTCTAAATCGTTATGAAATTTTCATTAAAAATCATTTCAGAACAAATGAAAAAAAAATAGTCTTTTCTCCCTGTTTGATATAATCAAGTTATGTAAGCTGCCTGCTCATGAAAAAGTGCGTCACATATTTTACTGGAAAACGATTTTTACTGTGTTAACTAATAAATCACTATCTAAGCCACTAATTGGGAATATTGTTTGACAAATGTTTCAAAACAATCTAATTTTCAGAGTGGAAACTAATAAGTCACACGACATTTGTCCTGTTTCAAAGACATCTTGCCACAAATTTCAAAATATAAATATTTTTTATTAATAATGAAATAATAAATGTCTCAAAAACGCTTACAGAATGAAATCATTTCTAGTTGGAAGCCATTTAAGAAAAAATGAAAAAAATTGTCTTTTTCACTAGGTCTTTGAACTAATGAATGGTTTCTTAAGTGTGAACTAATAAATGTCACTTCATGTTACTCACCGAAAATGACTTACTACATCTCTCAGAGCATAATACCTTTTCTTGGGTATGAATTCAGAAATGTATTTTCAACTTAGTTGACAGAAAAAATGTCTTTCCACAACTATCAGAAGAGAATGGGTTTTCTTGAGTATGAATTAATGTCTCTTCAGGTTACTTGAGTCTGAACTGACTTTTCCCAATCCTTACAAGAAAATAATTCTTCTAAGGAAACTTGACTGAGAAATGCTATTCCGCCATTATCAAAAGGGAATAGTTTTTCTTTGTATGAACTAACGAATGCTTATTCACGTTGCTTGAGTCTAAAAATGCATTTCCACAATCCTTACAAGAGAAAGATTTTTATTGATTATGAACAAGCAAATGGGTTTTCAAATGACTAGAGCGTGAAAATGCCTTTCCACAACTATCACAAGCGAATGGTTTTTCTTTAGTGTGAACTAATAAATGTCTCTTCAGGATACTTGACTGTGAAAATGCCTTTCCACAACTATCACAAGCGAATGGTTTTTCTTTAGTGTGAACTAATAAATGTCTCTTCAGGATACTTGACTGTGAAAATGCCTTTCCACAAATCTCACAAGAGAATGGTTTTTCTTGATCATGAATTAGAAGATGGGTTTTCAAATAACTTGACTGAGAAAATGCCTTTCCACAAGTCCCACAAGGGAATGGTTTTTCTTTAGTGTGAACTAATAAATGTTTCTTCAGGATACTTGACCTTGAAAATGCCTTTCCACAAGTCCCACAAGAGAATGGTTTTTCTTGAGTATGAACTAGCAGATGGGTTTTCAAATAACTTGACTGAGAAAATGCCTTTCCGCAAGTTTCACAAGAGAATGGTTTTTCTTGTTTATGAACTATCAGATGGATTTTCAAAGTACTTGACTGTGAATATGCCTTTCAACAACTTTCACAAGCGAATGGTTTTTCTTTAGTGTGAACTAATAAATGTCTCTTCAGCATACTTGACCATGAAAATGCCTTTCCACAAATCTCACAAGAGAATGGTTTTTCTTGGGTATGAACTAGCAGATGGGTTTTCAAATAACTTGACTGAGAAAATGCCTTTCCACAAGTCCCACAAGAGAATGGTTTTTCTTTAGTGTGAACTAATAAATGTCTCTTCAGGATACTTGACCTTGAAAATGCCTTTCCACAAATCTCACAAGAGAATGGTTTTTCTTGGGTATGAACTAGCAGATGGGTTTTCAAATAACTTGACTGAGAAAATGCCTTTCCGCAAGTTTCACAAGTGAATGGTTTTTCTTGAGTATGAATTAGCAAATGGGTTTTCAAATTACTTGACTGAGAAAATGCCTTTCCACAAGTCCCACAAGAGAATGGTTTTTCTTTAGTGTGAACTAATAAATGTCTCTTCAGCATACTTGACCCTGAAAATGCCTTTCCACAAATCGCACAAGAGAATGGTTTTTCTTGATCATGAATTAGCAGATGGGTTTTCAAATAACTTGACTGAGAAAATGCCTTTCCGCAAGTCCCACAAGAGAATGGTTTTTGTTTAGTGTGAACTAATAAATGTCTCTTCAGGATACTTGACCTTGAAAATGCCTTTCCACAAATCTTACAAGAGAATGGTTTTTCTTGCGTATGAACTAGCAGATGGGTTTTCAAATAACTTGACCTTGAAAATGCCTTTCCACAAGTCCCACAAGAGAATGGTTTTTCTTTAGTGTGAACTAATAAATGTCTCTTCAGGATACTTGACCTTGAAAATGCCTTTCCACAAGTCCCACAAGAGAATGGTTTTTCTTGAGTATGAACTAGCAGATGGGTTTTCAAATAACTTGACTGAGAAAATGCCTTTCCGCAAGTTTCACAAGTGAATGGTTTTTCTTGAGTATGAATTAGCAAATGGGTTTTCAAATTACTTGACTGTGAAAATGTCTTTCCACAACTATCACAAGCAAATTGTTTTTCTTTAGTGTGAACTAATAAATGTCTCTTCAGCATACTTGACCCTGAAAATGCCTTTCCACAAATCGCACAAGAGAATGGTTTTTCTTGATCATGAATTAGCAGATGGGTTTTCAAATAACTTGACTGAGAAAATGCCTTTCCACAAGTCCCACAAGAGAATGGTTTTTCTTTAGTGTGAACTAATAAATGTCTCTTCAGGATACTTGACCTTGAAAATGCCTTTCCACAAATCTTACAAGAGAATGGTTTTTCTTGCGTATGAACTAGCAGATGGGTTTTCAAATAACTTGACTGAGAAAATGCCTTTCCACAAGTCCCACAAGCGAATGGTTTTTCTTTAGTGTGAACTAGTAAATGTCTCTTCAGGTTACTTGAGTTGAAAAATGCCTTTCCACAACTCTTACAAGAGAATGGTTTTTGTTGCAAATGAATTAATAAGTGTCTTTTCAATTTTCTTGATATAGAGAAGGTTTTGCCACACGTTGCACAAGAGAAAGACTTTTTACTGTGAACCAATAAATGGTTTTTAAGATTAACGGTTTGTGTAAATGTCATACCACAAGTTTCACAAGAGAATGATTGTGAATCAGTGTGAACGAATAAATGTCTTTTCAAGCTACTTGATTTCAGATACGTGTTTCCACAAATATTACAAGACATCGTTTTTGCTGCTGAGCATGACCTATCGTAGGTTTTCAGCATTTGCGATTTCAACATATCTCAATGTAAAATTGAAAATAGAAAGGTGTTTTTTTGTGGTTGATAAAAGTACTTTAGGTGATGTTATCTTGACCATGCAGGATACATTTGTTTCCTGCAATTCGTGGCATTAATTATTATTACAATATGATTTGCACTGGATAATTTTACAGAATTAATTTGATTAAGTTATTTTGGGTAGTTCTTTAATGAATTGAGAGAATAATTAGGAGACCGCGTTTTTCCATATCACGTTTTTCACAATAAGAGAATTGCTTGCGAAATAATTTATAGACTGGTGTTGGCAGAAAGGGATCACCTACAGCTTTTCTTCTTTGCTGGTATCATAGAATTTTCAAATTATTTTTTCCTACAAAAAATTACAATGAACATTTATAACAGAGACATAATTACTTATTCCAAAAATGGGCATTGGAATATTATTTCTTTTACACAAAGTTGAAGCACAAAGTTCTGAATATTATAATTAAATAATGTCCAATCTATTAATTATATAACTGTCTGAACTTATTTCAAACCCAACTACAGTAATCAGGTTGGGTGATTAAACATCTGCATAATAAATTTGTTTTAATTCATTAGACTTTAAGCAAACGAATCTCTGGATATTAATGACAGCGAACTGTAATTAAGTAAATTTTCACACCTTCCTCACTTTAGTAATAAATATAAATTTATAATTTAGTACGAAAAGCTATAAATATTAAAAACCTTATATTTATTTATAAAACGTTTTCTTTATAAAAATGTAAAACACAGGACTATACAAAATTTTATCAATGAATATATTTTTACGAGATTCCTTTCTCAGTTGACATTCTTTTAATGCTGAATTCTTGGATATTGTTATCTGCAACCCCCATAATTAAACGTTTTACAATTTTTGACATGTGACAGGTCAACTCTACAATCTCTATCTAGTCTGAGGTAAAAACGGCTCTCTGACACATGCAATCAAAATTATCAAACCAGTCCTTTCCAAATGATGCTCTATTAGGTAATTTTTATTACAAGGTGACACCTGTTGAGTCCAGGACATAACGCGGTATGGAATTTTACTCCACGCACTCTCTCCATACTAATTTAACCTCCACGTAACCATACCACATTTCAACAACTGTACCATCTGCTGCCATTAAAATTATTGGCATTAGGTTCGAATCTCTCTGCATGTGGGATTAGAAATATAGAAAAAAGAATGCTAATTCTGTATTAGATCGAAAAATCACCTTCACTTCAGAAAACCCACTGAAAGATTTCTCTCGTTACAAAGAAAATCGACGACAAGTGTTTTCAACGAAAGAACGCAATATTATGTGGTTCTTCCAATTATCCTACACGATCGATATCAGTTTCATAAATTCTATTTTCTTTTCACCTCCCCCAACATATTCTTTCGTATTTCTCGTATATATTACCATTAAAGTCTTAATTTATAATTGAACCATAGTGCTAATTTGTGCTAAAATGCCAAAGTATCCTACTATCCCTACTTCTTCTCACCCGATGCCGGCACTTGAGTATATATATATATATATATATATATATATATATATATATATATATATATATATATATATATATATATATCTTTTGCCACATTCACGTTTATCTCACATACGAAAGCCTCAATAGCACCACACCCACCATATACTGTTATCATGTTGAGTGTCTAATTTTGGAAGATGTCACCTCTTCTATTTGCATTTTCTGTCTGAAAATGCAATCCTATCATATCCTAATCATAATTGCATATCCAATCGAAAAGGCAATATTGTTTACACCATACCCCTTACTACAACTTCCTTTTCCTTTAAAGAAGTCGTACTAACTACTATAATTTCTCAAAGAGAAAGTTTATTTGCACTGAATAAAATCGTGATGATTACATATGATGAATATAACAATAAAAGTGACAATAGCAGATAGTAAAAATTAATACTACATATATCATAAAAATAATACAATTACACACACTTTAGTGTTAATATAGAAATTTACAAGTTAAAGAAGAGACTTACGAGTGAAGAAAAAAAAATGGAAACAGACTAGACTAGAAGGAAGTGTGAAATATGTGTAACCAAGAGCCGTAGTCATACTAGTTACTAGAAAAATACAAATATAGGCAGTCTCTGCAGAATTAAACGTTTTTATTTATAAGGTCACACGGAAAAAACAGCATATACTAAAAATATAACATTTCGAGTGGTATATTATAATATACATTTAAAATAAAAGTCAACTTGATTGAGTGCCGTTAGATAGACTATCAATCATTTCCTAGAAGTATGTTGTGATATTTTATACAATTTCGTGTTTGATGAAATAAATATTGAAGTAAAGAATTTAGCCAAGAATAGTATGAGCATTTTAATATTTTCCGTTAACTCCGAATTTCAACTTAGTTGTCAAAAATGAGATATGGCAGTCAGTGGCGCAACCGGGGGGGGGAGAACCGAGGGGCCCTGGCTCCCCCCCAAAAAAAAGAAAAAGGAAAAAAAAACACACTAGAAAATTTTCCAAAAATCTTAAAATTCATTTTTTTTTATTTATGTTGTGTCGTGTCTTCTAATTTCTCTACTAACTTATGAATTAGCGGTCACATAAGTGAGAATACCTTTATAGCTCTCGGGAATCACGGCCACTGTGAACGAAGTAGTGCTCGGGCGGACCGAGCGCTACTTCGTTTGCCAGAGCTTGGCCAGAGGAAATCACGGGTATCATGTATTGGCGATCACTGCAGTCATAGGTAGTATGCAATGTGTAGTGTTCGTTCTCAAATCGTCTACTCGGCCCTCCTCAAGATTAAATCCAGAGTGCGCCACTGATGGAAGTTTTATTTCGAGCTGGCTGTCCATATGGAGACCGAAGTACATTACTGATTTTGTTTTTTCCTCTTTTGATTAAATAACGGATATAATTTTAAATACCAGTATAATTGCTTGCAATTAAATATCGGCATTGTGATTTAGTTCACCTGTTAAGGTGAAATATGCATATTTAGTTTTATCGGTATTGATAAAATAATGCTAAACCACTCATATAGTTTGAATATGTCATGATGAATTCGATATGTTCAATCCTCAACGGTCGTTTTGTATATATTAATGAAGCTACATCACTGAACAAAATAACTTTGCCGAAACGTTTGTTCAAAAAGGTAACACGGTGATCAAAATTAAAATATCCCTGTTTAGGCCTTGATGGGGGGTGAACCAGTGATTCAAATGCTGCGAAACTTTCTAGGAATACATGTGCGTCATGGGAAGTGATAGCTGAGAAAACAGTAGTTTCAAAATTCCCCACCGGGGCGCTGTATGATGTGCGGAATATAATCTAGTAATATTTCGGTGTGTGTGTGTGTGTGTGTGTGTGTGTGTGTGTGTGTGTGTGTGTGTGTGTGTGTGTGTGTGAGAGAGAGAGAGAGAGAGAGAGAGAGAGAGAGAAGGAAAAGCGACACAAGCATAAATAACATTTTAATTCACTTCCATTAACCATTCACTGGCTGTACTCTTTAGTGTGATGTTCTTCCTCGTATGAAACAAACTGCATCCTTTGCGGAGTGTGTTCAACGGCAGCGCGCAGCTGGTCGGGACTGATGTTGCGCAAATACGTTATACTTTCTTTCAATGTTGACAGGGGTCATATCAGGTGAACGAGATGGGCCATGCAGTTGTAAGGCGGGAAAGCGTCAGTTTACGCGGCAGCCTTCGTTCAGTGTGGACACCTGCTCGAATTTGCAGTGAGTTTGCTTAATTTTCTCTTTTTTTTTTTTTCATAAATTAATATTAATTAAGCCACCATGGGGCCGGAAAAGTTGTTAGAACCACGATAGAGATGAAAAAAGAAATTATATCCAAACATGAAAATGGCGTTCGTGTCTCGAATCTTGCTATGCAGTTCGGTGTGGCGAAATCAACGATCTGTACAATATTCAAAAATAAAGAGGCGATCAAGAGAGCTGATGTTGCAAAAGGAGTGAAAGTTCTTACTAAACAAAGATCGCAGACGATTGAAGAAGTGGAAAAATTGTTGCTGATTTAAATCAACGAGCAATAGTTAGCTGGTGATAGTGTTTCTGAGGCTATAATTTGTGAAAAAGCGAGGCGATTACATGATGACCTGTTAAAGAAAAACCATGGTACGAGTGCTGATACTGATGTGTTCAAAGCTAGTAGAGAGTGGTTCGAGAAATTTAAGAGGAGAAAAGGCATGCATAGTGTGGTTAGGCATGGGAGGCAGCGAGTTCGAACCGAGAAGCTTCTGAGAAATATGTGCAAGAATTTAGTGACTATGTAAAGGCTGAGGGTTCGACTGTGATGAAACCGGCCTATTTTGGAAAAAAAATGCCAAATAGGACCTCAGAAGGAAAAAAGCATTGCCAGGATACAAGCCAATGAAGGACAGGCTGACTCTTTTGCTATGTGGAAACGCAAGTGGGACTTCAAGGTCAAGCCATTGCATTGAGGCTGAGCATGTTGCACTTATCGATGATATTGTGTCTCTGGGCAAAAAGCATGGGCTTGGAAGTTGACAATGCTGATGTGGAGGATCACAGGAATGAGCTCACCACGGAAGAACTGGAACACCTTCAGGAGCAGCAAAAGGCGGAGGTGGAGGAAATGTCTTCAGACACAGAGGAAGGGATTGAGGATGTTCCTAGTTCTTTGATCAAAGAAATGTGGGCAAAATGGGGTGAGGTGCAAAGTTTTTGTGGCAAGATATCACCCTCATAAAGCTGTAGCAAACCGCATCATAAACCATTTCAATGACAGTGCCATGTCTCACTTCAGAAACATTTTAAAACACAGACAAAAACAAATCTCATTGGACAGGTGTTTAGTGAGATAGAGGCCCAGTGTGTCTCAAGCAGAGTCGAGTGGTGCCAAGAGACAGAAACGAGGAAGAAAAAAAAACCAGAGGGACAGTAACCTGATGTTTTTATGGAAGGGGACTCCCCTTACTCACCTTCCATTACTTCATAGTTAAATGGTTTCAGTTTTCGAACAAATCGGTTTCCGAACAGCCTTCAGGAAAGAATTAAGTTCAACAACCGAGGTTCCACTGTCTTTATTTTTCGCGAGCTGTATTCTATATTCCCGTAACGTGGCGCTTTGTAATGCTAATCTATCTAGAACATCATATTTTGCTCTGAGTTAGTGATGACTGCTAGTGAAGGTAAAATTTAACGCTTTATTATTCGTCTCTTGAATATAATCACTTATTAATTGAAGAAAAAACTGTTCAGTTTATTGCAATTCCATTTTTTTCTGAAAAAGACCTCAACAGCAACAAAATTTGAAAAGCTGATTTTTTTTTAAAGTCAGCAATGCTGTCTACCAATCTGTGAAACTTTTTGTTAAAGTTTAGTTGATTATTACAACATTAACAACAATATAATAGTAATAATAATCTTATAGGTGATAGAATAGGTGATAGAAACCGTGCATTTAAAATCGGCATTACATGTGCTTAACTGGAGGAAGCTTCATCTAGTTACGCGCATTTTAAAACTATATATGTATTCTGTAATTAATAACCACACTACTTACATCTTAGATTAAACTCTAATTCATAGCCAATACAAATTGCAGAAACCAAAATTAAGCCTTTAAGGAACACTTTCCCATGATTGGCGTATACCTGCATTTGCAAGAAATATGTCGCCATTACTAGATAACAGGAAAGTACACTGCGCCACCTGCTAAGGTAAATTTGAAGAATGCATTTATATTTTTAATTTATTCGTGTAGGGTTCCTCGACTGTCCCTCAGGATTGGTCGAAACCTTCTAATGAGGAATTAAGTATGTATTTTTTAACTGTAGTCTGTGTATTCACCTGGCCGATTTGCCTGATTTTCTGGATGAAACACTCCAGATAATCTGGGGGAAAAAACCCTGCTGTCCACGCCCAAGACCGGTTAACTTGGCTATGGCTGAAGAAGATCCTCAAGCTCCTCACGTCGTCGACAGGAATCGAACCTAGGACACTCCTTCCCCAGGCATATGGTTGCAAAGCGCATAGCCACTAGACGGGTAGCCTATGACTATGACGCAGCAATGCATTTATTAAAAATAACAAAATGAGAAAGAGCAGAAACCGGTAGATGTATATTTTTATCTCCCGGTTTTTATAAATACTTATTTTATAAATTCATTTTATATATTTATCAAATGCATTTATAATATATATTTATAAACTGCATTTATGAAATGGGCATACACTATTGTCTCTTGTAACATTCATTACAATATAATTTTTATTATAGAAAATAAAGTAGTATATAATTATAACAAAGTAATTGTTTATTAACGTAGTAGTCGTACTATGAATTATGACAAATAGCACTACATTAAATATTCTAGGGAGTTTCATCATGGGAGGTTAGTCCTGCTTGTATCCTAACTGTATCTATAATACAGAATCTTTCAAAATCATACAGAATCTTAATTCATGCATAGTATCCTAGTGCTTTCTTTTAGTGTTACGTGGTGATCAGCATTCATTTTTGAAATTATGGATTCCACAACCGTGTTAAAATAACTCTTTTTATTATCCCGACGTTTCGATCTTCATGTCAAGATCATCATCTGGAGCATACATAAATATACAAGACAAGCTGCGTTACATTTCAAACTGAAAGTTAGAGAAACAATGATTTGATCACATGCCACTGGCATGACCTCTAGCGAAAAAAAAATTACATCAATCTAGATTTAATTTATGATTACATGAATAAACATTCTTTCTTACAGATTTTTTCTTTAACAGTGATGTCCTATTTTTTAGTATTAAAGTTGTTATTTTAGATTTAGGATCCTGGATTTTATACAGTCGAATTTATAGTTGTTCTTAGGAAGGATTCGTGGGACAAATACATGCCTTCCATATGTATGGGATTTTAAGACCATCATTATTGTTTAGATTGGGGTGTTGATAGTGATCTCATTCCTTAGCCACCTAAATAAGCAACACAAACGTATACAGTTCACAATTGAGATTGAAAAACATAACACACTGCCGTTTCTAAATATACTCGTCACACGTCTCTTCTCGAGCAATCTTTCCTTCACTGTTTACAGGAAATCGACACATACTGGCCAATATATACACACAAACTCCTACTACCAACACACACAAAAACTAGGTGTCATCAATACCCTAAAAAACAGGGCTCTGAAGATCTGCTGCAGTGAACAGGCACTGAAAAACGAATTTAAAGTGATCAGTAATACTTTTCAAAAAAATGGATACAGCCAAAACACTATTAACAAAATTCTCAACAAGACCTCAATAAAAAACAAAGACAAACCAAACTACAGTAAAACTATAACCATTCCCTACATTAAAGGGACATCTGACAAAATAAACAGAGTACTACAAAAATACAACCTCAAAGCAACCTTTAAATCTCCTGCAAAATTAAAAAGCTTACTCAACTCATCCAAAGACCCACTCCCTCCGCTGGCCAACCCTGCAGTATACCGTATTTACTGCACCTGCAACATACCATACATAGGAGAAACAGGACGCACAATTCTGATCAAACAAAAAGAACATAAAGGACACATCAAATATAATTATGGTGAAGCTGGCCTTTCTGATCATGCCCTGAACACCTTACATAGAATTGACTGGAAAAGCACTAGTTGTCTACATCACACCAAAACATGGTATGAACGCAAATTTAAGGAAGCCTGTGAGATCACTATCAACCACCCCAATCTAAACAATAATGGTGGTCTAAAAATCCCATAGATTTTTCACAATAGGATTCGTGAAAAATCCGTTATTCACGAATCCTTCCTCTCTAAAAACAACTATAAATAAGACTGTAGAAATTCCAGTATCCTAAATCTAAAATAACAACTTTAATACTAATAAATAGGACATCACTGTTAAAGAAAAAATCTGTAAGAAAGAATGTTTATTCATGTTGTAATTTATAAATAATTTTTTAAATAAAAAATAACAATTGTAAGAATAGAAATAGAACATCACTCTTACTGGAAGGAAAACTATCTGTAAGCAAGAATGTTTATTCATGTAATCATAAATTAAATCTAGCTTAATGTATTTTTTTCCGCTAGAGGTCATGCCAGTGAGTAGCATGTGATCAAATCATTGTTTCTCTAGCTTTCAGTTTGAAATGTAACGCAGCTTGTCTTGTATATTTATGCATGCTCCAGACGATGATCTTGACATGAAGATCGAAACGTCGGGATAATAAAAAGAGTTATTTTAACACGGTTGTAGAATCCATAATTCCAAAATTCATACAGAGTAGCATTTGAACCATAGCCAATGAAATAAGAACTCGAGCAATTTACTGACTAAAAGTACTGTAGTTGGGAGAAATGGGAATTAGATTGCGATTATTGTAGTGGTAGAAATGTCGCTGTGTGTTTTTGGAGAATTAAGTAAGGCAATGAGGCGATGAGGAAGACGATGAGGTGCTTGTAGTGGATAAGATTAGAGTACAGTGCCTTCTCGCGAAGAGTCGTTGGAGGTGTCTTGTTATAATAATGATTATAATATTTATACCCACTCTCTACTCTTCACTTGAAACAATAAAAAATCACACTTCCATATTCACCAATCCTTTACTTCCACTTGTTCTACCATTTGAAAAATCTTTCTATGATCTTTCCTATACTTATTTAGTAAGGTCAATGTAGCTCAGCGAAAGTGACACTTGCATCATCTGTGATAGGCTGCACGAAGACTACAGGATCGTTTTCTAAACCTTTCTTTGACCGGTTCCCCATTTATTCGATCTCCTCTCCGGCACAGGCAAGCTCGTTTTTCTCCAGGAAACTCAGGTTTTTCGTCATCTAAACTCGATGAAATCTACCGTAGAACCCACATTATTTCAGATAGCAAAATATCCTCTGAGAGGTAGGTGCCAAAAGATGCCAGCACTTATTTGCCGGTCTTTTCGGTGTCAGCCAATAGCTATCTCTCACTGGGCGCCAGTGAGGATTGAAGTACTCACACAGTATATAAAAGCTAGATGGTGTTTCAACCCCCCTATAATGGAATAAAAGGGGTTAGCTTATTATTTATTTAATTTATTTATTTAGCAGATAACTTACACCAGTTTAATTTTCAACTGTCTGCCAACCTGAAGATTACAAGCCTTCATTTCACTCTGGTCCTCACATCTAATATTTCAAATTGCCGGAATAGAGAACTTTGAAAATTGGTTAAAGTCAGAATTCAGGAAGTGGTGAGTAACGAATATGATACTCTATTCGGAAGTAGGACGGACAACGTAGTTTTGTTTAAGGTCGGTCTTGAGTTTGTAATTTATTAAATTTTTACGCTGGTGTCCAAAACCTAAGTGCGAACCCCACTTCTGAAAACAAAAGTGAAAATTCAAACGAATCTGTGTGGAACTGATAATTATGAGTAGGAAGCGGTTACACATTCAAATATTCGAATCGCTCCGAAGCAGTCACGTGGTAGCATTCAAGAGATAAAAGGAAAAACCTTCGCTAAGCGAACTGTGTTTCAAAGAAGTTTAGTGAAGGAATGAAGTTGCAAACTCGGATGTGTTGTACTGTATCAATGATTTCGCACTGCGATGAATTATTGGAAGGGCTCCGCTACCGACGAATGTAAAAACAATGTTTATTATTTCTCTGCAACGCAATTCGAAGAACGACGGTTCGTTACCCCTCTTCTACTGGAAAAAACCCTAAGTGCATTTTTGTAGACATGAGAAGTTCCTTTTTATGGATATTTGTTTTCCAATTCAAGGTTATATAGCCGATCTTGTACTGATGTAGCAGGGTTTTTTGTCACAAAAATTCGATTTTTCATCACGCATACAAACAATCATTATGATTATTATAAGTAATGTTCGTTGTGTTTATTACGGTAGATGGTGTTGATTGTAGTTATGTGTAGTGAGGAATTCACTATTAGGGGGGACACTGATCAGTGGAGTGGAGTAGAGTATCCTCCCTCAATGAGTTCTTGGACTCCGTGAAGTGGTCCATTTTTATTATAAGGGCATCTCCAAGAATTCAGTAGACTCATCGTGGAAGACCAAATCATCTACACCATGCCAAACGTCTTCTTGCCTGCATTCACATTCGAAGCACTCAAAAATGAGGTTGGCAATGCATTCTATTCATTCACCACTCACTAAACGAAAAATCCATTCCTCACACCCTTGTTAACCACACTCTTACTTAATTTCCACGGATGACATCTTGTTCTTCCACCACTAGCCCTCTGCTCGAAAATTTCCACTGAATCAATCCTATAAAAATCTTTTAGTAACTTAAACGTTTCTAACATATCCTTTTTTCGCTTATTCACTAACTTCCGTTATCCACAAATTCTCACTGTTTCAACGTAGGGAGCATCCGTACTCCTCTCACCAATTTGGTCAGTCGCCTCTGAATTTTTTCTACCACTTCCTCATCTCCAAAGAGTCCAGGCGACCAGACTTGATCACAGTAATACAAGTGTGGGCGTATTACCGCCTTATAAAGAGGAATAATAATTTCTTTATATCTGCAGGTTAGTGTATTCTTAAATAACCAAGTAATCCTATGAGTATTTTGAATACCTTAGCAATGTGCCCTCCGAACATCAACTTCCTATCCACTAACATCTCCAAATCCCTAGCCTCATCATTATCTCGGAGTACCGTTCCATCAATGTGTCACACAGCTGGTAAGCTTTTAAACCCAAAATGCATAACTTTACACTTTTCCACATTGAACTGACATCCGTTACCTTTTGTGCATTTTTCCAGCTTATTTAAATCATCCTGCAAGCTCTCTACATCAGGGTGTTTATTTATTGCGCTATCCAACTTTGCACCATCATCAGCAAAAACTGATTATCTACTTTCAAGTAATTTACTATATCATGTATGTACAATTTAAACAAATACGGTCCAAGCACACTGTCTTGTGGCACACCAGTGGTCACTTGATTCATTGTCCTCTGTTCCTCCATACATTACTTTTTGACATCTGTCCATGAGCTATTCTCTTATACATATCACCAGTTTAAAATCTTTTATCATTGGTTCTAATTCGGGTAACAGAATTCCATGGGAAATCCTGTCAAAATCCTTAGCAGAATAACTGTGTAGTCATTCCCGAAGAATAACTGTGTAGTCATTCCAATTGTCCTTTTCAGCTGTCACTATTATAAAAAGATAGTAAATTATTAAGGCAGGACAGATCTTTAACAAAACCATGCAGGACCCCATAAAGTATTATATTCCTATCCACCCATTATTGAATTCTGTCCTCAACCAACTTTTCCAATACTTTTACCACTACTCCAGAGACGGTGATTGCTCTGTAATTTGCTATTTCAGTCTTAGAGCCTCGTTTATGCAATGGAACTATTTTACCTCCCTTCCTCTCCCCACGCACCACACCAGAACTCAAACGTATGATAAATAGACAACTAATAGGCGTTAACAATTCCTTTGCACATTCGCATAATTACCGAGCTGATATTCCATCCAAACCTACAACGGTTTTTGCATTTAAATTAAGCAATATCCTGAGTACCTGTGATTCATTAAATTTATTTATCATATCGGTTATTGCTACAGAAGACAGAAATATCTTCACTCGCGTAATAGACGTTTGAAAAGTGGTCACTCAATAACTCTACTATTACATTTGATTCAGTCACCTTGATACTATCAGCGCACATTACAGTTATCCATCCAAAGTCATTCTTTCTTTTGCTTGCTACATGGAGGAAGAATTCTTTCCAATTTCCTTTGACCCCTTGGCTAAGTTCTTCTCATAATCTGATTTAGCATTCCGTACTATGTTGGAAACCTTCCTATCATGAGCTTCGTACTGTTGGTGAGTGTTCTGATCACATTTCTCCTTGTAAATTCTCCATAACATTTTCTTTTTTTGCAGATCAAGCCTAATACGACTATTACTCATCCATATAACGCCTACCTTACTTATCTTATCATGGGAATACATTCTGATATTGCATCCCTCAGGTACTCATTGATTATATCCCATGCACTGCTGACATCTTTCACCTGCAATTTTTTATGCCATGAGCTTTAAGCTTTAAGCTACCTCCGAAGCTTGTTATAATTACCTGATATATATGGAATTTAATATATAAATTCCATATACAGTATATATATATATATATATATATATATATATAATATTCATCAAAGCTTGATTTGCTTCCTCAGTCTTAAGAAAAGACTGGTTATATTCCACTAATTCGGGCCCTACCCAAGGGCCTATGAGTTGTGGAAATATATATATTTCCACAACTCATATATATCTATTGTACATTATATATATATATATATATATATAAATTTTGCAACGTCCCAAACGAATACCGCATTATCACACTCACCAATTGGAAGTGAAGTGGATTCCTTACTTATGCACAGGTGTTCTGATCATATGACTAGATCCAGCACTCTCACATTCGGAGTCCCTTCAGTTATATGCTGTTTCCAGTAATTATCTCTTAGACGGTGTATGAATGCTGCTTCCTTTTTGCTGCGTGATCATTCCTCTTTGTCAATCGACACAACAATAGTTAAAATCCCACAAAATAATCACTAGCTCTGCACAGCTAATTTGCTGATGCATGTCTTCTACATCATCCCTTGTACCTTATGGCCAAAGCAGAAATCAACTGTATATTTGGTTTCGTTCGCCACTATTTCACACCAGATTACTTCAAATGAACATACATCGACACGTCTATCTTCTTGCTATACTACGCTTTTGGCTGCAACTCTTCAACTTTTGGCTGCAACTCTTCAACTATCATAAGCAACACTCAATCCCCGTTCTGTCTCCTCTATCCTAGCTGAAAATACCACATTCATCACATTCAATTCCAGTAACCACATCTTCTGCTGACAGCCAAGTTTCGCTAATGCCTATAACCTTTGGCGAGATTGCACTGACTAATGCCAAAAACTTTCCCCCTCTTATTTCGAATCCTTCTTGAATTAGTATACAAATATTGTAGATTCCCTAAAATTCTTATAACAGTTTTACAACTGATATTCATTCCACTAATTTCAGTATTCACAATAGCCCCATACCGATATTAATCCGCTCTATTCTCGAAATCATTCCGAGATAAAGGATCACCTAACACACACACACACACACACACACACACACACACACACACACACACACACACACACACACACACACACACACACACACACACACACACACACACACACACACACACACACACACACACACACACACACACACACACACACACACACACACACACACACACACACACACACACACACACACACACACACACACACACACACACACACACACACACACACACATTCTCTACATAAGCTTCTCCCTCCTACACTCAATCTTTCCAATTTTAGTTTCCCTGCCAAGTTACTTTAACTTACTCAGAAAACAGCAACCGCTTCGAACGTTTACGTCCCCTATATTCAAATGCAACAAATCTTTTGTATCCAGCTCTCGTTTGCCATCAAACACACTCTAGAGATCAATAAATTCGAGATCTCTTTCTCTGCAAATTTTTCAATCATATCATTCATTACTATCGCTCTTCTACTTAACTTATAATTATCAAAGCAAGTCAGCACACACACACACACACAGTAACTTCCCTTTCACACTTTTTCACGATATCTAACATTGTTTTCTTAAATCCTTTGTCACCCGATTAATACTAGCGCTCATGTCATTTGTTTCCACCATAATTATCATCTGTTCTACATTTTGTCCTCTTTTTATCGCTAAAGCCACTCTCTCTATTGTTCCACCAGACAGGCATTCCTGAGGCTTTCTACTCTGCATACCTTTAGTAATTGAATCACCATATAATATTCCACTCATAACTTCATTCACACCAACACAAGCGTCTCTCACACCCACCTATAATACATCTGCGTCACTTTCCCAATTTCATTACTTTCCCTCATCTCTCTTTTTCTTACTCCCTCACTCTCACAACATCTCATTTCCTCTGCACCTCTTGTGATTTCATTTTGTTGATTCCTTATCACTTCCATTCTCTTCATTACTCCCCCGTACACCAAAGTCTCTCTCTCTTACCTAATCCTGAACTAGTTACTTCAATGGTCCTATTTTCTATATTCATCAATATCAACTCAGAGTTCATATTCTGCACCCCCTTACTGAGCACTACCGATTCCTCTTGCAAGAGATGAAGTACAGCCAGTTTAGGACCGGAAAAGAACGATGAGCTCATCTGATAGGAATCTTGATCTTTAAAGGAAGTTAGAGAATCAGCAAAAGCTGAGAAGCACTTGTTGAACAGTCAAATGGGACACCACTCCTCTTCAACTTGGAAAGCGTAATGGACACACGAGAACTGATTGGCAATGAAATGTCAATGGTTCCTATTTCACTGTGCCAACATCAAACTCATTCCAAATGCCCTTTAGTGGCGAATTAGGTTCTTGCTGCTTATTGAATTGACATTCACCGAAACGAGAAACAGAAGGCAATTCATGTGTTATCCTTTATCTCAGAACGAGTACCAAGTACCAGGTGATGTAGGAAAATTTCCACCAAATCAACAAACTTGGTGGCAGTTATATCTTGTGTAATATTGCATAATGCATACGCCTTGGATGGCATAGCACAAGGAATTAAAGATTGTGCATCGTCACTAGAACCTGGTACCTCAAGAAAAGACTGAGTGTTGTATAATCCAACATTGGTAGAAAAGGATAAGAGACTGATAACTGGAGCTAACGCAGGACCACGTGTGCCCTCATGGGTTACATATCTTGAAATATATTTTACCAATCTTCAAATAATGATAACATTGGAATTCTGATATTTGACAACTGGCTCTCAACGTTACTCTGATTTAAGTTACCAAGAGATCGTTTACCAAATCATTTCTTTTCCTTCCTACCTGCAGCAATATTGATCTTCTTAAGTGTCATTCAACACTTAAGTTGATAAATATTTATGAGAGCGCAAAGACTTTATTTTTTCTCCTTGTCGCCCTAGATCAGAAACACTGCTGATTCTATATGACATCAATTAAACCTTTCACAATTAGGTTCTCAGCTATGTTTAAGAATAGAAAGCTGGTCTTGTGAAACACTAACTTCACCATTGTACATAAAGCTTACAATTGCTTTCAGGTCAGCAAATGTCACGTGCGTCAAAGTTACATGTTTATAAGAATTTTCAAGAAATAAGCTAAAAAATAACGGACTTCACGCAGACAGCATCAGGTTATGGGCTTTTAAGCTGAAATCCTCACACATTAACATTAAATCCACTAGAGTTTCACTATAAAATAATTGTGCCAATACTAATAACATATTCGACTGATGATTAGTCCACTTCAAAGAAATTTGCTGGGATTCCATATTTTAGTTTAAATTTAGTTAACTCTTTCCTCAAAATTAATCTTCAGAAAATATACAAATACTGTTAAACTCAAATCACCATAATATATACAGCATAGTCACCATAATATATTAGGATTATAATACTTATTCCATTAAATTCCTATAGCAGATACATATAACGTATACACACTAACACCTACCATACTATACGATGCTCCGAGTAATTTCGAAACTAGATTGGGCAACAGAGCACCTTGAAGAGAATTCCTACAGCAGATACATATAACGTAAGGATTTCGCGCGCGCACGCACGCACGCACGCACGCACGCACGCACGCACGCACGCACACACACACACACACACACACACACACACACACACACACACACACACACACACACACACACACACACACACACACACACACACACACACACACACACACACACACACACACACACACACACACACACACACACACACACACACACACACACACTACCGTACTATACGATGCTCCTAATGAAATTAGTTCGCCTTAGCCTTGGCTGAATTAGGCTTAGCTGCTCGCACATTGCCTGGTTTCATAAAGTATACTCACCAACACTAATAGATAATTTACACAAAACCTGTGTACAATATGCACCATCTAAACATCATAATATAAAAAGAAATACTCCACAAGAAGAATATTTCACTAAAAAACATGAACACGTTTACAGCACTAAATAAATAATCACCAGGCGCAATTTCATCGTCAATTTTCACCAAGAAATGCATCCTTTATAGACCCTATATATATATTTATGACTGTCGAAACATGAAGAGCGCTCACCCATAGATACAATTCCCAGAATAAAATTAAAATCGAATGGGGCATTGTTTCATCGTTCTTCCATCAGCAACATGACAATTGAAGATGGAATGGATGATGTGGCTCACTTACTAAATGCCCACGTTAAAGAAAAGTTTCGCTGTATTTTGAATAAAAATTATTTGTTTCAATATACTTTGTACACTGCATTAATAAAAGAAATGGAAAAATGAATCAGTAATATTAGTCAAAAGAAGTGTACAAAATGGTAAACCGAATTTAACACGAAAATTTGCTTTTCACGGATTTCTTGAAATGAATAATGCCCACTCGCGTAAAACAGAGTTAGATGTATATGAGACAGTTAATTCCGCTTCATTGAAAATGTCTATATAAAAATTATTCTGGTTATGATTACAATCGGAATCAGTTTTTTTTTTTTTTAATGGAATGTCGCATTGTTTCGTGGGTCTTCCAAGCGTACTAAATTATAATTGGATATACTTCAGAACTGTTCTGGATAATAAAATTAATATTTATATTCTTGGCTCAAGAATTTAAAACATATATCTAATAATAACGGCAGCAACCGTTTGCTCAGCAAACGGCCTGCGTATCATTTCAAATTATGATATGCCTCATTTGATTCAGTGCGAGATTTCAGAGTTTTTCCTTCAATGCCCTAATAACAAATCAATGCCACTAGATTTTAACCAATCAGTAACATAAACGAAATTTGTGTAATATTTATTTAAAAACTGCTACTGCTACGTATCGCACTAATAACAAACCTTGAATATAAATGAAGTAGAAAAAACTATACACTCTAAGCCTTCACGAGACTGCGGGAAATGACCGCTACGTTAATAATGCATATACTTCGAAAATAATAGCAAACTACTTACATCAAAATTTCTACTGTAAATCGTTGTTATGTATTTGAGTCACAGAAACTAAAAACAGCCCTTTATGATTTGCTTTTGACCATTTATGAACACATCAACACAAACTTCGATCACTCTACTCCTGGAATACATCCACTTTGAATGGTTTAAACAAATCGCAAACAATTTGACAGCGCCGCCTGATAAATTCAAAATTACAAATATATTTCTTTCAAATAACTCATTAAAACAGAACAACACAGATAACATAATATAGTTTATTTCAGTACTTACTCATTCTTCCTACAGCGTTAATATTATATATAAAATCATTTAGATTGCTGATTTCCGGAAAAGAAAAGCGTCTGAATCAGGTTAAGTAGTTTTAAATAATCTACTTTTTGAGGTTTCTCAAGTAATATTTTCACTTCCTATATTTTTAATAATTTAGTTACACAATAAAAGTAATTTTAAAAATGAAAAATAATAAATACCAACTAAAAAAGTACAAATGTAGTTTATAAAGTATGAAAAATTTTCAAAATCAAGAATTAAGAATATTTAAACTTGAAACTTTTAAATAATTAATAACATTTAATATTTTTTTAAAATTTCGTAACTTAATGCCTTAATAAAGAGCCCGTGTAGCTCAGCGGATGTGGCGTTTGCACACCGCCGCGATTGGCCGCACGAAGGAAGACTTGGTTTCGAGTCTAGTCGGCGACTAGAGGAAATTTTTCTAAGCCTTTTTTCGGCCGGTTCCCGAGTTAGTCGATCTCTGGCACGGGCAAGTGGGTTTTTCCTCCCGAAAACTCGGGTTTTTCGTCCTGCAAACTCAAGAAAATCGACCGTAGAACCCACATTATTTCAGACATTAAATATATTGTGTTAGGGTTAGGGACCACGAGATGGCGGCACTTTTGAGCCGTCTCTCTTCACTGCGTGCCGCTTAATTAGTGATAGCCTTGGGCCATCTGTCTCTGATTGGGTACCAGTGGAGATTGAACTGCCCACTCAGTCTCCAAAAGTTAGATAGGGCTAAATGGCCTCGCCTACTCCCGTATACGGGAATAAAAAGGCGTTAGCTGATTTTTTTTTATGCCTTAATAAGAAACTAATCGACTTCTCCAATACACAAAATAAACTGACACTATTCCCTATCACTGATCGATCAATTTATTCTAAATAAAATACGATATTAACATACTCTAATACATCATAACTCTGCTGAAAATATGAAGTTTGCTGTTTATAGGAAGCCTTTATTTATAGGCAAATATATGCACGTATCTTCACATCATCTTTCTCAAAAAATAGGTATTATCAAAAGTCTTCTGCATTGAGCACACGCCATTTGTTCCTTTGCGTCTCTTCTATTAGGACTATGTAAAATACAACTTACTCTATTACTTACCGGATACAGTCGATAAATATTATGCCTCTTCCATATTGTAATCGATAATTATTATCCTTATTCCAAATTATATTCTGATCTTAAAGAAATCCGGATACCCTACCAGCAAGTAGTCATCGTTCATTTTATCTCTCAACGATACATTATCACATCCGTTCTTGCCTGATGTTTATCAAATACCCTGGTTTTGCCTTCTTTGTTACTTTGGCAAGACTAGTCGCAATGCTAAGAATGTAATGCAGGAACATGAAGATTGTATAAGATTTTTGGAATCTGAAGGGTTAGGCCTTGTTTCTCATGCCATCGACACTAGGCATAGACTTCACTTGAACCACACCAAGAGAGGCGTTATGCCTACCTGTAAATTTTGGGAAGTTATTGCTGGCAACTGTTTTCTCTCCTTTTTAATTAACTATACATCTACCTTATTAATTAACTATATATCTTCTCCGAACTCGAATAGTGTTTCCCTCCTACTTCTACAACTGCGATCGACGCACATGATATTATACAAATGATGTATGTTCTTGTATTCAGAATTTATATGGTGTTAGCAGTTCTTCTGTCTTCTCCCTGAATGTAGCCCATGACATATTGAGCGAAATACATAGGACCAATAAAATTAAATCTATTTCATTTTCTCTTAGATATGTGCAGCCTTTATTTAAAGCATCATACTAATATATGGCACTAATGAAGAATATGTGCAACGTCAATCATTCTAAAACAGCAAAGTGTCGGTCGACCCATCATAATTTCCTTTGAATTTTATATGCTGTTTATTTTAATACGCTACAAGTGTATGTAAAATTAGTTTCAATATTACTTTGATATCATGATATTATGAGAATCTGTATCAATTGGGAAAGTGGCATATAAACAGAGAACATCCAAGCAAAACAGCTGAAAATCGCTGTAGTTGTCATTTGTAACAAAATTTTGTTTTTATATTATTATTATTATTATTACGGGCAGCTCCAAGGAGTCCTTAGACTCATCGAGGGAGGCCCATGTCAAGAACTATTCAATATTCACATAGTATCTATCATACTTCACCTTGAACTCATTTACAGTCATGGCACCCAACAACAGAATCTGGCAGCTTATTCCACTCATTTACCACTCTCCAAGCAAAAAACCTAGCTCTAACACCCTTACTAACCACACTCTTACCAAGCTTCCATGGATGGCGCCTAGTCCTCCAACTACCAGTCCTATTCTCAAAAATATCTTCTGAATTAATCTTATAGAAACCCTTCAGTAATCTGAATGTCTCAATCGTATCACCCCTTTTTCGCCTATCAATCAATTTCTGCAGCCCACAAATATTCAAACTGTTCTCGTAAGGTTCATTCCATAGTCCTACTATTATCTTGGTCACTGGTATCTGGATCCTCTCCACCTCCTCCTCCCCATCGAGAAGAAACCCTGGCGCCCATATCTGGGCACAGTAGTGTTATCAAGTCTCAATACAGAGGAACAATAACCTGTTTGTCTCTGCTTGTTAAAGTATTTTTCAGCAACCAAGTGATTTGATGAGCTGATTTAACCACTTTTGCAATGTGCACCATAAACTTCAACTCCCTATCTGCCAACACTCCCAAATCCCTAGCCTCATCAATCTCCTGGAGTAGGGTTCCACCAATGTGTTATACTGTTGCTAATCTTTTCACCACAAAATGCATAACCTTACACTTTGCCACATTAAATTGACATCCATTTTCCTTAGGCCCAGTCCTCCAAACTATCCAAATCATCTTGCAAAATGTTGACATCCTGTGCACTCACTATTGCTCTACCCAACTTTACATCATCAGCAAACAAGTGAACACTTCCTCTCAGATCCTTTCCTACATCGTTAATGAACAAATTGAAAAGTAGTGGTCCAAGAACAGAACCCTGTAGCACACCACTAATCACAGGACGTCTTTTGGACTCTACTCCTGAATAAACCATTCTCTGATATCTCTCCATCAACCACCCTCCTATCCATCTCACCAACCCTATATCCATCCCCGTATGCTGCAGTTTACTGATTAGAATTCCATTTGGTATCCTGTCAAAGGCCTTAGCAAGGTCCAGTAGAATCACTGTAAGCCCATTACCCTTATCATGTTCAGCGGTCAATGTGTTATAAAACGTGAGCAAGTTACTGAGGCATGATCTTCCCTTCACAAAACCATGTTGTCCCTCATACAGTATCCCATTTTCATCTATCTAATCCTGTATTTTTTCTTGACTATTTTCTCCAAGACCTTGACAACAATTCCTGATATGCTGATCGGCCGGTAATTTTCAACAGTAGTCTTGGAACCTCCTTTATGCAGTGGAACTATTATCCCCTCTTTCCATCCCTTGGGACTAACCCAGACCCTAGACTCAAATTAAACAAAATGGTCAAAGGCACTGACAATTCTTTAGCCGCTTCTCGTACGACACGAGCTGGTATACCATCCAATCCCACAGATGAATTAACATTGAGGTTTTGTAATAGACTATTCACCTCCACTTCATTCACCACAATTCCCGTATAAGCTGTTGGTTCTTCCATTTCTGCAATGTCACCACCAGGATGATATACTCTTGCAAAGTGCTCACACAGTAATTCTACTATATCAACTGATTCGGTTACCTCCCTACCATCGGCATTCTTTAAAATCATTCTACCATATACATTTTTTCTTTTACTTGCAACATATCGAAAAAACTATTTGGGATTCTCTTTAGCCTGCATGGCTAATGTTCTTTCATAATTCGCTTTTGCTTTTCTTACCATACTTGTTACCCTTCTGGCCTGTGCTTTATACGGTTCATGTGCCTGCAGGTCACCTTTCTCCTTAAATTCTCTCTACGATTGTTTCTTTTTTTTTGCAGCTCAAGCTTAATGGTGTTATTCATCCATTTAATCCCTGCTTGATTTATTATTCGGACTCTAAGTATACAGTCAGCCATTGCCTCCTACAAACACTTCTTAACCGCCTCCCATGCACTATCAACATCCAGCCCTTGCAGTTTTACATGCCATGCAATGAACCAATGAAACTCCTAAGCTTGTCGTACCAGCCCGATAATTCCACACGTACCCTGTCTTAATTGTAAATTCCACACCTTTAGCCACCTTCCAAGTTAAGACCCCTATGATCACTCTCACCAATTGGTGGCAATGTGGTCATATTCGTTACAGTCAGATTCTCACATGCAATTACTAGTTCAAGCAGTCTGTGACCCCTAGTATTTTCCATTACATGCTGTCGCAGATAGTTATCCATTAATAACCACATAAAATCCAATTCCTTCCTCCCATGCGTCCTCTCTTCCCTCCAATCAATGCTACCATGGTTGAAATCTCCCATAATAATTACCCTCCTTCCACTCATTTCTTCTATTTGCTTATGCATACTATCTCCACCATCTATTCCATCACCTGGTCTATAGCAGCACCCAATTGTATATTTTGTTCTGCTTGCCTCAATCTCACACCAAATGGCCTCAAATGTGCTCTTTTCTCTATCCTGCAATTCAACTTCTATTCTACTTGGCTGTAGCTCATCAGCTATCATCAATAATACCCCCCCCATTTTATTCTCCCTGTCATTCCTGAACACACTATACCCCTCACATTTAATCCCATTAGTTATATCATCTTCAGTCAGCCATGTTTCACTAATGCCACTAGCTATATCATCTTCAGTCAGCCATGTTTCACTAATACCAGTAACCTGTGGTCTGGAAGTGCCAACCAAGGCCAAAAATTCTTCCTTCTTATTCCTGATACTCCTAGCATTAGTATACATGAATTGCAGACTTCCGTTGGCCTCCATTCATACTTTGATGCCTTATACTAACTGTCCCATTCTGATTTGTTGTCCTTATTAGCTCGGGCATATTATACTCATTCATACACTCAACTGTCTCCCTAAGGTCTGCATATCTACTTACCCCACCCCTTAATAAATCTAGTTTCCCTGATTCTGCACATCTCCACTTCATTCAACAACACTTTTTCAAGTCTCCTTACACCGAATCCATTCAAATGCAAACCATCCATCTTATATAGATCCTTTCGCCCATCGAACTCACTCCACACGTCCACAAATTCCACACCACTCGTCATGCATAACCCACGCATAAAGTCATTTGCAATTATGGCCCCCCTAAACTCTTCACTGTCATACCGCGGTAAAAAGACTAATCATCCTAACTCTCTCACTCTTTTGTTTTGCTACCTCAAACAATTCATTCAGGTCCCCTATCATTTCCATTTTATCTCCTTTCAAATCATTCGTACCTGCAACAACTATCATTTCTTTCACTCTTAGCTTTTGCTCCCTAATAGACTCACTTACGTCCTTAATGGTCGCACCAGGTTGGTACAATTTTGTCAAATTCTCTACTATCACACCTCGTACTAACGAATCTCCATACAGAACTCGCTCCTTCATTTTGTTTACGTTCACAATCATACGCTTATTTTTCCCATCATAATTTTTTTTTATTGGCTGGTACACTAGGTAGACATTTGTGCATCTGCTCCAGCTGCCGCTTTGCTCTACGTATCGCTCTTCTCAACAGTGCGATCTCACTCATTACATCTATCTCATCTTTTTTATTATCTATTAAACCATTAATTTGCTGCGTATTAATACCTTCATTCACGCTTTCTACATTCACGCCTTCACAGCTCTCTGGTACAACCTCGCAATTTCTTATCATATCGCTATTTTTTACATTCTGAAATTTGACAAAAATATCACTCACGACCAAAAACACACTTTCATTCCTCATTTTCCTTACATTTTCTGCACACATTCACTCCACTATCATCATCTAACCATAGTCCAACCGCTCTCCGCAACGCATACATTTCACAGATAGTACACTGAATAATCTCCTTATTCAGTGTACTATCTTGTCTACTATCTTTTACTATCTTGTACTATTATGTCTAAGTCTTTCGTGGCACACTGAACATTGCGGTTGCTTCTATAGCAGTAGAGCACCCAAAGAAAGATTTAAAAGTTCTGTTTTCGCCGTCTAATGCAGCATATTGCAGATGTGGAAGTCTTTCAGGGACAAGTGGTATTTTGCTCCCTTAAACTCAGTTCGTTGATTCTGCATCACAGAATACACTGCATAATGCACACCATTACATTCAGTAATATAGGAATCATGGTTTGGGCACCAATCAACAATAGAAGTTATTTGCCATCGTAGGTAGACAATTTCACTAACCAACCTTATTTCTTTCTTCTGTACAAAGTCAGGAAACCATTAGGATCTGTGGTGGCGCAGTGGTGTAGGTTGGTTTCTAGTGTACTTCCCTTTAAATTGAATACAAAAATGTTATTTTATCAGTGTGTGCAAATGTTTTTTTGTGTTTGGTGTAATTGTTTTGTATTTGGTTTTTGATATCAAACAATGAGTATGGAATCAACATTGTTAAGCCTTATCTTGCTATTGTGATCGCGTTGGTGGTAAGCCTAATCTTGCTATTCTGAGAATTTGTGTACTGGGTGTTAAATTGAAAATGATTTATTATAAGTGTATAGTACTGAGATGATTCTTTGAAGCAACGTATGTAAATTTTTGAGTTAGGTATTTTTATTAGGTAATGTTGTTAGTGTAATGATCTGTTTGATGAAGCATTTTGTCAACACATGCAGAGATTTTTAAGTAGTTGGTGAATACTTCGTAAATTGAATGAATCTAATTGTGAAGAAACTTAAGCCTCATTTTCTTCATTGCATAGTGTTGAAAAATATGTCGCATCAATAGGAAATCTAGTTCGAAATTATTACAAGAAATAATTATTAAATATGCTTGTCTGATTATATTAGAAGTACCTCAGTTATGATTTATAAATGTCTTACATGTTCCGGATGTGAAAGTCTCAGGGACAATTGGTGTTTTTCTCCCTGAAACTTGAATTGTTGAATATTTACAAGTTTTTGATATGTAGACTAGTTTGTAGTGAGATTGGTGTTTAACAATAATCTAAAACATGGAAACCGGACAAAATTCTTTTAAGTGGAAGAATTGTCAGACGAATATATATTAGCCGCCTTCTATCGGTTACTTTCAAATGAAGTCCTTGTAGATGCGACATTAAATGTGGGAGGAATTGAGTTAAGAGGCTTCAAAAATGGTGCTGTCTGCATATAATCCTTTATTTCAGAGGTTATTTATGGAACATGCTTTTAAATATTCTACCGTTATTCTTATCCACATGAAATGCGACACACAGCTATTTGCTGATAATTCAGAGATAGGTTGGGTGATCAAGAATGTTGCTGATATGCAGTATTACAGAATTATTTGAATACGTTGGAATTGTGGGCATGGGAAAATGGTTATGAGGTCAATGTCATTAAAAGCAAAGTCATGTACTCTAGTGTATTTACTAGTAGATATCCAATGTCCTATTATATTGATCGGATTATGTAAAGAAACTAATCAGGCTAGCAGTTTAGGAGTGTTAGTGGAAAGGAAGTTGAAGTTGAGTGGTTATGTAGCAAATATTGCAACTACAGCTCAAAAGATAAAAGCAATGACGAAGCAAAGTTTCACATGAAAATAAGAATGTCATTTTGCCTCTTTACAAGGACTTGATAAGACTTCACCTGGACTATTGTGTGCAGTTCTGGTCTCCTGGTTTCCGTTGTGATTCCGATACAGTAAAGAGAGACAGAGTATGTATGTGCAAAGGAGAGTGTTAAAATGATATCAGTATTGGGGAATATTTATTATGAAGACAGATTGAGAATTTGTAGACTGCAGACACTAGCAAACAGGAGAAAGAGGAGTGATATGATTGAGACGTACAAACGTCTGGAAGGGTCATAGAGGATTTCAGTTGATGGAATTTTTCATTTTATGGAGGTGGCGAAATGAGGAGATGGCATCCTGGGAAGCTGAGAAGGCATGCCGCTAAGAGGTGAGGGCGAGGTCTGGATTTTTCTCTCATACAGTGGTGAGTGATTGGAATGGATTGCCATCGGATGTTGTCTGTGCAATCAGAGTGAATGAATTCAAGTATAAGTATGATAGCTGGTGCGGTGTAGTTGTGACCTCCCTCTATGAGCCCCTGACTCCCAAGAGGTCTCTATTAATAATTTTTTTCAATCAATCAAACTTTATTATTTATATATAATATTTATAATCGATTACATGAACACAATTGTGCATAACAGATACTTACACGTACATAATATTTTTTAAATAATAATACAGTGGTATCTCGCTAATCCGAACTAATGAAAACCGTGCTCGTTCGAATTAGCGAAAAGTTCGGATTAGCGAATTTCTCCCCAAGAGACAACAATAACTAGCGTTTAAGGCAAAAATAATCAGATTCTAATGGTATATCAATTTAATTCTGTAAATAAATTAACGGATAGAAAAAAGCTACTGTACTGTAATGTAAAACAAAAAAATAATACAGTACACAAGTTTATTTTAGTAGAAAATTTAATTTCTATGTACTTGTATTGTTGAGGATTCTGATTTAATAAAATTGCATAGTTCAGTACGTAACTTAATTTACGTAAAAAATATCACTTTCTTGTACACAACACAAAAAGTTTCACAAAATAACACAAAAAAAAGTTTTTTATTTCTTTGCAAAAAAAGTCACTGATTTTCTTTTGTTTCTTTGAAGCTAAACTTTTTTCGAATGCTTCTTCTCGGAGCTGCATTAGCAAACAAAATTTTGTGGAATGGCGTATCATTCTGCTTAGCCCATTCTATACACATATTAAAACTATCAGCTGGAAAACCCAATCATTTTAAACTAACGCATTCAGTTTGGAATTCAAAAATTAATAATCGAATATCAAAAAAAAAAAACAATTAGCTAACGCCTTTTCATTCTTGAATATGGAGTAGGCGAGGCTGTTTTAGTTCTATCCAACTTTTGGAGACTGAGGGGCAGTTCAATCTCCACCGGTAGCCAATCAGAGATTGGCTCGCCGAAGACTATCACCGACATCATAGCGTCCGGTGAAGAGAGGCGACTGACAAGTGTCGCCATCTCGTGGTACCTAATCTTAACATTATTTTTCTATCTGAAAATAGTGTGGGTTCTACGGTCGATTTTCTTGAGCTTACGGAACGAAATACCCGAGTTTCGGGAGAAATAAACCGCTTGCCCGTGCCAGAGATCGATTAAATCGGTGGAAAAAAGGCTTAGTAAAAGTTCCTCTAGTCGGCTACTAGAATCGAACTCACGAGGCTCTATCTTCTGGCGATTTCGCGCCGTGGAAGGCACATGCCATCTCCACAGAGTTACACAGGTGCTATAATCGAATATTAATAATCATTTTAATTTTTAATATTATTAATTTTTTTAAATTTTTACTTTGGCATGTCCTGTTTCTTTCTTTTTTTAAAAAAATATTTTTACTGCTTTTAAGTAAATCCCTAAAAATTAAAAAAAAAATCGCAAATTTTTTTGGATGAACAATAAAAATATAGGCCGAACCAGATGATTGTACAACTGATTCAAAAAGTTTCTTTCTCAGTAGAAAGCATGATACTAATGCTGCATGAAAAATCGATACTGCAATAATCAATATTATGTTACTGGTCTCTGTTCTATTTCAACGTGTTGTTTAAAAGAAACATAACCGTAATTTTAAACTTAGCAAGTAAAAAAACAATTTACAGAGGGAGCTGTAATTTTTTTTTTTGATATAAGATGAATATCTTCTAGAATAGTATAACGTAATTTGTATTACGTAACATTAAATTTATTAGTGTTAACAGAATTTAGAAATACAAGAGGTGATAAAATACAAACAAGTCAAATATAGTAAGTTGTATTAATACATCATACAAAAGAGACGAAATAGAAAAAAAAATTACAATACGGGATGATAAATTATAGAAGGTGGGATTTTCAGTAACAAATACAGTTTTCATGTTTGCGAGCAAGGGCAATTTCCAAACTGATTGACAGAAGAATGTTGTTAGGGACAATGTGTGTGTTTTGCGTTTTCCTCCCAATAGTGACCCTACCAGGAGGTAATTTATTCCTACATGCTCCATTGCATTACAATGCTTATATTACATGTAGCTTATAAGTACTGATTAACATTTCTATTTATATTTTTGTATTAATTTTCATATTTACATTTAGATTTTTATATATACATATATTAACACTATACAGTATAATTCATATAATAACAGCATTTATGTTAGATCACAGGGACTGTAAATTGATTTTGTTAGCAAATTTAATTAATTCTATGTAATACTTTTCGATAAGTCTGTGTCTTAACACTGGCCACTTGTCTTCGGAAGTGATGATCTGTTGCATAGGGGCATCCGAATGGAGTCCAAGAGCTGACGGTCATAAAGTATGTGGTCAACAGTCTGTTGAAAGTGTGGACTGCAAATGCACGATGGTGATTCCAGGATATGGAATCTGTATAAGTAGTGTCTTAGTTTTCCGTGTCCCGTTAGTAGCGTGGTTAAACCTGGAGAAATGGCGTGCTTTTTCAGCCAGAGTCTGTTTCTGATGCTAGGAAAGAATTCTTTTGTTGTTGATCCGTTTTTTGATGTTTCCCATTCTTCTTCCCACATGTCTAGGCTTTTCTCTTCTGCAAGTGTTTTTATTGCAGATTTCGAGAATTTCTGGTAACTTGTTTCTAGTTGCTTCTTTAGTTGCTCTCTCGTTTACTGCTATTCCAGTGTGTGTGTGGTGTGTGATTATTACATTACATTGATTATAAGGTACATCATTATTTAGTATATCCTTAATAGATTATAAAAATTATATATATATATATAATTGTTTGTATATATTTTATTCATTATTTATTCAGTATATCATTATTTTATCTGCTACCTGCTTTTTATCTGCTGGAATTTATAATGTTCTTGCTGATGTATATTAAATACTAGTGTATGTAAAATTACCTTCATTGTAATATATCAAGGATTGTATACAGTTTCTCAGTGGAGTGTGATGCTGTATAGCACTGTTTCTGAACTGTGGTCCCGCGACGATGGGACAGGTGGTCTGCAGGCAGACTTAAATTAAATAAATAAATATATATTTTTTTGATTTTCCAAAGAAAACAAATTAAAATCGAATAAGTAAGTAAAAATTACTGAAATAAAATGGATACATAAAAAAACCCAACCAGTAGGGGGTACAATGTTTATACCGAGTAATAAAAGAAGGGCGAAGTCAACAACAATATGGTTTTATTGCTTCAGCATTCCCTTGCTGTTTTGTCAGATTTGAAGTAAACATGTGTTATCCACATATCAACCACTTCCTTATTGTTTATTGATTTTTATTACTGAAGGTTTACCTCCTTCAAATAAGGCTCAGTATATCTTCAGAAGTGTTAAGTGATACTTGGACAAAGTGTGTCGTGATTAGTATTCATATATTTTTCGGAAACATTTTTAATAATAATGGAAAAGTGGCTTAGAACTAGGACTTTGAAAAGCAAAGCAAATGAAACAGACGATGCTAACCTTAATTGTGATACACGTGTTGTAACGGCGAGTAAGCCTGATACTATTAAAGTAGAAGAAACAAGCAGTTCAAGGAAACAATACAGTAGGAAATATAACAGTTCATATTTGGAATTCGGGTTTGCTTGGTGTGGAGATGAAAGTGGACAGAAATCTCAATGTGTTTTGTGTTATGAAGTGTTGTCGAACGAGTGCATGAAACCTGCGAAACTCCGACGACATTTAGAACTGAACATTGTGATGTGAAACATAAGCCAATTGAATTTTTTCGGCGACGCTTAGGGACATTAAATCATGGGAAAGATATAGTTTTGGCCATGGGTTCGATTAATAGCAAGGCACTTGAAGCATCCCATTTCTTAAGTTTGCGCATAACAAAAACAGGGAAACCTGATTCTATCCGGGAAAATTAACTACTGCCAGCTATAAAAGATGTGGTAAAAACTATGTTTGGCAACAAGTTGCTAAAAGATGTTCATTTGATTCCTCTTTCAAATGATACTGTCGATCGCAGAATTAATGTTATGGCAGGTGACGTAGAATCTAGGTTAATCAAGAGTTAATAAGAGCCCTTATTATGCGTTACAAATAGACGAGACTACTAATGTTACAAATGATGCGCAGTTAATATGCTACGTAAGATATGCGCATGATAACACCATTCATGACGATATTTTGTTTTGTAGAACTTTGTCATCATTGCAATTATTGCAATAATAAATATCCAGCAAGCAGAGACGTCGATTGCTAACACTGCGTCTGGGGAAAAGAATTAGCAGATCCTTTGAAGTGAAAAAAAAAAGAAAAAAGAAGCATTCCCGGTTTCTTATCGGCCTTCTCGTCAAGCTCACTACAGTATGGAATCACTTGTTGGCATCATGAATACTATAGAAACATGTGGAAATCAGTACGAACAAGATTTCTAACATGATCGATTCTGTTGATGATAGTTTCTATTTTGTTCGTGAAATACGAAACAGGGGAATTCCGATTCAAGTGGCTGACGACAAAGAGACCTAATTATCATACTGAATTTGTGTTTTTTATTAACCAAGAATGAATACTTGCTGGCCATCACAATTTACGTCAAGCCATTTTATTGATAGATTGCGATCTACCTTATTTGTTAGGATGAAGTAGATATATCTTGACTTATCTAAATTGATTTTGAGAGCCTTCGATGTGACACATTTGTTCAATTTTGTCATGTCCTGATTTCTGTGGTTCACAAATGCGTCGATATTAACTAAACTGAAAATCAGAGCAAGGCATTATCAAAGTACAGTATTTTACCAAATAAGTTGACGTCAGAGAGATCATTGACGTAAATTAAAAAAGATTGGTCCTAGCACTGTCCTTGAATGAAGCTGTATTTTCTATTTTGTATTTCACTGTCATGGTTGCTGAACTTAATGAATTGTTTTCTGTTAGCAGATCGTGATTGACACAGTCAAATGCTTTCGACATGTCCACAAAAATAAAAGCTGCGCTACACTTCCCACGGCTCATCTGGCTTTGTGTATTGATTCTTTGCAAACAAGCAGCGCTTTTTCCATGTTTACACTGGGTCTATAACTAAACTGATTGAGTATAGCAATCCCTCGATTAATGTGCCTCCGATTAGTGCTTTTTCGATTAGTGCGTCATTTTTCTTCTATACCCATATTCGATTAGTGCACTTCTACAGGGTGTCCCAAAATTCACACAAGATTTAAATTTAGCGCCATTTGTGCGGTAAAGTGTTGCCAACGAGAAAACAAAGACAGCGTGACAGTTGACAGTTCAGGGTTATTAAAGATGGAGCGCTACACGAGAGAACAACGCATTTTCATTATTGAGCAATACTTTAAAAATAATGAAGGTTTGGCAGCTACAGTTCGCAATTTTCGTACAAAATATGATCGGAATAGTGATTTAACTTCATCAACTGTGAAAAGATTAATTAAAAAATTCAAGGAAACTGGATCAATTAGTGATCTTATACACTCTGGCCGTCCTTCAACAAGTCGTTCAACAGAAAACATCGAAGCAGTTCGTGAGAGCGTTGCTGAGAGTCCAGGAACATCAATTCGGCACCGTGGTCTTGAATTGGGCATTTCGAGAAGCTCTCTACAGCGTATTCTCACGAAAGATTTGCATCTTTATGCTTACAAGGTTCAAATGACTCAAAAACTGAAGCCTACTGACCACACACAGCGAAGAAAGTTCGTTGAATGGATTATGGAACAAGAAGTGGATGCTTATTTTTCGAACAAAATCATCTTCAGCGATGAGGCTCATTTTCATCTTGATGGCTTCGTTAATCGACAAAATTGTCGCATTTGGGGTTCAGAAAATCCACGAGTGTGATTGTTGAGAAACAAATGCATCCACAACGTGTCACTGTTTGGTGCGGATTTTGGGCTGGAGGCATCATCGGTCCATTCTTCTTCGAAAATGCGGCTGGTAAGGCAATAACAGTTAATGGTGCTCGCTATCGCGACATGATAATTCAGTTTTTTGTGCCTAAATTACAAGATATGGATGTAGACATGTGGTTTCAACAAGACGGTGCCACATGCCATACAGCCCGAGAAACAATTCAATTACTGCATGAGTCATTTCCTGGTCGTGTAATTTCCCGTTTGGTGATCAGAATTGGTCACCCAGATCATGTGACTTAACGCTGTTGGACTTTTTTCTTTGGGGTTTTTTGAAGTCTAAGGTTTATGTCAACAAGCCCACGACCACCCACGCTTTGAAGGAGGAAATTGAGCGTTGTATCAACGAAATTCAATCACATTTATGCAAAACGGTCATGGAAAATTTCGACAAAAGAGTGTGTATGTGCCAGCAAAGCCGTGGAGGCCATTTACCCGATATGCTATTCCATGCATAACCCTATACTGTATACTTTATGAATCAATAAGAAATTACAATTTTTAATTAAAAACCTGTGTTTTCTATCAAAATTACTTCTTGCGTGAATTTTGGGACACCCTGTAAAATGTAGAGATTTAAAAACTGTATATATTTTTTATGGCTAACTATTTTAAAAATCACTCACCAGGATGAAATAATTTAATTACCGATTTAAAACATTTTACAAAGTTACACTATTTTACAATATGTTCCAAATTTACCGGCAAAATTTATGTCGTCTGCTAATTACATAGCATTCGATGATCATATCTCGTGCCTGCTTTGCAATTGTTTTCCTTACTTTTTTTTATTTTAAAGTATTTTCCCAACCGTTGAGTAAAAGTATTAGTGAGCAAAAAAGTGTAAGAGTGAAAACGATTCGAAAAGTAATCTCTTGGAATTAAACTTGAAATAATAAAGAAAAATGAACAAGGCGAGTCCAGAACAAAGATAGGACAAGAACGTAAAAATGGGTGAATCAACTCTACGGGCAATTTTAAGCTGCTGAATAAAAGAGAAAGAAAAGGCTGCTTCAAGTTCATCATGCATGCAGACCACTCAAAATCAAAGTATTACAATGATTTCTTTCTACTTGGATCGAAGATTGTAACACAAAACTGATCCCGCTAAGCATTGACCTTATTAAATCAAAAGCATTAAGTCTCTTTGCAACCGTGAAAGAAAGGACTATCGCTGACGGAGAAGAATTCCACGCTAGTGCTGGTTGGTTTGACCGTTTCAAAAAACAGAAATAGCCTCCTTAATGTTTTAATCACAGGCGAAGCTGCAAGTGCAGATAAAGAAGTGACTGCAAATTATCCAGAGATTTTGTAGAAAATTGTGGAAGAATTGGGCTGCTGTGACAAACAAATATTTAATGTCCATGAAGCCGGCCTTTTTTTTGGAAGCGAATACCTTCCATGACTTTTCTAGCCAAATCAGAGAAATATCAGCCTGGTTATAAAGTCTCAAAGTGGAATGAAATTTACTGCTTGCAATATGCGAGTCGTTTGGATGCATATACAGTATTTCCAAATTGTGCAAATGATTTTAGAAACTTTCCAAAAGAATCTTAGTTAATTAAATCTCATTCTGAGAAACTGAGTGATTCCGAACTGCCAAATTTAGATGCAAAGGGGGAAGATCCTGAAGAATATGACGAAAATTGAATCAATGACACTCAGCCAAAAGAGATTTCACAGAAACAAATTGGAAATATTTTTCGTACAATCGAAGTTTTTAAGCAGCGGTGCTTAGAGATATATAAAACAAAAGCTGGCAGAAAACTAAAACTGGCATCTTGCGAGTACAGGCAGTTCCAGATTTGTTCTTTTTTTTTTTTTCTTTTCAAGCAACAACATCGAAAATATAAAAGCGCCTTCGTACTAGGCACCTAAACTATACTATGGTCAAATTCCATTGAAATCATAATCCGAGTGCTTAACATTACGTCAATGGGAAATAAGTTCTCACAATTATGAGTCATGACTTCTGAAGCGTGTGCTAGTAAAGAATTAACTAGTCAAGTCTTGAATTTTCGCCAGATATTCGCCAAGCTTCGCTCGCGACATGTTTCTCACGCTTCTGAATACATGAGAATGTATAGAAATATTTTTATATCCCCATGTCAGCATATGAATCACGTGATGCAGGTTTTGGAAAAAGTGAAGAATTTGTGGGTAGTCTGGGATACTGAATTTTACAGTTTCGGGAAAAAAGTAAGCAAAAAATAAACTTTAATCTGGAGTGTAATTTAATACGGCGCTGATTACAAGAATATGTAAAAGTAATATTTTACTCATCATGAACATAATTTTTAATTATAAAAAGAAAAGTTAAAATTATAATAATTTTTATTGATACAAATGGAAGGATTTAAATAGTTAGGAAAACATTTCTTAAATAAACTTAAAACTAAAATTTACACTTTTAGGGGGAAAAAAACAATAATAATAATTAGGGATGACGACGAAGTTCAAATTAAGGAAACTCAAGAATGATATTATTATTACGTGACACCTCCAAGTAGCAGAAGGACTCTTCCAGGAAAGTCACCCTACTCCACTCCACTAAACACTCTCCCCCATCTCCCGCATTACACAAATCATCAACGCGATCAACCTCTTCATCATTACCATTATCAGTATTTATTGTTTGTAAATTGCAGAGATTCTAAATGCCAATTTGCGTACACGCGGGATAAAAAAAAACTTGGTTTCCGGAGAGAGAGAGAGAGAGAAACCATGTCTTCACTACTACTTGATTCTTCCACTACACACAACAACGACCAAAACCCATCTACCATTCGTCAACCACCACCCACTCTGTTTATAATAACAATAATAATTTGTCTGCAGGCAGGATATAAAACCCGAGTTTCCGGAGGGGGGAAAAAAAAAACGCTGTTAGCTCGGTATGAGATCGGCTAACTCATCTTCATATTGGGAAAAAAAAAATCATATAATGATTTCTCTCGTCAGGACGAGAGAACTATTTTATAATTGAGAAAATCTGTGCTGTGATGACTATTCCTATTGTCATTATTTCAAATAATTCTGTGTATCTCATAATTTATTATTATGCGCCACTACCAAGAAGGCATAGGACTCATAGTAGGAAGGCAGTCTGTTGTTTCTTTAGAATGTCATACGTGAGGAAGATAATTGATCGCAACAAGGAAAAATTGGTGAAGTTCTATATCTTTAAAAAATGGAAGTAATTTTATTATTATTATTATTATTATTATATTATTGACACCTTCAGGGAGTGCAAGGACTCATCGTGGGAGGGCACACTACTCTTCTTTGCTAAATACGTCTCATCCTCTCCACTATTACTTAACTCTCCAGCTACGATACTACCTTCAACACAATCTGTCGTCCATCACCACCAACAACAGTATTTTTTTGTCTCTAAATTGCGTGTGTTCAGAAGTCCGATTTGTCTATATGCGGGATAAAAAAAAAACACTCGGTAGGCTAACTCACCTTCTACTGAAAAAGCCCATATAAGCATCCCCCTCGTCACGACTAGAATCGAACGCAGATCTTTTCCAATCGAAGGGAGCTGTGTTCCGCTATTCTTTCAATTACGCTACAGCGGCAATGTAACTTAATTTCTCTAATATGCAGGATTTTTTGGTGTGTGTGTGTGTGCGTGCGTGTGTGCCCGCGCGCACGCACACACGCACACACGCACACGCACACACGCACACACACATACACAGACGCACAGTGCGCGCACACACACACACACAGACGCACAGTGCGCGCACACACACACACACACGGACACGCGGGCACACAATTCCAATCAAGAAAAGTAGTAACAGTTCCTGATTCTGTCTTGGTAATTTATAAATAAGCATATCCATTTATTATTCTGATTCCTTATGATATCCTTAATAAAAACGATGATTATTATTTCTCTGAGAAGCAACTGGAAGAACTACTGAAATGGTAGATCACAAATTGTAAAAATACACAACAGTTATGGCAGCTCCAAAACAGTAGACTGTGGTGTACTACAAGGATCTGTCTTAATACCAATTTTATTTCATAATCATATCAATGACTTTTGCAATATTAAACTAAACAGTAAAATAAAAATTTAGAAATTTTTTTTACCTTTACTTTTATTTTATTTTATTTTTTATTTTATTTTACGTTTGGAAATGATACAGTACTAATTTTCTCAAAGGGCACACCGAACAAACACAGACCATAGTGAATGCTGATCTTTTAAAAGTAACAAATTGGTTTCAGTGAAATAAACTCAGTCTGAATGTCTCAAAAATAAATACAGTATGTAAATTTTAATTTGCGAAATGAACTTCACTGCATATAGTGAAGTGAACTTCACTATCACTATCCCGGAATAGTACCCGGTATAGGGTACTGCAATTCACAAAAAAAACTATAACGAATACGTAAATATCAAACGAGATGCTTCCCAGTAGACATAGTGGTCTAAAATATATAGTTCCTAAAACAAATAAAGAAGCAATATACAAATATTATAGTTAATTAGCGGTAAAAATCTTCAACACACTACCTTTAACAATAAGAAATGAAACTAACCCAAACAAATACACAACTAGAATGAAAGAATATTTACTATCGCACAGAAATGATTAAGCCCTGTTCAAAGTAACTGATTAAATTTTTGGTTTTTTGGAAAATATTTGGAAAAGGTCCAATTTTCTGGTGTAAAATGTAAACAATTTAAATGCAATTTAACTGCTTTGTTTTTGTTTTTGTTCCTAATTAATATTTTGCAAGTTTCTCTGTACATATTAGCATGTTTCCTGTGATTTTATTCGGTTATTATATTAAAATAATATATAATATGTATATTATATGAATGTACATTTGTGTGTATAATGATAATGCATTACATAACTTTTTGTATTTTTTTTTATTTATATTTTGATAAAGGTTCTAACCTGGACAAGATGTTTCTCTTAGGTTTCACTCATGATTGTCAAAATTTTGTACTAGAATATGAAGCTTACGGTAAAATATCAATCTATCTATCTAAAAAAAAAAGTGTGGATAAAAGGTGAACACTAAGAAGGATTACAACAACCTCTGAATAATGTAAATAAACAGTTATATAGAGAATTTCAGGGAAACTTTAATAAAAAAAAAAAATAAATAAAAAATTAAAAAAAATCGACGGTACGTTACCCCTTTCTACTGGAAAAAGGCCTAATGTCGTTTCTCGTAGAGAAGAAGAAGCCCTTTATTAAGGGTTTTTTTTTTTTTTTTTTTTTTTCACTTCAGGGTTAGCCGATCTCGTACTGGTCTAGCTTGGCTTTTTCTCCCGGAAACTCCGGATTTTCATCTCGTATACCAACGATTATTATAATTATTATAAATAATGTTGTTGTGGTGATGACCAGTAGATGGCAATGATTGCTTTTGCGTTTTGTTGGGAATTTAGTATTAGGGGGGACACTGGGCAGTGGAGTAGAGTATCCTCCCGCAATGAGTCCTTGGAGGTGTCCATTTTTATTATAAGCGCATCTCCATGGATTCAGCATACTCATCGCGGAAAACGCAAACAGCTACACAATACCATACCTCTTCTTGACTTCATTCATAGACCATGAACTCAGAAATGAGTCAGGCAACGCATTCCATTCATTCAACACTCACTAAGCGAAAAATCCAGTCCTCCCATCCTTGTTATCCACACTCTTACTTAATTTCGAGGGATGACCTCTTGTTCTTCCACCACTAGCCTACTGCTCAATTCCGTTGAATCAATCCTATAAAAACCTTTTAGAGACTTCAAGGTTTCTATCATATCCCTTCTTCTTCTTCACCTATAAACCAACTATAAGCCTTACTCCACTCACCAATTTGGTCACTCGCCTCTGAATTCTTTGTACCACTTTCTCATCTCCAAAGAATCAGATGACCTGACCTGAGCACAGTAATAAAGGTGTCGACGTCTCAACGTCTAATAAAGAGGAATAGTAACTTCTTTATCTCTGCATGTTAGTGTGTTCTACAATGACCAAGTAACCTAAGAGCTATCTCGGGCACCTAAATAATATATCCTCTGAACTTCAACTCTCTATCCACCAAAACTCCCAAGTCGCTAGACCCATCAATTTCTTGGCATACAGTTCTATCAATGGTACAGAGTTTGTAATCTTTTAATTCCTAAATGCAATAAATTTATACTTTTCCACATTGAACTGACATCCGTTGTATTTTGCCCATACTGACACCATATTTAAATCAGTCAACAAGCTTTCTGGATAAGGTTGATTAAATATTAAATATTACAGATCATGCCTCAGTAATTTGCTCAAGTTTTATAACAAGGTGACGGCTGAACTGGATAAGGGTAATGGGTTTACAATGATACTGTTGGACCTGGCAAAGGCGTTTGACAGGATACCACATGGAATTCTAATCCGTAAACTACAACATATGGGAATGGATATAGGGTTGGTGAAATGGATAGGTGGGTGGTTGATGGAGAGATATCAAGGAATAGTTTATTCAGGAGTAGAGTCCAAAAGACGGCCTGTGACTAGTGGTGTGCCGCAGGGTTCTGTTCTTGGACCACTGCTGTTTAATCTGTTCATTAACGATATAGGGAAGGATCTAAGTGGAACAGTTCATTTTTTCGCTGATGATGCAAAGTTGGGTAGGGTTATAGTGAATGCAAAAGATGTCAAAATCTTGCAGGATAACTTGGATAGATTGGAGTTCTGGGCTAAGGAGAATGGATGTCAATTTAATATGACAAAATGTAAGGTTATACATTTTGGGGTGAAAAGATTAGCAGCAGTATACCACATTGGTGGAACTGTACTCCAGGAGATTGATGAGGCCAGGGACTTGGGAGTGTTGGTGGATAAGGAGATGAAGTTTAGGGGGCACATTGCAAAAGTAGCTAAATCAGCTCATCAACTCACTTGGTTGTCGAAAAATACCTTGACGAGCAGAGACAAGCAAGTTATTGTATCTCTAGCCTTGATAAGACCTCATCTCGACTACTATGCCCAGATTTGGTCACGTCGGTTCCTTCTTGATGGGGAGGAGGTGGAGAGGATCCAGAGGCGAGTGATTAAGATGATAGCAGGTCTATGGAATGAACCATATGAGAACAGGTTGAAGATTTGTGGGTTGCAGAAATTAGTTGATAGGCGGAAAAGGGGAGATATGAATGAGACATTGAAATTACTATAGGGATTCTATAGGATTAATGCAGAGGATATTTTTGAGATCAGGACTGGTGGTGGTGGTGGTGGGAAAAGTAGGGGACACCTATGGAAGCTGGGAAAGAGTATGGTTATCAGGAGTATTAGAGCTGGGTTCTTTACTTTTAGAGTGGTAAATGAGTGGAATAAGCTGCCAGAATCTGTTGTGGGTGCTATGACGGTGAGCGAGTTCAAGGCAAGGTATGATAGATACTGTGAGAATGTCATATAGTTGTGTGGACATGATGTTTAAGGCCTCCCTGGATGAGTCTAAGGACTTCCTGGAGTCGCCCGAAATAATATTAATAATAATAAAATAATAATAATAATTTATTAAAATTAAGCATTACAACGTTTACTCCAGATCAATGTTACGTCTAGAATCGGCGGAAACTAAAACGACCCTCATCTGTTAAGAATAAATTAGCCCATTCGTGTCTTGTTCAACTTATATGGAGTCAACACCACTGAAAACGTGCTCTACAATGGGTCGTGTATAAAAATGACTCCGACAACAGCGTACAGTTCTACTTCTTGCAGCTTCCCACTGATTGTCGAGATATCTATCTGTGCCTGAATGAAGTTGATTTGCAAGCTGACCTGCTGTGATACCTCGATTACGTTTTGGTCTTATAATTAAAAATATGTCTTCATGCTCGGCATTAGACACAGGGAGACTTCTTATGGAACGTCTAGAACTCATTTCATTTGTGGGAAACGCTGACTAGAGCATGAATACAATGCATGTGAGACTCCGAACTGTCTGGCACTGTCAGTAATTCTGAGCGCTGTTCCAAATAATTCATCACTGTGTGAAATCATTGATACAGTACAACACAACACAACCAAGTTTGCAATTACATTCCTTCACGAAAAGAACTTCCTTCGAACACATTTCGCACAGCGGAATTTTTTGCCTTTTATCCTGTTGAATGCTATCACGTGACTCCTTGAGCGCGATTCGAATATTTCAAATGAGTACCATTGAAATGTGTATTTCAGTTATACGAATGCATCAATCGGATTCCTCTGAAATTGGACTTGTATGGTCATAAACAGAGTTCATCCTCAGGTTTTGGACAACAGCGTAAAATGTCAATAACAACTTCGGAATAGAGTATCATATTCCTTCCCACCACTTCCTGGATTATGGCTTTAACCAACTTTAGCAATTCTCTATTCCGGTAATTGCAATATTATATGCGAGGGCCAGAGTAGATTGAATGCATGCAATCTACGGATTTTGGTTGACAGTTGCTACTTAAACTGTTGCGAGTTCTTTTCTAAATAGATACAGGGAAGATTTTTTCGAACCGTAGAACAAGGGAAAGGTTTGGTGAATAAGGAAGTGTGAGTTTTTTTTTTTCTTCCAGTGAAGAGTAGAGAACGGGCATAAATATTATTATTATTATTATTATTACATAAGACCTGCAAGGACACATCATGGGACGCCACTGTACTCTACTCTTATCCAGTACAAACATCTCATCGTCTTTCCTATTACATAATTCTCAATATACACACATAACACTACTACCATAATCGCCATGTCCATTCTCCGTCTCTACCAACTACAGTATTTTTAGTCTCTAAATTGTGTGAATTCTCATTTCACTGGCTATGGTTCAAATGCTACTCAGTATGAATGAATTACAATTCTGTACGATAGATACTGTTAGGATACAGACTGAGCTTAACTTCCATGGTGAAGCTCACCAGAATATTTAATGTAGTGCTATTTGTCATAATTTTATAGTGCGACTACCCTTAGTACACAATTACTTTCTTATAATTACATACTATTATATTTTAATAATAATAATAACAATATTGTAATGAATTGTAACAAAAAACAATAGTGTATGGTCATTTTATAAATCCGGTTACGTAATATATATCTACCGGTTTCTGCCCTTTTTCATTTTGTTATTTTTAATAATTGTTTTCTTAAATTTCACCTTAGCAGGTGGCGCAGTGCACTTTCCTGTTATCTGATAACGGTGCCATGTTTGTTTCAAGTGCAGCTATGTGCCAACCGTTGGAAAGTGTTCCTTAAAGACGTAATTTAGGTTTCTGCAATTTGTCTTGGTGAATTACAGTGAAATCTAAGACGTAAGTAGAGTGGATGTTAATTACAGAATATATGTATTTTTATGGAACGCATAACTCGATGAAGCTTCCTCCAGTTAAGATATAATACTGATTTAAATGTATGGTTTCTATAATCCATACAATTATTATTACTATTGTATTGTTGTTAAACATGTTATGCAAGATGCTAAATAGGTCCATTTAACGTAATATATAAGGAAAGCGATTGTTATGGAAAAGTATAGGAAATTTGTTTTGCTATCATCATTTAATATTAGCTCTTTCTCTGCTTGTTGAAAGCGCATTGATAGAAGCTATTTGAAATTATTATTAATAATTGTATATTAATGCGATTTATTAGAGCTATATTAAGAGAAATAAGAATCAAGTAAAAGATTTCCAATTCGTCAAGGAATTAGTAGAAGGCTAACTTTTAAAATAGTCAAATAAACATAATCCTTAAAGGTTAAGAGATATTCAAACAGCGTCAAGGAATTAGTAGAAGGCTAACTTTTAAAATAGTCAAATAAACATAATCCTAAAAGTTTAAGAGATATTCAAACAGCATTGATGAATTAAAAAAAAAATGGAGGAAACTGAGCAGTTTTGTCTTCACTTAATAAGTGACTATAATGTTAAGTAGACATATTGAAGAGAAGAATAGTAAAACGTTGATTTTACCTTCACTATCAGTTATCACTAACTCAAATTCTACTGTTATCATTTAGGGCATAATATCATCTATAGAACGCTATTCTAAACCGATTAGCATTGCAAAGCGCCATGTTATAGGAATATGGTTCGCGAAAAACAAATATATGTTATATTGGATTTTATTTTGGTTTTTAATGCTGTCTACAGTCACTGTAAATTGCTGCGGTCTTGTGATGACAGTTGCTGAGTTCTAATTCCTGGGAATATGTACCTAAATAAACTATATGAAGATGATCTCATTGTTTGAACGCAGGTGGTGCTGTCTGAAACAGCGCTCTTCTATAATGGGTTGCCTGTCATACTATGAAAGGACAGCCGATGTATCAGTATGGATATAATGCTGTGAAATTTGTTTTAACTTTTGTTGTTTTTTTTATTGGATTTTAGTGCATCTTTCCAAGCGGGTGCAGCGCACGGTATCGATGGTAGTAATATTTCCGATATATATTGTTTTCAGCGCTCGTTGGCCTAATCCAATTACGTAGATGATAATAGATTTTTCATGAGGAAGGTCCTCAAAGATAATAAAATCCTCAAAGGCAGCGTTTCTCAACCTTTCTATGCCCAAGGACCAGTAAAATGCCTAAAACAATTCTACGGACCACTACGTTATGTAATTTTTCTAAATGTATGTGGGAATTACCAACATTTACATATAAATTTACAACATATTCATATATTTTTACAACATATTCATATATTTTTACAACATATACATATTATATTTACATACAATATTTACATATTACGTATACAACATTTTACATATACATTTACAAATACATATGGAAACATAATCAAGTTGGAAGTAAACGATTAAAAATGTATCATCACTGAACAAAGTTTTAATTTTTATTAAACAAAGCAAGGTATCAGTTTTCGATTTGCTGTGGTATGTAAGCGCGGTCTCGCTTATACCACCATCTGTCCACAGCAACTTTTATATTTTATATGGTATCCCCATTCATCTGCCCACACTCATTAAGATCACTCCACAACAATATTTTTAGCGCCGTTGGTACCATGTGCAAATGAATGGGATTGTCAGCGCCGTCTCGCTGACACCTTCATTCATCTGCCCACAACGACGTTTATCTTTAATACCCATTCATCTACCCACAGCAACTTTTATATTTTATATGCTATTCCCATTGATCTGCCCATTCTCATGAAGTAAAATGCCCCACCACAACTTTTATCTTCACGCAGACGAAAGAAAAATATTCTTATCTTACTCCATTCATCATAATACTGAATACGAAATTGACATCCCTTGTCCTGGCCAAACATCCCCTGCATATACCCAAAAATTTCACTCAGAACATCTCAAAGCCATTAATGCTCCCCCCCACACACACACAAACACACTTACAGCCGATACGAATCGCCTTATTTCCCTGAGGAGTTTTCTATGACCAGAAAAAAAAAAAATTCAAGACATCCTGTTATGTGAGGTCATTCCCGATATCGATAAACAGTCCAACCCACGATGTCAGTCACAAGGTGCCATCCATGTGATCGGGCTTATTTTCCCGCCAGCGAACGAATGCCATACACATACGATTTGTACTAATCGTGTTATGATGGTGGTTTTAATTATCCGTCCTGTTTTATCCAGAGGCACAACAGTCGTCATCGTAAATCGCATATTCATTAATCGTGTGGCGGTTTTATTTATATCCGTCCTGTGTGCTGCTTGCATTCGTTACGTTGTGATGCGTGTTTCTGTACAATCCGTGCTGATGTTGTCTGCATGCGATGGATTCGGTGTGCTCGGCCGCATATTCCCGCAAGAGACCGTACGAGATACGGAACTTCGCTAAACGGGACGCGGGCAGCTATCCTCCTTGATAGCAGAGCTGAGCCTCATCGTGATGTCACTTTGCATAACTTTCGTTTCATCTCCGATTTGTCTGATTTTGGGAATGGATTAATTCCAAAACCAGTAACGAGAATAATCAGAAACTGTAGTTCAAATAAATAATATGATATAATTATGTTATTCAGCTTTTCGGCCTTTACAGAGTTGCTGGATATCTGGCTCAATATTGGTCCACTTCAATCGAAGAGCGACACACACACACACACACTGAGACGATTTCTGTATTTTTTTTATTTGAAGAAGCGATGAAAATCCTTCCTCACAAAGATAGATTGTAGAAAACTGCATGATGATTTTCAGTGCTTCTTCAGATAATTCGGGAAATTCACTTCTCACTGAAGGCGAGATCCAGAATTGAGCCAAACCAGGATCACAGAATTGCATTTTAAGCCCACTGTCACTTGAAGCTGAATTAACTGTTCTTTTTTTTCGATAACAAAAGGTCGTTCTCGTGACTATAAGCCTGAAATAGATCTCGAACCCACAGAAATTGCTTATAAAAGTTATTCGGAAAATATGTTTCAGAGTTTTGAGGTGGTCACAAACCCTTTCCAGAAATTCAGAATCAACAAAAAGATGATTTTCCACTAAAAAGGATTCCAATGTTGGAAAAGGTGCAAATTATCTGTCTTTTACATAACTAATGCACAACATCAGTTTTTTTTTTTCTGGAATGCCTTTATTTTGTCGTAGGCATCAGGAACAGTTAAAGAATTTTCCTGAAGGGAGAGATTTAGTACATTTAATGTCGACAAAAATGTCTGAAAGATAGGATAGTGTTGATAACCATGGTTCGTCAACAAGGAGTGATGCAAAATTAGAATAACGTTCATTTGCAAACAATAAAACTTCGTGCCTTAATTGAAATGAGCTTGTTAGTACTTTGCCCCTGGAAATCCAGCAAGTTTCAAAATGAAGCAAAAGTTGTGTATATTCACTGTCTATTTCATCTCAGAATACTGAAAATAACCTGTTATTTAATGGTCGAGTCTTAATAAACTTAATTAGCTTTACAGCGTTGTATAGCACAGTTTTAAATTCTGGTGGCATTCCTTTGGAGATCAACCTTTCCCTATGTATGAAACAATATATGCCCGATTCATATCCGGAGCCACTTCCTTGACCATAGAAACAACTCCCAAACTCCCAACTATGCCTGCCTCTAAGGACGCGAGTTCCATTTGAACAGAAGCCCATGTATTTTTCCCACCGGATCCCTTTGTGTATTATGTAATTATTGAGAGTGCGAAATATTTCTCCAGTTGTTCGGGAAAATATTAACTGCGCATCATCTTTAACATCAGTAGTCTCGTCTATTTGTAATGCATAATAAGAGCTCTTAACTGTTTCGATTAATTGAGATTGTACGTCACCTGCCATACATTAATTCTGCAACCTATAGTGTCATTGAAAGAGGAGTCAAATCAACATCTTTTAGTAACTTTTTGCCAAACATAGTTTTCACCACATCTTTTATAGTTGGAAGTAGTAAATTTTCCCCAACAGAATGAGGTTTTCCTGTTTGCGCTATGCGCAAACTTAAGAGATAGATACTTCCAGTGTCTTGCTATTAATCGAACCCATGGTCTCGATTAATAGCAATTTCTCGATTAATCGCTGAAATTAGCTTTTTTTTTTTCAAGTTGCTTATTTTTCACATCACAATGTTTAGATTCTAAATGTCGGAGTTTCGCAGGTTTCATGCACTCGTTACAATACTTTATACCATAAAACACATTGAGGTTTCTGTTCACTTTCGTCTCCACACCAAGCAAGCCCTAATTCCAAATATGAACTGTTATATTTCCTGCTGCATTGTTTCTTTGAATTGCTTGTTTCTTCTACTTTAATAGTATCAGATTTACTTTCTGTTATAACACGTGTGTCAGAATTAGGGTTACCACCTGTTTCATTTGCTCTTCTTTGCAAAGTCCTAGTTCTAAGCCACTTTTCCATTATTAAAAAAACGTTATCGATAAATACTGGGGTTAACTCACGACACAGTTTTTCCAAGTATCATTTAGCACTTCTGAAGGTATATTGAACCTACGTTGAAGAGGAAAACCTTCAGTAATAAAAATCAATAAACAACAAGCAAATGGTTGAAATGTGGATAACACATGTTCACTTCAGATCTGACAAAACAGCAAGGGAAGGCGGAAGCAATAAAACTATATTGTTGTTCACTTCACCCCTCTTATTATTCGTCATTCTGTCGCTACAAATTATTGTAGTGCCAGAATGACTAGAAATAAAAGAGGGGTGAAGTGAACAACAATATAGTTTTATTGCTTCTGCCTTTAAACATTCTGATGCTATTTGTTGGGTTTTTTAGTCTCCATTTGATTTCAATAGTCGTTGCTTACTTATTCAATTTTAATTTGTTTGGATAATTTAAAAAAAAATATTTATTTAATTAATTTAACTCTGCCTGCGGACCACCTGTCGTCTGCGGAAAACAGGTTGAGAAACCCTACTCAAAGGTATTACCGAATAAAACACCAGGCGAGCTCAACGAACAAAATCAAAGAAATCAATAACCTAAAAGCGAGTGCTATCTAACTGTGCACAACTGGAACAAGGCTGATCCAAACGTATGATCATTTTAATAACTTGAATCAATTGTAAAAAAAAAAAAAAACTCTATAATCTAAATCAATGTAAAAACGTTTTTTATACTAATTCAAATTCATAACATGAAACTTAATCATGCAAAAATTAAACGTTAAGGTCAAATTTCGATAATTTTATTTTGCTGTTCTCAGTAATTCAACCATGTATCGATATATTAAGATAGTGAGATATGAATCCAATAACTTAAAATTGGTTGATATTCTCACGTTAATTACGAAACCATTCATGGTCGTCGAGATTTTAATCATCCAGTTGGAATAGTTCTGTATTATTCATCTAAATAAATTATAATTAAATACGAAGTGCTGAATCTCTGATCATCTATGGCATAGTAGAAAACACACTGCACTCGTTCTGGTTATATATTATCGCGCACACGATGGCACAGTTTATTTATTTATGTGAGGTGAATAATGCTTTAAAGACATTCAAACATAAGCATATTATACCACTAAGTGAGGTAAATTTGCATTTAAATAATCATAATAGCAAAAGTGAAGAATATAAAAGTATATTATCTTCGCATGTTTTTTTTTTTTTTTTGCATAAACAGAAAGTAATACGAAAGAAGCACGCAATTTAGCAAGTTGTATTAATCACATCTTTATAAGAAATGAATTGTCCTATGAAGTATCACAGTGCAGTCTATCTTAGCAATATCATAGAGGATCACTACACTGCTGCATCTCTCTCTCTCTCTACCATACAGTATTGATATTAGCAATGCTGTTATTAATCATATAATCGAAACTAGCAGAAATTTTAATGCAGTCGAGAAATATATAAGTAGTTTCAAACCACCACGCTTAGATCGACTAAATGTAAATCAGTTATATGAGGAACTCATCAAAATTATTAAATATGCAGATATAAAATAATATTATATTAAAAGGGAAAAAACGATCAATCACATACGCTGTGTTAGAGAGGAATTAAAAATGATTAGGACAAAGTAAGGTCATACAAGAAGCATAGGAAGAATCCCTATAATTTAATTTTTGAAATGCCGATAAAATTTTGGTATCTGCTTGAAGTAAAATATGGAGGGAGGTAAACATCACAACTGAAAATACCAAACAAAATACACGCTGAATTCCCAGAGCGCAATGATGACCCCTGCTGCTCTTATCGAAAATAATAATCGATTTTACTATACATGGTAACCGTGATTTTCATCTTACCGACAGGGCCACGTATGCAGTCACCTTGCTTAAATAAATAATTCATTTTAACTATACACAGCAAATGAGAATGAAGGATAGAATATAGTAATTGGATTAAAAAAATAGGGGTATGGGATATTATCGAATAAATGTCCAAAAGCTACAGTTAAAGATACTTTACACCTATTAATAAATCTTTCGAATCGCGGAAATTTATAGAATGCTTGAAGGTTGTTTCTGTGCTTCCGTTAAAGGATTTAACACAAACAAAATCAGAAATTAACGGAAATTATGTATATTATTGACAGTCTCCAAGATATTGAGATTCTAATAAAAAAATCGATGAAATACTGCAATCACGTATCCTTTTACATGTCTAATAAATACTGGTTTCTGATTTGAATTCTATACAGAAAAATCCCCATTCGTGGTCCCTAAAACAGTTTAGTGGAATAAATAAAGAAAGGCACATAGCCGTTTTTCTTGATATATCCGAAGCATTCAAGTGTATGTATCATGAATGACTCCTTTAGAAAACATCTGGATACGGCATTAGAAAAGTTTATAATGATTGGTTCTAATCCTGTTCGAATGGATTTAAATAATTCACCAGCTATGGCGCCTTAAAGAGTACAACACAAGTAATAAAATACACAGTAATACAACGGTTCGATGCTAGCACCAACGTATTTTCAAGAAACAGTTGATCAAAATGAAGGTATATATATATATATATATATATATATGAGACCTTGTGTAGCTTCAGACGATGATTCAAATGCTGTGAAAATTGCAGGAATATATTGTTCGTCAGGCGGAAGCGATCTGTGAGAAAAGAAGAAAAAAATAGTTCCAAATTACAACCACCAAGGGAATTAAAAGCATTATATTCATGGAATTTGCATATCACTCAAAGCGACAGGTACCAGGATGGTTTAAAACGATGGACACCGGATTTTTCCCCTTTATCCTGGTTAATACTGTCTCCACTTTAGGCACTAATCTTCTACAACGTGCTTTGCTCATGAAGCTAAACGACTTAATAACTGTAATACTGTCTATACTGCACAAATTTCGTCGCCTGAACAATGTCGGTGAGGTCCACTATATCCATGTGCTGTGCGACGAACGTTACTCATTTTGATAAAAAGGGATTGTTGGGAGTTTGTCCTGGCAGAGGTCACAAAGCAATCGGTTAACAACAAGTGAATGAACTTTGCTACTGCCGTTCCGGAGTAGGCCAAGAAAAAGAGCATTGGTTTCCAGTGCACGTGCTTTTTCAAAACATATAGATGTGCCTTACACAACTTAGCGGTAAATTCTACGAAAGATTCTGCATTTCTGCCGTAGTAGGGGGTGGCACTTTGAACAAGATGAAGATCTAGAAAAGATAAGGATTCGTGACGTCATTGTTTGATCAGATAAGAGTTTGCATGACGTCATTGCTATCGTTGTGTGTTGTTATCAGATTTCGTGACGTCATGAGTATGGAATGCTTGGAATTTCCCTGGGGGACACAAATCTCTCTCTCTCTCTGTGATGTCACGTTGTGTTATTTAATTCATGTATGGAATTCTGGGTGATAGATAGAGATAAGATAACGATCAAGATCTTTGGTTCGAGTGTGAAATTGTGGGTAAAGGTTACAATATGGAATTCTGGGTAATGTTTTCAGTGGTGGCCTATGAGTAATTCTTTTAGTATGGAATTCTGCATAATGTTTAGAGTATGGAATGTTTAGAATTTCCATAGGGGGAATATCCGTCATCGATGTCACGTTGTGTCTTTGGTTAGAGTGTGGTATTGTGGGTAATGGTTAGAGTATGGAATTCTGACAAGATTGAGATGTAGATAAGGTAAGAATTCGATAAGTGACGTCACATTGTGTGTTTGGTTTGAGTGTGGAATTGTGTGTACAAGTTCGCATATGCAAATCTGGGTGATGGTTAGAGTATGGAAACCTTGGAATTTCCCTGGGGAACACAAGATTGAGATGTTGATAAGATAAGAATTAGATAAGTGACATCAGGCTGTGTGTTTGGTTCAAGTGTGGAATTGTGGGTACAGGTTCTTGTATGGAATTCTGGGTGATGGTGAGAGTATCCAATCCCTTGAAGTTCCCTGGGGGATACATCCAACAATGATGCCACGTTGTGTCTTTGGTTCGAGTGTGGAATTGCAGGTGATGGTTCGAGTATGGAATTCTGACAAGATTGAGATGTTGAAAAGATAAAAATTAGTTAAGTGACGTCACGTTGTTTCTTTAGTTCGAGCGTGGAATTGTGGGTAATGCTTAGAGCATGGAAATCTGGGATGTAGCGGTATTTGTCAGTGATGTGAGATGTGTTTATTGTTCACATGTGGCATTATTCGTAATGATTAGAGATTGGAATTCTGGGAGGATATTTGCTCAAGTGATGGGGTCTTTGGCTCAATCGTGGAACAATGAGAAAATATTTGTCAGTAGGTACCAGTAGACATTTTCTAAAATAATTAACTACTGGATATCAGTGGTCTTCCCCTCATTTCTCCTTCAAACACACACACACACACATCACTAAAAGTCAACGGTGTCTAATCATGACACATATAGTCACTTTTGTTGTTTATGCACATTCCGTCTGTGATGCTAATGACACCAACATTCTAATCGAGATTATTGGTTCTGGTTTTCGAGTATATGGATGAAATGTTTACAGTAGGGTATGTATCATGGACAACCATTCATGAAATGAAAAAACATAATCGTTTTTTCATGAACAGGTTTGCCTGTTAATTTTGATTTTTACCCTTACTCCTATTTGGTTCTTAGTGACAGACTTGTATTAAGGGATAAAATTATGAAATCATATATCAACTTCTAAGCTTACTGGATATCAGTGGTATTACCCTCACCCCCACAAATGCACACACACACTTTTTAATTCTTTAATGTTGACATATTCTAAAATAGTTAATTACTGGAATCTCAGTTTTACTGCTTCTATGTCATGTTTAAGATCTTAAAACTTCATTACTTTTCTAATTAAATGTTAACTTTATTACAAATTCTAAGCAGAATAAATATTCTTGAATATGGAGAACACATCACGACACCTAAATTTATTTGACTGAAATATTATTTACAAGTATATTCACAATGCAAAATTCAAACATATAATTATGTAGAATTATTTCATAAGATTTGTCTCTCTTGCTATTTTCCTGAAGAAAGAAAATTTTAAAAGGTTTTGGGTTTGCTCATTTTTTTACTTGACAGATTGTTCACTCAATGTCACTCAAGTTTGGGTGACATCACTGACAGATATCTGCAAATGGAGAGATCACTCATCTCTTCTTGAATGAGGGGGTCATTGTAGGGAAGACTGGTGTCACCCCTTTGACTACTCTGTCACCCTCCACCACCTAATGCTATTTTTTTCCATCCCACAATTTCAGACATGAGTGACAGAACTAGTCACTCGCTCTTACATCAAAAATACTGTTTCAGGAAGTAATATTAGTAACTCTCGATGGTGTTTTCAAAAATAAAGAGAAGGTACATTTTCTTTTGTTTTCACACAGTTGAACATGATAAAAGTTTAAAATCATGTGACTGACAGTCGAAACGTATTTCAAACCTTAACAAAAGATAGAGCTAGCAAATAATGTAATTGTGGGTTTTTCGATGCATTTTACAAAATAAATTAAATAGTGACAATTTTGTTACTATATTAGAATAGAAAAGCCAAAACAAATTTGTGAGTTTGCAGACAAATCTTGAGAAATTTCTTGCCACAAAATCATCAGAGACTTTTTTTGAAAATCCACTCAGTGAATTATTAGTCTTATTTGTTCATGCCAACCTTCAAATATTTCAAGAAACCGTGTCAACTCTTTGGGGAAAAAAATCAGCTACAGAAGTAGCTTGGAAGCACAAGGAATTGGATGTAAAATTAATAGCCAGAATTTTTAGTGCAGAAATTTATCATGAAAAGTATAGTATCAGACCTAATGTTCAGTTGAAACAATAATAACAATAATAAATAATTACTTTATTTGTGTTGGAAAAAATACTTAACATAATAAGGATAAAAAATATACAAAACCATTGGAGGCACAAAGATAAGCTTTTCCCTATGATGTCACAAAGTAAGATAAAATCACATCAACATCATATCCAACAGCATGTGAAAACATGTCCATGAGTCTCTGCACAAATTTTACATTTTTGAAGAAACGGTCAGGGCAAAGAGTACTATAAGGAATAACAATCGAATGCCTTTTCAGTTACTGCAATTCGTTCATACACTGCGGCTATCGTATTGTGTTGTGTTGTGCTGTTTTGTGTACAGTAAAGTAAAATAATGGGTGAGCCACAAAAGCCTTTGAAATTTTCTTTCTTCAGGAAAATAGCACAAGCCAAAACTCTCCACATATCTCTAAAAATAAGGAAACCGATTATTATTTTGGAAGATATGTATGGTAATATGGTTATCCAGGAGTACTTGGAAAACGTTTTGCCGGAAGTTGTCTGATATCCTTACCTACATGCAAAGTAGAGTAGACTAGGAATTGGACATTGGAGACTGTTATATTCTCAAATGCCAAGATGATGAACTAATGGTCGATGATACAAGAGATGGTGGAAGTAAAGTTTTCTCTATTAGTTGTGAAGAAGCTGAGAGATTTCCACCAAAAATGTATGACATTGATAATCAATTACTATTTTTGAAAACTGAATTACCAGCTATTCGTATCATGGGAAGAATCAGCACAACCCATTTAAATTCATTGATGATTAAATTAGACCTTCAAGTCTTCATTCAATTTGATAAAGATTCTTTATTATGGGACATTTACAAACACTATACGAATACTGCTTGTACATATGTCGTGACAAAATAATACATGGAAAGTTTAGGGAGGCACTGTGTCATATCCAGGCTAACACCTTATCAGATGTATGGTGTTCAATCTTAAGACTCTTTTGCATGACCAGCTATTTTGATTGCAATGTAACCAAGAAACAGTGAGTAACGAATATTTGCTTTATTGATCTCATTGGAAAATGTTAAGAGTGTAAACTAAATATTGTGAAATATTTCTAGGTAATTACATGTTCGAATTTTTCTCTGTGAATATACTTGTAAATAACATTTCAGCAAAATAAAATATGCATTTGTAAACTTAAAAAGGAACAAAGTTTTGTGTTGTTGGTGTCTTTTCCACAGTGAAATTTTTACTCAGTTATTCTGTTTAGAAATTGATATATAAATCCATAACTCTATACCTTAATGCAATTCTGTTTAATTATTTTAAAAAAGTTAACGTTTCTTTAGGAAAGAGTAATAAACGCTTAAGGTCTAGAAAAATGACATCTATACAAAGAAGATATGTGTAAAAATCGGTGATGACAAAAATCTTTAAGCAGAAACATTAACACAGATCATAATACATCATAATACAAGAAAATGTAAATGTAAAAAAAAATCACTATTGTGAAATTAATGTCAGGATTGGGGAAAAAGTGTGGAAAACTGATATCCTGTAATTAATTATTTTAGAAAAATGTAATCCTACCTATTGACATTGTTTGAGTTATATAAGTAAAACGATTATTGGAAACATGTATTTCTGCTTAATTATGCATGCAAAAAATATTGAAGATTTTTTACTCAGTTATTCTGCTTAGAAGTTGATATATCATTTCATAATTTTATCCCTTAATGCAAGTCTGTCACTAAGAACCATATAGGATTAAGGGTAAAAATCGAAATTAATAGGCAAACCTGTTCATGAAAAAACGACATTGATTGTTCATGGTACATACCCTACTGTAAACATTTTGTCCATATACTTGAAAACCAGAACTGATAATCTCAATTAGAATTTTGGTGTCATTAGCATCACAGAAGGACCATGCATAACCACCAAAAGGGGGAATATGAGTCATGATTAGACACCATTGACTTTTACACTCATATAAAGATAACACTATAGTCTAAATTTTTAAATGTTTGGAACTTTGTAACATAATATAACAGAGATAATATTCAGTTGAAATAATAATAAATAACTATTTATTTGTGCTGGCAAAAGAAGTTTCTAATAAGAAAATGCTAATGCAGAGTCCAATCCCTTGTTTGTCTCATTTCCTTTTGTTAAAACTTACTAATGCTAAAGATAAATATGGCAGTTGTAAAGTATAGTCTGTGGGAATGTTACAATATGAAGAGTAAAGAATCCTATAAGAAACAAGAATCGAGTGCATTTTTCAGTTTATTTAATTTCTGTATGTTAGATTCAGAAAAAAAGACAATATTGTAAATAATATTTTAGTCAAATAAAATGTGTAAACTTAAATGAACAACTTATGGTGTCATTGATGTGTTCTGCAAATTTAAGAAACTTAACATCTATTTTTGAAGTCACAGTGAATTCACACACAACTTTTTGCTAAGTTATTCTGCTGAGAATTTTTAATAAAGATAACATTTAATTAGAAAAATAACGAACTGTTTAAGATCTTAAACATAACATAGAAGCAGTAAAAATGAGATTCATGTAATTAATTATTTTAGAAAATGTGAACATCAAAGATAATAATAATGTGTGTATGTGTTTGAGGGGATACCAGTGATATCCGGTAATTAATTATTTTAGAAAATGTCAACATGAAAGAAAAAAAATGTGTGTGTGTGTGTGTGTTTGAGGGGGTGAGGAAGACACTACTGATATCCAGTAGTTAATTATTTTAGAAAATGTCTACTGGTATTTATTGACAAATATTTTCCCTTAGTTCCACAATCGAGCCAAAGACACCATCACTTGACCAAATATCCTCCCAAAATTGCAATGTCCAATCATTACCCATAATGCCACATGTGAAAAAACTCATCTCATGTCACTGACAAATACTGCTCGATCCCAGAATTCCATGCTCTAACCATTACCCACAATTCAACACTCGACCCAATGACACAACGTAATGTCACTTATCTAATTCTTATTTTATCAACATCTCAATCTTGTGTTCCCCCAGGGAAATTCCAAGGATTCCATACTCTAACCATCACCCAGATTTGCATACGTGAACCTGTACACACAATTCCACACTCAAACCAAACACGCAATGTGACGTCACTTATCGAATTCTTATCTTATCTACATCTCAATCTTGTTAGAATTCCATACTCTAACCATTACCCAGGATTCCATACTCTAACCATCACCCACAATTCCACAATCTAACCAAGGACACAATGTGACATCAGTGACTGACATTCCCCCCCCCGCCACACACACACGCACACGGAAATTCTAAACATTCCATACTCTAAACATTATGCAGAATTCCATACTAAAACCATTATTCATAAGCCACTGCTGAAAACATTACCTGGAAAATTCCGACTCGAACCTTTACCCACAATTCTACACTCGAACCAATAACACAGCTTGACATCATTGATGGATGTGTCATCCTGGGAAATTCCAAGGATTCCATACTCGAACCAAAAGACACAACATATCGTCACAGAGAGATGTGGTCCTTTTCTTATCTCTAACCATCACCGACAATTCCATACACCAACAATTATCCAGAATTTCATATGCCAACAATTACTCAGAATTCCAAACTCGAACCAAACGACACAACATGACGTCACAGAAATTCCAAGCATCCCATACTCATGACGTCACGACATCTGATAACACACACACACACACAACGATAGCAATGATGTCATACACATTCTTATCCAGTGGCTATGGAAATTTTAACAAAGGGCTCACCTCATCAAGCAAAAGCAAAAGAAAAAATAAGCCTAACTTAGACCTTAAAATACTTATATTGCTACTTTGTAGATCTTCCGACAGATATGATAATTCCTGTAGGATATCAATCATTAGCCACCTTACCGGCCATTAAAGATCAAATACGCACCCACAAAAGCTTCGTATCCATCATAAATTTCAATGTAATATCAATGGTATTACAATTTTAATATGCACTTTGCACCCATGGAAATGTGAATGTATATATACGTCCTAGCTGGTAGCATGATTAATGCTAGATCTTTTAAAAATTCCAAATTGAGAAGTCGGTTTAAAAACCGCTGATATTCATCGTTCGATGCAAAATGCTTGCATAAAGCTGGTAATTTCTCCACAAAGCAAGAGCTGTTCGTAAACTGCAAGCTGCCCATCTTGGTACAAACACACGACCGATTTTTAAAATTTCGATACCAAGGTCTTTTGCAATCGTATTTAATTCTCGCTGATTTTTTGGAGATTGACGATAAAAAGCATATATTTCATCCGTAAATATTTCAAAATGATTTATTTCTTTAATGTTTTTTTATTGAAACGTCTAATGCTAAGTGTAAACGATGAGCGCAATGCCAAATCACAACGTTGGGAAATTTTTGTAGAAGTTCAATTGCAATACCTGCTTTGTTTCCTAACATTACACTAGCTCCATCAGAACAAAATGCAATGAAATGATTTTTATATAGTTATCAGAAAATCCATATGAATTTAAAGTATCAGTTATAGTAGCATGTATACATTCCATGGTGGTATTTTCTAGTTCTACAAGATTATTAAACAAGAACAAGGGGCTCCAAAATTTCAGAAAAATTTAATAAAGGATTCGCGCGAGCCCCTTATAGCTCACCACTGCTCTTATCTGATCAAGCAATGGTGTCACGAATCCTTATCTTATCTTGATCTTGTTCAAAGTGCCACTGATACTGCTTCTACCCATTCAAGAGAATAGCGACATAGGAGTTGGTCTCGCAGGACTTTGAAAGCCGACTGACATTCGCTTTAACATTCGTCGTTCGAATTGAGTTTGACGATGTGTGGTCGTGGATGATTTTGTAGGGACACGAGGCTCACTTTTCCCTGTACGATGCTGGGAATACCCGCAACTGCCGTGTGTGGGCAATGCAAAACTTGCATGCAATCTTACAAATTCCTTTGCATGCACCCAAAGTTACTATCTGGTGCAGATTTACAGATTCGTTAATCATTGGACCATTTTTTCTTTGAAGACTGGCAGTCACATCCTATGACCTGCTCAGTTGCTATCAAGAGATATTGGAATATGATTTTGTTATGCGCCAACTAGCAGAACCTGTGCATGAATTTAGTTATTGTCATGAAGGATGGGGTCCTACCACACATCTGTCGATTGACAGATGTGTGGTAAGTCCAGGAGGTTTTTCCAGAGCATTTCACGGAAGCCAGAGTGATTAGACTTTTCTCCCATTGCACACGGCCGTCTCCTTCACCTGATCTGATGCCTTCTCAACACTGAAAGAAAGCACAACGCATTTGCGCAATATCCTTCCCGGTACATTACTATATCAACATTCCGCACTTCATACAGGGCCCAGGTATATCAAATATCACTTCCGCATGAAGCAAAATGTATTCCTGTAAAGTTAATGACCTTTCTGATCAAACGTTTTTGCAAAGTGATTTCGTTCGCTAATGTGATTGCATTAATATGACCAGAAAATACCATTGAGGATTTAAAAAATCGAATTCAAATGACATCACAATGTTCAAACTATATCAGTGGTGTAGCATTAATGGCCTTGAAATCAACACCAATAAAACTAAATACAGTATGTATATTTCAGTTTAGCTAAATCCCAATGCGCTGTTTAATTGTAAATGAATTATACTGGTATTTAAATTGTATCCGTTATTTATTCAAAAGAATGAAGAAGAGTCGTGTAATTACAGTCTCCATATCAACAGCCAACCAGAAATGGAACTCCTTTATCTCATTTTTGACAACTAAGTTGAAATTCGGAATTAATGGAATATATCAAAATGTTGTACTATTCATGGATAAATTCTGTACTACAATATGGTAAGCCCGTTATTAAAGATTAGTACATCAATCTTCTTTCTTTGACACGAAGACAAAATAGAATAATCAGAGTTATAGCCATTACTAATTTCTTCACATATTCTTACCTAGTGATCTAGGTAAGAATATGTGAACGAATAAGAAAATTGTAACGTGTGGACACGCACACGTTACAAATAGCATATAATTTTCTCAATTATATGCTATTTGTAACGTGTGCGTGTCCACATACAGTAAATAAAAAGTTTAATTTTGCAGTGATTCCTACATTTGAATTTTTATAGTAACCAATATGGCTACGGTTCTTGTTACACATATTGTACAATTCCTTCTTATCTATTTCCATTTTTTTTCATTCGTAAGACTTTTCTTTAACCTATCAATCTCTATATTCATCGTGTGTAATCATGACTAATGTATTCATTTGTACTACTTTTTCAGCGCAAATAAACTTTCTACTTGAGAAATTATAGTAGTTTATACAACTTGTTTGGAAGTTGTAGTAAGATAAGCATGGTGTAAAAAATATTGCATTTTCACATTAGGATGCAGAAAAGATGCAAACAGAATAGGTGACATCTACCAAAATTAGAGACTTCATATCACAGCAGTATAATGGCGGGTTTGGTGCTATTGAGGCTTTCGTACGGGAGATAAACGTGAATGTGGCAAAAGATATATATACACACTAGATTCTCAGCAGAGGGTGAGAACGAAGTATATATAACAGCATGCATTGCCATTTTAGCACAAATTAGTGCAGGGTGTTTAATTATTATTTAAGACTTTACGTTTGATACAGGAAAGACGAAAGAACTTGGGGGGAAAAAATGGAAAATATGCAACTGAAATCGAGCGTAATTGGAAGAACCATAATATTGTCTTCTTTGGTTGAAAAAGAGTTGGAGTTCATTTCCCTTGTAAGGAGGGGAATACTTTAGTGGGTTTTCTGAATTGAAGGTGATCGCCGAACTAATCCAATCCCTGCAAGCGGAATTTAAAATATAGAAAAAATCCATAACCAAATTCCGGTTGCAGAAATATTCCGAACTACTGCCAAATAATTATAATGGCAGCAGATGGTACAAATGTTGAAATGTGGCTAAATGGAGGCTTACGTAGCGTGGAGGGAGGGTGCGTAGAATGAAAGTCCCAACCGCATTGATGCATTCGACTGTAGAGTTATCACCTTGTAATAAAAATTACCTAATAGAGCACGTTTTGGAATGGACTGGTTTGAGAGTGCTGATTGGGTGTATGAGAGAGAGAGAGCCGTTTCACATCCGACTATGTAGAGATCGTACAGTGTTGACCTGTCACGTGTACAAAAGTGTAAAAACTTTCATTATGGAAGGGTTGCACATAACAATATCCAAATAATCAGCATAAAAAGAATTACAGTTGCAAAAATTACGACTGTAATTTAAAGATAAAAATAAAATGTAAAAATACATTCAGTCATAAAATTTTGAGTAGTCCCGTGTTTCACATTTTTATAAACAAATCGTTTTATAAGTAAATATGTTTTAATATTTATAGCTTATCATACTAAATTATAAATTTATATTCATTACTACAGTGACAAGGGTATGAAAATTAACGCAATTACAGAGCACTCATTAAAATCCAGAGATTCCTTTGTTTCAAAACTATAATGAACTAAAGTAGATTTATTATGTAGAACTTTAATCACAGAAGTTCATTACTGTAATTGAATTTGATAAGGTTTATAAGGTCATATAATTAATAGATTGAACATTGTTTAATTATATTCAGAACATTATGTGCTTCAAATTTGTTTAAAACGAACAATATTCCTAAGCCCATTTTTGGTATAAGTAATTTTATCTCTATTACAACTGTTTATTGTATTTTTTTGCAGGAAAAAATAAATTGAAATTCGCTGATACAGGCAAAGAAGAAAATCTGTACGTGCTCTCTTTCTGTCAACAACAGTGCAAATTATTTCGCAAATACTTTTCTTATGTAAAACTTGGTGTGGAAAAACTCGGACTCCTAGTTATTCTCAGAATTTGTTAAAGAACTACTCAAAATAACTCACTCGGAACTAATTGTGTACAATTATGCAGTTCAGATCACATGGTAATAATCGTTAATTTCAAGAATTACAGGAAACAAATTTATTCATGCATGCGCAAGAAACCTTTATCTAAAGTGAAAATCGTTGAAACATTTTAGGGATCACCTAAAATCGTTTATCGACCACAAAAGAAACCGTTCTCTTTTAAATTTTACACTAAGATATTTACAAATTGCGAATGCAGAAGAGTTACGATAGTTCATGCTCAGCAGCAAAAACTGTTGTAATATTTGTGGAAAGACGTATCGCAAATCAGGTAGCTTGAAAAGACATTTATTCGTTCACACTCACTCTCAATCATTCTCTTGTGAAACTTGTGGTAAGACATTTCCAAAATCCCGTAATCTTAAAAACCACTTACTGATTCACAGTAAGAAGTCTTTCTCTTGTGAAAACCTGTGGGAAATCTTTTTCCATATCAAGTAAATTGAAAAGACATTTGTTAGGTCATACTCAACAAAACCGATTCTCTTGTAAGAGTTCTGGAAAGACATTTTCATTCTCTAGTAAGCTGAAGAGACATTTATTAGTTCACACTAAAGAAAAACCATTCCCTTGTGGTAGTCGTGAGAAGGCATTTAAATACTCAAGTAACTTGAAAACCCATTTGCTAGTTCATACTCAACAAAAACCATTCTCTTATAACATTTGTGGAAAAGCCTTTTCGAGGTCAAGTAACTTTAAAAACTCATTTGCTTGTTCATTCTCAAGAAAAACCATTCTCTGAGAGTTGTGGAAAGGCATTTTCACATTCAAGTGTCCTGAAGAGACACGGGTTAATTCATACGCAAGAAAAACTATTCTCTTGTAAGAGTTGTGGAATGGCATTTTCTGACCCAAGTAACCTGAAGAGACATTGCTTAGTTCACACTAAAGAAAAACCATTTCATTGTCATAGTTGTGGTAAGGCATTTTCCAACTCAAGTAACTTGAAAAGCCATTTGCTAGTTCATACTCAAGAAAAACCATTCTCTTGTAATGATTGTGGAAAGGCATTTTCACAGTCAAGTACCCTGAAGAAACACTTGTTAGTTCACACTCAAGAAAAACCTTTCTCTTGTGATAGTTGTGGAAAAGCATTTTCACAGCCAAGTACCTTGAAAACCCATTTGCTTTTTCATACTCAAGAAAGAATATTTACTTGTGAAAATTGTGGAAAGGCATTTTCACGGACAAGTACCTTGAAAACCCATTTGTTAGTTCATACGCAACAAAAACCATTCTCTTGTAAGAGTTGTGGAAAGGCATTTTCACAATCAAATAACCTGAAGAGACATTTATTAGTTCACACTAAAGAAAAACCATTCCCTTGTCATAGTTGTGGAAAGGCATTTTCACGGACAAGCACCTTGAAAACCCATTTGTTAGTTCATACGCAACAAAAACCATTCTCTTGTAAGAGTTGTGGAAAGCCATTTTCACAATCAAGTAGCCTGAAGAGACATTTATTAGTTCACATTAAAGAAAAACCATTCCCTTTTCATAGTTGTGGAAAGGCATTTTCACGGTCAGATGACTTGAAAATCCACTTGCGAGTTCATACTCAAGAAAAACCATTCTCTTGTAAGGATTGTGGAAAGGCATTTTTAGATTCACGTAACCTGAAGAAACATTTATTAGTTCACAATAAAGAAAATTCATTCTCCTGTGATACTTGTGGAAAGACATTTTCATGTTCAAGTAACTTGAAAACCCATTTACTGCTTCATACTCAAGAAAAACCATTTAATTTCGAAAATTGTGGAAATTCCTTTTCACAGGCATTTTGAAAACCCACTCGTTAGTTCATACGCAACAAAAATAATTCTCTTGCAAGGATTGTGGAAAGACATTTTTAGACTCAAGTAACCTGAAGAAACCTTTATTAGTTCAAAATAAAGATAAATCATTCTCCTGTGATTCTTGTGGAAAGACATTTTCACGTTTAAATAACTTGAAAACCCATTTTCTGCTTCATACTCAAGAAACACCATTCTCCTGTGAGACTTGTGGAAAGGCATTTTCTCTCTCAAATAAGTTGAAAATCCATTCGCTAATTCATATCCAAGAAAAGTCTTTTATCATTGAGAGTTGTGGAAAGGCATTTCACAATCACGTAGCCCGAAGAGACATTTTTTAGTTCACACTAAAGAAAAACCATTCCCTTTTAATAGTTGTGGAAAGGGATTTTCATGGTCAAATGATTTGAAAACCCACTTGCGAGTTAATACTCAAGAAAAAACATTCTCTTGTATGGATTGTGGAAAGGCATTTTTAGACTCAAGTAACTTGAAGAAACATTTATTAGTTCACACTCAATAAAACCATTCTATTTTGATAGTTGTGGAAAAGAATTTTCACAATCAAGTTACTTGAAACCATTTGTTTGTTCATACTCAAGAAAAATCAGTTACTTTTGGAAATTGTGGTAAGACATTTTCACAGGCAAGTACCTTGAAAATCTATTTGTTAGTTCATATGCAACAAAATTCATTCTCTCGTAAGAATTGTGGAAAGGCATTTTTACACTCATTTAAAGGCGGAAACATTTAATAGTTCATACTAAAGAAAAACCATTTTCTTGTGAGATTTGTGGAAAGTCATTTTCACATTCATTTACATTGAAACCCATTTGGTAGTATATACTCAAGAAAAACCATTTGTTTATGCGAATTTTGGTAATGCATTTTCCCACTCAAGTAACCTGAAAAGCCATTTGTTAATCCACACGCAAGAAAAGGGAAGCCATTTTTACAGTCAGATGATATGAAAAGACACTTGTTAGCTCACCCTTAAGAAAAACCATTCATTAGTTCGAATACGCAGTGAGACCATTTCTTCATTTTTTTTCTTAAATGGTTTTTAACGAGATATTATTATTATTATTATTATTATTATTATTATTATTATTATTATTATTATTATTATTATTATTATTATTACGGGCTACTCCAGGGAGTCCTTAGACTCATCGAGGGAGGCCCTAAACATCATGTTCACACAACTGTTCAACACTCTCACAGTATCTATCATACCTTGCCTTGAACTCGCTCACTGTCATAGCACCCACAACAGACTCTGGCAGCTTATTCCACTCATTTACCACTCTAAAAGTAAAGAACCCAGCTCTAACACCCCTGCTAAGCACGCTCTTGCCCAGCTTCCATGGGTGTCCCCTAGTTCTCCCACCACCAGTCCTGATCTCAAAAATATCCTCTGAATCAATCCTATAGAATCCTATTAGCAATTTGAATGTCTCAATCATATCTCCCCTTTTCCGCCTATCAACTAGTTTCTGCAACCCACAAATCTTCAACCTGTTCTCATATGGTTCATTCCATAGGCCTGCTATCATCTTAATCACTCGCCTCTGGATCCTCTCCACCTCCTCCCCATCAAGAAGGAACCGAGGTGACCAAATCTGGGCACAGTAGTCGAGATGAGGTCTTATCAGGGCTCGGTACAGAGGTACTATAACTTGCTTGTCTCTGCTCGTCAAGGTATTTTTCAACAACCAAGTGAGTTGATGAGCTGATTTAGCTACTTTCGCAATGTGCCCCCCTAAATTTCATCTCCCTATCCACCAACACTCCCAAGTCCCTGGCCTCATCAATCTCTTGCAGTACAGTTCCACCAATGTGGTATACTGCTGCTAATCTTTTCACTCCGAAATGCATAACCTTACATTTTGTCACATTAAATTGACATCCATTCTCCTTAGTCCAGAGCTCCAATCTATCTAAGTCATCTTGCAAGACTTTGACATCTGCATTCACTATAGCCCTACCCAACTTTGCATCATCAGCGAACAAATGAACTGTCCCACTTAGACCCTTCCCTATATCGTTAATGAACAGATTAAACAGCAGTGGTCCAAGAACAGAACCCTGTGGCACACCACTAGTCACAGGCCATCTTTTGGACTCTACTCCTGAATAAACTACTCTTTGATATCTCTCCATCAACCACCCAGCTATCCATCTCACCAACCCTATATCCATTCCCATATGTTGTAGTTTACGGATTAGAATTCCATGTGGTATCCTGTCAAACGCCTTTGCCAGGTCCAGCAGTATCACTGTGAGCCCATTTCCCTTATCCAGTTCAGCCGTCACCTTGTTATAAAACTTGAGAGCAAGTTACTGAGGCATGATCTACCCTTCACAAAGCCATGCTGTCCTCTGTACAGTATCTCCTTTTCATCAATCCATTCCTGTATTTTTCCCTTGACTACTTTCTCCAAGACCTTGACAACGACTCCTGATAGGTTGATCGGTCGGTAATTTGCAACCATAGTCTTGGATCCTCCTTTATGCAGTGAAACTATTTTACCCTCTTTCCACGCCTTCGGGACTAAGCCAGACCCGAGACTCAGATTAAACAACATGGTTAAGGGCACTGATAATTCCTTAGCCGCTTCATGCAAGACCCGTGCCGGTATACCATCCAATCCCACAGATGTATTCACATTAAGGTTCTGTAATAGACTATTCACCTCCACTTCAATCATCACAATTCCCGTATAAACTAATGGTTCCTTCATTTTTTCAACGTCATCACCTGGATGATATACTTTTGCAAAGTGCGCGCTCAGTAACTCCACTATATCGACTGGTTCAGTGAACTTTTTACCATCGTCATTCCTTAAAATCATTTTGCGATGTACAGTTTTTTCTTGCTTGCAGCATATTGAAAGAACTGTTTGGGATTCTCTTTTGCTTGCATAGCTAGTTTCCTTTCATAATCGGCTTTTGCTGTTTTTACCACACTCGTTACCCTTCTGGCCTGCACTTTATACCGTTCGTGTGCCTGCAGGTCACCCCTTTCTTTAAATTCCCTCCATAGTTGTTTCTTTTTTTGCAGCTCAAGCTTAATGGTGTTATTCATCCATTTAACCCCTACTTGTTTCACTATTCGGACCTTAGGTATACAATCAGCCATAACCTCCTGTAAATGCTCTTTGACCACTTCCCATGCTCTATCGACGTCCAGCCCTTGCAGTTGTACATGCCATGGCACTGATCCAAGCAATCTCCTAAGCTTGTCATACTTGCCAGCACGGTAATTCCACATATACCCTGTCTTAATCACAAATTGCACACCTTTAGCCACCTCCCAGGTCAAGACCTTATGATCACTCTCACCAATAGGTGACAACATGGTCATATTCATTACAGTCAAATTTTGAGATGCAATTACCAGGTCAAGCACTCTCACACCCCTAGTATTTTCAATTACATGCTGTTTCAGTTAGTTATCCCTTAATAATTGAATAAAATCCATTTCCTTCCTCACATGTGTCCTCTCCTCCTTCCAATCAATGTTACCATAGTTGAAATCCCCCATAATAATTACCCTCCTTCCACTCATTTCATCAATTTCCCTATGCATACTATCTCCACCATCTATTCCATCACCTGGTCTATAGCAGCACCCAACTGTATATTTTATTCTGCCAGTCTCAATCTCACACCAAATAGCCTCAAATGAGCTCCTTTCACTATCCTGCAATACTTCAATTCTCCTTGGCTGCAGTTCATCAGCTATCATCAATAACACCCCTCCCCCAATTTTATTCTCTCTGTCCCTCCTAAACATACTATAACCTACACATTCTATCCCACTCACTATATCATCTTTCGTCAGCCTGTTTCACTAATGCCAATAACCTGTGGCCAGGAAGAGCCAATCAAGGCCAAAAATTCTTCCTTCTTGTTCCTAATACTCCTGGCATTAGTATACATGAATTGCAGTGATCCCTTTTTCCCACCCCTATCTTGATGCGTTATTCTAAATGTCCCATTCCCATTTTTTGTCCTTAGTGCTGGCTCAGGTACATTATATACATTTTTACACTCAACTGTCTCACTGATGTCTGGATATCCACTTCCCCCCCTCCTTGGTAGTTCTAGTTTCCCTGGTTCTGCACATCCAGATTTTATTTCATTGTGCAAGCGTTTTCGAGATACTTCTTAGTTCATTATCAATAAAAAAAATATCTGAAATGTCTGGCAAGCCGTTTTAGCAATATGGCATTTATAGAGCCATTTATTTGTTTCCATTCTGAAAAATTCAGTTTATATTGAAAATTTTGACAAATTTTATTTCACATTAAGCGACTTTTATAGCGATTTATTGGTTAACGCTAAGTAAAACCCATTTTCCAGTTAAATATGAGATGCACTCCTTTCGTGAGCAGGCAGCTTATTTGGTTATTGATTGGTTGAAACATTCAGTGAGGAAAGGCTAATTTTTCATTTGTTTTGAAATGGTTTATAACGAGAAAGAATTTCATTATGTTTTGGAAATCAAGTTACTTGGAATGGCATTTAAGAGTTCGATATCAGTAAAAACTTGGTTAGAAAAATTTCTTCCAACTAAGTAAACTGTAAACAGTAATTTACACTTCAGGCAAACCCTTGACTCGTCTGCATATTGTTGCAATATTGGCACAGCTGAATATCTAGAAAACACATTTCTTTGTTCATGCTCAAGAAAAATCATTCACCATATAAGATCACCTGCAAAATAAAGTGATGATACTAATCAGAGCTCTCAAGATATTAAATAACTTATTTTAATGACTCATATTTTGTAGAACTTGAAGGAAGAAAGTTTGCGACTGAGTGTCATGTGATACATTGCAAAAGCCATTTGCTTGCATAATATGTTAAGAAACCTAAATCAGCAGATCCACATAAGTCCGTTCACGTTCGCTTAGAAGGAACGCCTTGTATGTATATTATTTGATTGTGTAATTCACCTCTCAAGATGCCTGGCTTTTTAAAGCGATTTATCATATGCGATAAATCATTTTGCTTTTAAACACGAACCTTTTAGCATGACATCAACCAATTTAAATAAAATTTCTTTTACATTCAGAAACCTCTCCAATAGAAAATCAACAGTTTATTTCGAATTTAAATTAAATCAATTACTTCATAGTCTCACAAGATACAATGCCTTCGCAAATTATACGAGATTAGCGTTTTCTACAATCAATATTTAAAACATTTCTATTCCAATGAATGTTATTTTTAATATATTTTAACTGTGGGTAGAATTTTTTCAGATCTTGAAGAGAAGCATTCAAAAATGCATTTTATTTGGTTCTAAGTTAATTAATCTTCCTGGAATTGTTTCCTCAATAAAAGTTTCACACTTTGAAAATATTAGTAGAATAGTTAAATATTATGTAAACAGTTTATTTCGAAAAATTAAGAATTTAATGTCCAATTTGTATCTGTGTTTGTTAAGTCTTGCTTAGCATTTTGAGTTTATTAATTGTTTACATAATTCATGTTGTGATTAGTAATTTATCATTCTTTTTTGTAACTGCATCTGTATGGTAGTTATCAACTTATACTCTTTTCTGTTTCATGTATGGTCATGTTTATTGGTAATTTAATGTTAAGTATAACTTAATATCCTTCTCAGAAAACTTCTGATGCACCATGTGATTATTTATCCATGTGTGTGTATTTACAGTTTGTAAAAGCAGTTGTTCTTTTTAACGTATCTCTCTAAATCTGTTCTGATGTATTACCTGATTAATAAATAATCTTCTTTCTTAAAATGACTCGTCTTTTTTATTATTCATTGAAATAATTTACGAAATATGAAATATGCTAGAATAATTACCAATAGATTCCAAAAAACATATCAGCATAACACATACGATTTCTGCACCGCAATCCTATATTTTACTTTGTTCCTCCACGATTTTAACCACACTTGATTAAAATCGTGGAGGAAATTTAATTAAATTTAAATTTAAATGTTATTTAGCTATTAGATGCATTCTACAAGTGATAAAAAAGGCAGTGATTCACTATATGATTAAATTCGCTACACGCCAGTGGTCTGGAATCTAATGTATTTTATGACAGGGTATGCATGTATTATTATTATTATTATTTCGACCGGTTCCGAGTTAGTCGATCTCTGGCACGGACAAGTGGTTTTTTTTCTCCCAGAAACTCGGTTTTTTCGTCCCGTAAACTCAAGAAAAACGACCGTAGACCCCACATTATTTCAGACATTAAATACGATTGTTAGGGTCAGGGACCACGAGATGGCGGCACTTGTTGAGCCGTCGCTCTCTTCACTGTGTGCTGCTTGATTAGTGGTAGCCTTGGGCCAGCTATCTCTGATTGGGTACCAGTGGAGATTGAACTGCCCACTCCAAAAGTTAGGGCTAAACGGTCTCGCCTGCTCCCCATACATGGGAATAAAAAGGTGTTAGCTGGTTTGATTTGATTATTATTATTATTATTATTATTATTATGTCTACATACTTTACAAAAGCCATTTTCAGAATGTGCTTAAATATAAAAAATATCCTCTCCATTAATGGGAGTGTGTGTTTAATCTTTAACTCTGGAACCATCCCCATCAGCAAAATTTACCCTGAAATTTGGTAGGTAGGTATGTCGAAAACATCTCCCAAGAGAATGGACAGAGTGCATACAGCAAAACAGTTTGGCTGATTATTTGATTTTATGGTGTCTAAAACAAACTTCCACTATTAGTCTTTTGACTTCCTGAAAGTCTGAATATTACTACTACTACGTCTGCTTCTAATAATAATAAGTTTGGATACTATACACTTATTTCTGTGTGAATGTGCGTTTTTGATTTTATATTTTAATTCTAATAAATTCGCTGCGATGTAACAGCACATCGAACCTCTGTAGCTCGGTCAGTATCGACGATGTCATTTGGTTGTCATCGTTCGAATCTCGTTTCGGATGCGGGGAATCGTTTCATCGGAAGATGAGTTAGTCTGTCGCATACTATGGTGAAAGAATTTTTTATTCAAAAAAATAAAGTTTTTCATCCAGTAAAGCAAAAATTATAGCTATAAGTTGCAATATGCCTAAAAGAGAACCACGTTATTGTGATAAAATTAAGAAAGATAAGGACTAATTGAAGGTCTCTGATCGTAAAGGCTTTAAATAACAATGATGAGGAAATCAGATAGGGTGAAATTAGTGACAAAATAAGAGATCTCAAAAATTATACTCTGGTCTCGAGGGCTTCAGACGGTAATCCGGTAGAACACGTTCAACAAAAGTACTGTAACTGTCTTATGGAAGAAACACAACGTGCTCTCTTCCATAAGGCAGTTTAGTACTGCCTATTAGTAAGCAGACCTCCAAATGTAAAGTTTAAGGAAAAGAAGAAATAAAACAGCTTTGAGGGGGTGGGGAAAGGTATATTTTAAGAAGAGTGTAATTTACAACCCATTATTGAATGGATGAAAGAAAAGACCAGGATGGAATAAGAATGAACAGAATTGATTCGAGAAGAATAGTTAAACGAACAAGAAATTAAATGCAGAAAAAGACTATTTAATAGTTTAAAAATATATAGAAAGGTTCTTTACATTCTGACATTCTAAACAAAAAAGTCGAAGCTTGAATCGACAATAGTTTTCAATAAAGTTACTGCAAAATAGTGGCATGAACATTCTCGAGGAAAGCGTTTTCTGTGCAACTACATTGAAGCACTCTTTTGTTTTCATCAGCGATGAAGTGTATCCAATTCTCCACCGAAAAATAAAACTACTCTACATATTCAAAAATATGCCTGAATGTTGAGATTTGCAGAATTATTCTCTGGTGGAATGCGCCTCACTATCCATTCTGAACCTCGTGCCCTTTGAGATCTCAACAATACCAAGTGGGAAGGATTCTGGGAGAATTCTAATCAAACAGGCTAGTTTTTTAGTTCTCTACATCCTGTGGGTCGAAAACCCAGATAGAACCGAAGACCGTCTGTAGATGTGTGATTGGTCTACAGCATGTTATGGATTTTTTTCAGCTGTATTGCTTTGGAGTAAAAGGAATGTTTTTATTTATGTTCTTAAGCTGGTGTTATTGAGTAAGCAGACAAGGGGATCGATAGGTTCTCTCTTATGGGTTTGCCTAAAGGGAATGCCTCAGAAATCCTACTTTCCGAAAACTTGAAATTTTGTCTTCCTTGCACTGGCCCTCTGACTTTGCTAAATTTTTACAAAATGTCAAAAAAGATGTATATGGAATCATTATCCCTCAAAGTGACTACAACGTCATTGGCATACGCTAATACATTATTTTACTTCATAGCTGAACCTACTATTATCCCTCCACAGCACGTGTATTGCCGACTTCCTGCGAGAAAGATTCAAGAACCAATGCAAAGAGCAATAGATTCTTAAGAAGCCAAGTTTGCTTTGATTCCTTTTTGAATTTTAACTGGGTCTGAAACGAACTTATAACTGGGAGGCGAGTAGTTGAATTGGCATTTGCCCACAACAGGATGATTAACCATCAACAGATAAAGTAGTAGGCATATTTAAGTAAAAATATCGATGAAAATATCAAGCTTACATACCTTTCTGAAAAAGAAATGCTTAAAGATAAAAGAAAATAGTTTAATTGAAATAACTAAATACTCGGTTTATTTCTTGTACAGATTTCATTCTGCTAGTCACCTACTAGTTTCGCCACATAACCTAATTGCTTCATCTGGGTTCGGATGATCATACAGATATAAATATACAGCATAACAAGAGTTAATTATGAACCAATACATTACTAAAATTTCCGAATGTATGGGAACCGTTACACAAGTACAATAGAAATACATGGGGCGTGGATGCTGGCACATGGTCAGTCATTGTCAGTCAAATTAAACTCTAATGTTAAACTCTGAAATTAAACTAGTAGGTGACTAGTAGTATTAAATCTTTACAACCAATGTTCCCTCTAAGCTGTGCGCATTTGCGCGCGCACACGTTTTACAACTAGCGCACAAAGAAAAAAATATTCGCACACTAGATTTTCAAGATGAAATTAAAATGTATTAATTAAAGAAGTTCCACCTAAACATTAACGTATAAATTATTTAAAAAATATGGTAATTCGGCAACGCTCAATTTTTTTATTACATTCTTGAAGTTGCACAAAACTTATAAATTATTAACAGTAACTTTATTTGAGGCTAGAGCCCGTGTAGCTTCAGTAGAGGTGGCGTTTGTACTCTACAGCGCATGACTGCACGAAGAAAGGATTTAGTGGTTCAAATTTAGTCGCCGACTAAAGGAAATTTTCTAAGCCTTTTTTCGACCGTTTCCCGAGTTAGTCGATCTCTTGCACGGGCTAGCGGGTTTTTCTCCCGGAAACTCGGGCTTTTCGTCTCGTAAACTCAAGAAAATCGACCGTTGAACCCAGACTATTTTCAGACATTAAAAATATTGTGTTAGGGTTAGGGAAAACAAGATGGCGGCACTAGCTTGTCGCCTTCTTCACTGCGTACCGATGAATCAGTGATAGTCTCGGGCTAGCTATCTCTATGATTGGCTACCAGTGGAGATTGAACTGCCCACTCAGTCTCCAAAAGTTAGTAGGGTAAACTGCTCCGCTTAATAGGCGTTAGCTGATTTTTTTTTTCTATTTGAGGCTAGCGATTTGATGCCAAAGTGAAAGGGGGCTTAAATGTGTAATTTTTAAGTAACATATAGAATGGCGCGCTGTTTGTTTATATCTCAGGCCTGATTCATGGAAAATTCCCAAACGTGATTTGGGAATTTTCCATGAATTGGCTGATGAAATTAGTTCAAGATCATGACGAATTAAAACAATGGTTTCATAATTTAAATAAAAATAATTAAATACTTTTAAAAACTTAAATTAGAGTACAATTAAAAATATTGTAGCGTTTCAAAATTCTCTAATTTTTAAAAGTAATTTTAAAATAGTGGGCTAAATAATAACATTCGTGTACACGCATTGAGATACAACCAAGTTAATTAAATCTAGTCTAGGCATATCTTTTAGCTCTTGTGTTGCCCTTGGCAATGTTTAGTGGTAGTTCAGCTTTTGCCTTGCCAAGTTATTCAGTGAATAGTGTACATTTGTAAATTTATAAAAACATTCTTCAAATAACAAAATTGCATAAAACTGATGCACCATGTCAAATTCAAAGGAAGCAAAAGGTGTGAAGTGAAAACGAACTGCTAGCTGCTTTAAAAGTGAATGGCTGAATGAAATAGTGAAAACTGCTACGCCAAAAGCTCATGACTTGATAAACATTCAGCTGTGTAAAATATTTATGTATGATGCTACAATTGGTGTTGTTTGTATTTATTGTCGTGATGCAAAGGTTGCTGGGGATTTTGCTAATGGGAAGAAGTTTGATGTCACTTGGAAGTTGGACTTTTTGAAACGCCATTTGACAAGTAAAATACATCTGGATGGTGTACACAAACTTAAGCAACAAAATTGTTCTTTGCCAGCTATAGGAGTACTGATCAAACCCAGGGCAGATTAAAGTTCTTATTGACAGTGTCTTATTAGTTGTTAAGATGAATAATTCTTTACTTTCAGTTTAACATATTAATGAACATATGGAAAGTATGTTCAACTCCCAGACAGCTGGTGAAGCAAAAATTATGCGTTTGAATTTCTGGAAACAATCAATTTAATTGTTGAAAATGACATGTTTGAGCAAATTGCATCTGCAAATTTCCACATCGTAACCATTCATGAAAGCACTGATATAATGTTAACTTTAAGTTTAGACCTAAAGATTGTAATGAATATTGTGTTAGCTATTAAACAGTTTTATCAAGAAATGAAACTTGATCTCCAAAAAATGGTGATGTTTACCTCTGATGGAGCCGCAGTGATGCTAGGCAAAGTTAATGGTGTCGCTGTAAAACTTAAATTAGAAGTTCCACATCTTGTCTAGCAACACTGTGTAGCTCACCGTGAGGATCTGGGGATCTGTGATACGTGGAAGGAAATTAAAGTAATCAGAGATATTGATACATTAATGAGAACAGTACACACTCTTTTCTCGTTCCACAGCGAAAAGACATGAATTTAAAGAAATTGTCTAGGCGTCTGAAAATGAAGCTATTGCCTTCAGACCACTCAATGAAGTGCGGTGGCTGTCCAGACATTTTGCATTATAGGCAATAATAAGAAACTGTGAGGGACTGATCACATATTTTGAAAAAGACAAATCAAATGATCCCGTGGTTAATTATTGTCAAAATAAATTAACTAACGTGACATTCAAAGTAGCTGTTAATGTTTTAAGTGATGTTTTTGAAAAATGGCTTCCCTGTGCAAAATCTTACAAAGGAGCAACCTTACACCACTAGACAGTCATCATTTTGCCAGAGGGAAGATTAACAAATTCAGGAATCAGTATTTAGAAGGTGACGCTTGCTGGAGTGACAGAGTAAATGCTTTACTTAAACAAGACGAGACTGAACCAGTAGATACTAGGCCCCTGTTAAATTTTATAAATTGTTTATGTGCACATTTAGAGGACAGATTCCCTGAGAATGAGATACAAGAATGGTCAGTGTTTGATATTTCCTCTATTTCACATTATGATTTCTCATTTGGTAGTGAACATGTTAATGCCCTTTGTCTTATATATCATGATTTTCTGGATGGTACTACAGAAATAATTAGTCAGTTTAATGATTTCATATTTTCTGTACAAGAAAAAATTAAATGAAAAATGATACCAAATTTTACACAAATTGTTGTATTTGCTCTTCAAAATGAGCAGTTTTGTAATTTGGCAAAGTTGATGGATAGTGGAGGAACCTTCCTTGCATCTAGTGCAGACTGTGAGCGAGGTTTTAGTCTAATGAATCAAATAAAAACCAACTTAGAAACCGTTTAGGAGAATGTCATTTGGATATGCTAATGAGAGTGGAAAGTTACCAATTATATGGAAATTTAATTAATTTAGATAGTGTGTATAAAGAGTGGATGAATGCCAAAGACAGAAACAATAAAGAGATAGAAGCTAGAACTAAACAAGATGAGAAGTAGTAACGGACTTATTATGAATGTTTAACAAGGTGAGAATTAGTAATGGGAATATTTTATTATGTATGTTTAAAGTTATTTGCAAAGTTAGAAAATTTAATTAAAGGTAATCAGTCAGTAGTGTTATCTTTTTTTTTTTTACTTTATTTCTTACTTCTAATCAGATCAATATTAAATACATATAAAAGATTTATGTTAGCTCTTTGATTGATGTCACACAACTTACTTGGTGATGGTAATAATATACACACTTAGAATCCTATCTAGAACAGTCGGTATCGCGTTGGCCTCGCATGCGCGAAGTCCGCGGATCGAGTCCTGCCCAAGGCCTGTGAATCGTGATTTCCGACTGTTCACTGGGGAGGCTACTGCCGTGTATGGGACACGGTGGGGAGTTGGGGGTGACTTGGCTGACGTCCCATTGACACCAGAAGGTAAAGAGTGAACTAAAATCTTTTAACTTTTTTTGTTTAAATGATCAGTATGGTGACTCGTATGGGTGCGCACATACTTTTCAAAAGAAGGCAAATTTTGCACACACGCAAATTTCTGCGCACACTCACAGCAAAAAATTAGAGGGAACATTGTTTACGACCAATAAACCCTGTGTTTAGCTATTTCAATCACATTAGTTTTGTGGTCGAAAACAACAGGCTTATCATGAACAGACTTGATGGGGAAGACAATCGAAAGGTCCGTAAATTAGAACAACTTAAATGGAGGAAAGTCAAACTTCTGAATCAAATTACGTTTCTAAACAAATGCAAGAACAATAATATAATTCCAAAGTTTTTACTTTACAAAGAACGTTTCCATTCAACAAAACTATCGAAAAGCGTCATTAGCTATGTTACGTGAGAGAATACAATTCACAAGGCATGCCCTGAAGAAAGTTGATTCATTGTGTCTTGATTTACACTACACTCTATCTGACAGCATAGATGTTCACCTATGGTCCCATCTAGATAATATGATCAACGATACGTACAGTGAAACTTATCTTAGCACACCAAAAACAAGCATATCAAGAAATTTAAGATGAGAAGATTTTAAAATCGAGAACAACCCTACCCTGTGATGAGGTACTTTTCAACTTTTCGGATCACAATTTGCCACCTGCAGAAGCTAGCATTTTAAAGAAAGGGTTCGATTTTGCAGTCGCGTCAGAGCACATTCGAAAAACAGATATTACGTACAACATATAGGGTGTCCCAAAATTCACGCAAGATTTAAATTTAGCGCCATTTGCGGTAAAGTGTTGCCAACGAGGTAAAAAAAAAAAGACAGCGTGACAGCTGACAGTTCAGGGTTATTAAAAATGGAGCGCTACACGAAAGAACGCATTTTCATTGTTGAGCAATATTTTAAAAATAATGAAGGTTTGGCAGCTACAGTTCGCAATTTTCGTACAAAATATGGTTGGAATAGTGATTTAACTTCATCAACTGTGAAAAGATTAATTAAAAAATTCAAGGAAACTGGATCAATTAGTGATCTTATACACTCTGGCCGTCCTTCAACAAGTCGTTCAATAGAAAACATCGAAGCAGTTCGTGAGAGTGTTGCTGAGAGTCCAGGAACATCAATTCGGCACCGTGGTCTTGAATTGGGCATTTCGAGAAGCTCTCTACAGCGTATTCTCACGAAAGATTTGCATCTTTATGCTTACAAGGTTCAATTGACTCAAGAACTGAAGCCTACTGACCACACACAGCGAAGAAAGTTCGTTGAATGGATTATGGAACAACAAGTGGATGCTTATTTTTCGAACAAAATCATCTTCAGCGATGAGGCTCATTTTCATCTTGATGGCTTCGTTAATCGACAACATTGTCGCATTTGGGGTTCAGAAAATCCACGAGTGATTGTTAAGAAACAAATGCATCCACAACGTGTCACTGTTTAGTGCGGATTTTGGGCTGGAGACATCGGTCCATTCTTCTTCTTCTTCGAAAATGCGGCTAGTAAGGCAATAGCAGTTAATGGTGCTCGCTATCGTGACATGATAATCCAGTTTTTTGTGCCTAAATTACAAGATATGGATGTAGACATGTGGTTTCAACAAGACCGTGCCACATGCCACACAGCCCGAGAAACAATTCAATTACTGCATGAGTTATTTCCTGGTCGTGTAATTTCCCGTTTTGGTGATCAGAATTGGCCGCCCAGATCATGCGACTTAACGCCGTTGTACTTTTTTCTTTGGGGTTTTTTAAAGTCTAAGGTTTATGCCAACAAGCCCACGACCACCCACGCCTTGAAGGAGGACATTGAACGCTGTATCAACGAAATTCAGCCACATTTATGCAAAACGGTCATGGAAAATTTCGACAAAAGATTGCGTATGTGCCAGCAAAGCCGTGGTGGCCATTTACCCGATATGCTATTCCATGCATAACTCTATACTGTATACTTTATGAATCAATAAGAAATTACAATTTTTAATTAAAAACCTGTGTTTTCTATCAAAATTACTTCTTGAGTGAATTTTGGGACACCCTGTAGAAAAAGTCCTTTACTTTCTACTGGAACCTTTTGCAAATGACATTAGATTAATGACCGCCATTCTCTTGTCTTCTCGTCATCCTAAAAAGAATATCAGTTCCTTAGAAAAAAAAGAGCACTATCGAATTTAAAGAAAAATAAAGATATTATAGTACTTAAGGTATATAAATAGCTAACTGGCGCTAAGAGTTATGAAGAGATAAAAAGGAAGTCACAAGACAGGATGTTGTGATGTGCTGCTATATTTACCAATTTTCGGATTGATGCACCAAAGAAGTACTTAAGGCTGATAAAGGCAATTCATCTGTGATCTTGAATATGACAGAGTATATGTCCAAACTTTCAATTTTACTTTCTGATAAATCTACTAACTCTCCATTAGATTATGAACCTACTTGGCAAACCATGTAGAAACTAGTAACCTTTTCCTCAACATGATTACATGGCCCACGGATTTTCAGAAAAAAATTAAAATGAATTTTTTAATTCATTTTAATGGATTGTATGGATCGCTAAAGGTACACAAGACAATTATTCCTCTTCGACCAATTGCAAATGGTATTAGCTCGCCGACTTATTTGTTATCAAAACATCTTGCTAATCTTCTGAAGGGAGCACATTAGACCCAAGGACGCCTATATCAAATATACGCAAAACTTTGCAGAGAAACTAGAAGTTTCTCTCTCATGAACAGTCATTCTGGCTAGTTTGGATATTGTATCATTATTTACGAATTTTCATCCTGTGAACAAAGTTATGGCACATAATCTGTTTCTGTTCCCACAAGCCATCTCTCAATTCTATAAAGACTGTCTCAACACAAATTTTTTCCGATGGAATGGAAAAATAGTAAAGACCAGCCTGATTAATTTTCTTCAGAACTAAACCGGACATGCTGCCATACTGTAAAAATTTCATTTCATTATAGATTCAGTTGTTATTTTTTAGATGCAGTATAGTTTTGCAGTGGCAGAACTATATAATACCACAACATTTAACTTCAACATGTAAATATGAAAAAAAAATAATAAAAACTGAAATTTTAAGATAAATCAAATGATATATGAGAGGATACATAATACAGCCAATGCAATAAAAGATTTTATGAGAATATTTTGATATCACTTCATTATTTGTATCAGACTTCATTGAAGCAAGCCTGCAATTCATATCTCCGATAAGACAAACACTGAAGAATCTTTTAAAATGTTAACAGGTAGTTATTTTACAACAGTTATGTTTAAGTCATATACTGTTAAACTGCTTATATTCTCAAAAAAAAAAAAAAATTAATAAAAAAAAAATTTAAAGGAATCAAAAAAAAAAAATTTTTTTTTGATTCCTTTAAAGTACTGTACTAATATTTATATGTTATTATATGGATATTTCCATAGAACTAGAGGACTCATCATGGGAGACCCATATTAACCTTTATACAAACAATGCCTATCATGACTCTCCTTAACCTCATTCACTGTCAGGGCACCCACAACTAATTTTGGCAATCCATTCCATTCACCATTTTCCAAGCAAAAATTTAGTCCACATATCCTGTGGTTACACACCCTTACACAATTTTAAGGGGGTTATCCCTAGTTCTCTCTTGCTTAGTCATATATAGAAAAATTTCCTTTGTGTCAATCTTATAGAACCCCTTTAATAACTTATAAATTTCTATCATGTTTCCTCTTTTCTGTCCATCAACAAAACTTTGCAACCCACACCTTCAACCTATCCTCCTATGGAGCATTCCACAGACCTGTTACCTTGGTTACTCATCTCAGAATCCTCTCCACTACTTCCTGATCCCCAAGAAACCCAAGTGAGCAAATCTGTGCACAACAGCCAAGATGGAGCTGAATCATCATCATCATCAAATTCCTGACATTCACCCTCAAGGGGTGTACAGGATATGATAGTACTACTTGAAAAATTTACATCATTACTAACTTCCTACCTACAATTTTCTGCCAAATCAATCTGTTACCTGTCAATCCTTTCTTTTAAGTCCATATCTATCACAACAGTTATTCAATTTAGTCATTCGTCCAGGCCTTCTGAACTATGCAGTGTAGCCACTGTAAAACTTTTATACCTCCATACTTCAGCATTTCTGGTCTAATATCATCTACTCCAGCTGCCTTTCCACATTTCAGACTTTTAATGGCTTTTTCTACTTCAAGCATGGTTATGTATTCCTGATTGTATGCATGGTCAGTGTTTTTATCACTCAGCTCTCATCACTGCTATTTAGCATTTCATTTAGCAATTTTTTGAAGTAATTACTCCATTCTTCAAGGATATCTTTTTCTCCAGTTCTCATATCACCTTTATCATCTCTAATTCCTTTTACAGAATCTTTCCTCCATTTCTGAGCTTCTTCAACAACCTCCAGAATATCTTGCCTCCTTCTTGATATTTATTTTCTATGTTATTACCAAAGTCTTCCCATGACTTTTGTTTAGCTAGTTTTACACAGTGTTTAGCTTTCTTACATTTGTCTCTGTATTCTCTAAGAGCACAAGCTGACTTATTTGCCAAGAACTTTTGATATGCTTTCTTCTTTTCCTTCACTGCCTCTTTAACTTCCTCTGTCCACCAGGAAGTTCTGATTTTCCTATCCTTGCAGACAACCTCACCACATGCCTCTCTGGAAGAATCAATCAATGTTTTCTTCGGAGCTTTCCACTGAATCTCCAAGGTTTGGTTTCAATTCTCAAACTATTTCGTTTTTTCTTGAATAATGTTTGTATATTTCAGTCTACAGTTCACATCTGAGAGTTGCTTAACTTTTATTCGTTTTAAAACTTTCTTATATGCTCTTCTTTTCAATATGAAAATCAATTTTATCCTGCTTAAGACTAAATGGTGATCACTTCCAATTTCAAATCCTCTGTACACTGTAGTGTCCTGCACCAGAGAGAAAACATCACTATCAACAATAATATAGTGAATGAGACTTTTCTTATTCCTTACCTCTTCTCTCCATGTGAATTTGTGCACATTTTTATGTTGGAACATGGTGTTAGTAATAACCAGTCCATGTCCTGAGCAGAAATCCAACAGGTATTTGCCATTATTATTAGCTTTGCTCTTTTCTCCAAATTTTTCCAAAATATTTTTGTATGTCTGACAATCATTTCCTACTCTGCTATTCAGATCCCCAACCAGAACCAACTTTTCCTTTTTCATTGTGTAAGTTGCTTTTTCTAAAGCATCAAAAAATTCCTCCATTTCTACCTTAGTAGAACCTTCTGTGTCATATCAAGGAGGCAGAAGGTTACAAGTGGTGTCCCTCAGGTCTCAGTACTGGGACCTGTATTGTTTAACCTGTATATCAATGACATTGTCAGTGGATTGCAGGGGGATATTCAGTTGTTTAAAGATGATGTGAAGCTAGGAAGAGTTATTAGTGACAGTGCAGATGTTGCAGCCCTGAGAGGATTTGAATAAACTGGACAGATGGGTATATGAATGGGGATGTCAGTTTAATGCAGTAAAATGTTGTCTTGAAGTTTGGGATACATCGATGGGAGGCAGCACACTATTGGAGGAGCTATTCTGGAGGAAGTAGGGAAGACAAGAGATCTAGGTGTAATGATTGATAGAAACCTGAAATTCAGGGAACATATTGCAAAGTTGGTGAAGGTTAGGGGGGTTCTCTAGAGGATTGTTGCAATACTGAGAAGGATGCTGACCTGCAGAGATAAAAGAGTTGTCATTCCATTATATAAAACCCTGATCAGACCACACTTAGACTATTGTTCTCAAATTTGGTCCCAGGATTTCAAGGGGATAAATTAATTGTGGAAAGGGTACACAGGCAGATAACAAAGATGGTTTTAAAATGTTGGCTATGAGGTTTGGTAGATAGAAGGAAGAGAGGCAATATGATTGAGACTTTTAAGCTGTTGAGAGGTAGTTACAGGGTTGAAGCTGAGGAGTTCTTTTGCTTGGTGGAACGGAGCGGGGGGGGAGCGAGGATAAGTGACCATACCTGGAAGTTACAAAAGGAAGCTGCAAGCAAGAGGGTGAGGAGTGGTTTCTTTGCACGGAGAGTGGTTGAACAATGGAATGCATTGCCTGATAGAGTGGTGAGATCACGAACAGTCAACGAGTTCAAGGAGTGGTATGAGAGATTTCATGTTTTCTAGGAAGGATCTCCCATGATGAGTCTTTAGACTCCATGGAGGCATGAATCTTAATAATAATAATAAATAAAAAGACAAATAAATAAAAGGACAACACTAAAGAAAAATGTCTTTTCTTTAGTGTTGTCCTTTTATTTATTCATTTTTACTTTCAATAAGGACTGATCATATTCAAAGCAACAACAGAAGAAAACTGTGAATGTCAAAAAAAAAGTCTCAAATTATACTGGGAAAGTACATTTTTCAGAGGAATTTCTTTGTTGAGTCTTTCAGGTAAGATTTATACCAGCATACTTTGGGAAGAGACAAAGATAAACTGTGGAGAGAAACCTTGGAAAAGCAGGCAGATTTCAGGTTAAATAAGTGTTCCAAGATCACATTTTCACTTTGAGACAAATAGTTGAAGGGTCATAGGAATATAACAAGGATATTTATTAAAGCTGTGCAGACATATGATAAGGTGCCAAGAAAACAGTTGTTGCTACAATTATATGATATGAATGGGATAGATATTATAAAACTTACAAACTTTAGTAAGTTTACAGCACATGAAATTAACCTAATAATTTTAAGTCATCGGTTAGATTATAGGGATCAGAAAGATGGTTTGATGTGAAATGAGGATGCATTCTATGAGTTAAGGTTTCCATGACTTGATATATTCATGCTTCTGTGTCTTGTAATATCACATGCAACTTTTTAAGAAAGAAATTATTATTTAATTACTAGTTTCATGCAACATTTTCATGTACTTCTTCAGATTAAAAAAAAAAGTATTCACAGAGAGATTTCTGAATTAACAACTATCATTAAATTTCACTCCCTTAATTTTTCATCAAATAATTATAATAGACCTAAGATGGCTATCTAGCCTTGTGTGACGCCTGATTTTCTCAGACATTTAATGAAGTTTAATCTGAATAAGGACAGTTGTTAATTTAGAAATCTCTCTGTGAATACCTTTTTTTTTTAATTTTTTTTTTTAAATATGAACAAGTACACAAAAATGCTGTACTAAAATGGTAATTAAGTAGTAATTTCTTAACAAAAGAGTTGCATGTGGTATTTGCAGACAGGAAGGTGAGGATGCATTCTGTCTGTGCTGTTATTCATCATCTATATAGCTTACTTATGATGGAAAGCAGCATTACATCTTTGTAATGCTGCTTTCCATCATATCAAGATTTGATATGATGGAAAAATTTTGATTATGCTGTTGGAATATCAAAATCAGTGATATTCCACTCAGTTCTCTATACAGAATCATTTTATACTCTGAAATAAATCTTCAAGGATCATTATCAAGTAACTGCTGTGAGAAATTTGGAACCTACATTCTCAATGAGAATCTACAGAACAAGTGGGCCATTTAGGCAGAATTTTTGTGAAGATAGCAAATTAAATATCTAAATAGATAATAGAATAAGCAAAAACTTTCATAGGAGAGGAAAGCCAGTGGAATAAATTTACATGAAATAAGATAAAAAAATGAAATGAAATAAGATCTTATAACACTAGAAAAATAAAAGAAACAATTGAAAACAATAAAAATATGAAAATACTAAGAAAACATTTATCAGTTGGCAAAAGTCAAATAACTGCAATAAAAGACAAGAATGAAACTATATATAAGGAACCAAGAACAAATCCTAAGCAGGCTAGAAGAATTTTATCAAGAACTCTATAGTGATCCTTCAATAGATAAATCAAATATAAATAACTCTTCTCTATCACATATAATTCATCCCCCCATTCACTTCAGATGAAATAAAACAAGCATTAAAACAAATGAAAAATGGAAAATGTCCCTGTGAAGACCTAATTCACACAGAATTAATTAAATGGGGAGGAAATAATATCATTCACCATGTCACAAACTTACTAAATCTATGCCTAGAAGAAGGGAAGATACCAGAAAACTGGAAAACTGCTATTCTGATTTAAAAAAGGGGACAAAGAAGTAAAGAACTATAGTCCAATTAGTATTCTCTCCAATCTGTACAAAATCTCACAAAAGTAATAACAAACAGGTTAACTCCTCTTCTAGATTCAAATTAATTAGGAATAAGCTGGATTCCGTAAAGGCTTTAACACAATTGATCATATTCATGCAGTAAAACAAATAATAGAAAAGCAGAAGAAAATCAATTGCCTCTTCTGTTTAGCCTTTATTGATTATGAAAAAGCATTTGATTTGACTAACGCAATAATCAAAGCACTTCAGAATCAGGGATTTCCTGGAGAATATATGGACCTCCTCCAGGAAATATACCACACTGTAACAGCAATAATCCAATTTCACACAAGTAGCAATAAAATATCAATTGAAAAAGGTGTCCGACAAGGAGAGTCTCTATTACCCAAAATCTTTACAGCAGTCCTTCAAGAAATAATTAATAATATAAACTGGACAAACTTTGGTATAAAAATTAATAACAGAAACTTAACACACATAAGACAGATGATATCATAATTTTTGCACACTCCAGAAGACCTTAATATAATGATAGACCTATATCATGAAAACAGAAAAGTCGGTCTAAAAATAAACAGAGAAAAAACTAAAATCATGTTTAATCATTTTGTAACATCAAAAAATATAATAATAGAAAACAATTTCTTGGAAAGAGTCTCTTCATATACATACTTAGGTCATCTCATTGATCTAAACTGTGGACTCCAAAAGGAAATAAATAGGAGAGTTCAACTTGCCTGGGGTGCATTCAGAAAATTGAAAAGTATTTTTCAAAACAATAATGTCCCACTCTGTTTGAAAAGGAAGTGTTGTGTCGAAAAAAAATGATGAGTCATCCTTTTTTCCCGCCCAACATTAAGTTACCTCATAAGGAGAGTATAAGGACATGCTTATGCCTCCAGACAGAGAATGTGCCATTTAACAATCCAAGAACATGTAAATATCCAAATGTGTGAGCTCTAGACAATGTTAAAATAGCCCATGAGTTAAGTAGAAATTAGTTGTAAGTGAATTAAAATATAAAATCATGTATGAATTGCCAAGTAAATGTGTATAAGCTAGAGCAAACTTTAAGCCATGTAAAAGCAGTTCGTAACCACGGTGTCCAATTGGCAGCTGCCGTATGCGTAACAACACTACCGCGTGAGGGAGCTTTTTGGAGTATAAAGGTTTCGGCGGGAATTCGAATCGCACTCTTATCTCTTGTCTCAGGGTTTCGTTGGCACCTAGTCCTGTCGGAGAGCTGTGTAGAGCCTGCCGCCACGTGTAGCAAGAATCCCCCTTGCTATGCATGCTACGTGGGTCAAGGCTGCAACTACAATGCATTCAGGTCCATAAGAAGAAAGAGCCACTGATGAAATCAACGTCAGTGTACAATATCTGTGTATGAGTGTTTTCGGTTTGTACAGAAACAAAGGAATAGCAAGACCGCCATCAGTGAAGACTGTAAGCAGACCAGAATATCCAGTTCAAGGCAAGAATGGTAAGCGTAAGATTTTCTTATGTTAAATGTTGAATTAAAGTAACCGAAGAGTAAGGAAACAGAAGTTAAGGAAGCATGCTATTTCTGTGTAGTGCTATAAGAACAGTCTGCGATTTGGACACTTTTGTCTACAGTTAAGAAGGAAGCATATTAGGCTCAAGACGAACAGGAGGCCGAGGTCCGAACTGTTTGTGCGATTTAAGAACAGTAATGTTATATGGTCAGAATGTAACTAATTGTTAACTAAAATTTTGGAGGGGAGATTAAGTAAGATTAAGAAGTATTACCCTAGAGAAATTCATGTCAGAAGTATTGAGTTGTCTTGTGTATATATGCAATATTACATGTGTGATAATATTAGGTAACTTAGTTATAAGAGTCTGAGAATAGATGTATGTTTAGAAGTGAGGAATTTATGTCAAAGTAGGGACTGTAGTATAGAAGTTATGGATGTAATTAATTAAGTAAAGGGAACTCAGACTCTTTTAAGATTTTAAGATTAAGGATTTGATTAACATGTATACTTGTCTTTGTGTCACAATAAATGTGTTTCTTTATGTATAACCAAATGAGTTTGTCATGCTTTCTGCAGATTGAGCTACCGTTTGAAAAATTACGTACCGTGCATTAAGGGGGAAACCAATAGTCATATAAGAATCGGGACCACGACTGCTTACTTCTTGATCCCTGCATTTTCTTTAAGAACTCTTGGATAACATATCAGAATTTTGTTGCTGGCTGGTGCAGTCTTTAATCAATACAAATTTGTCGGCAAACGAATATCTGATATTAAGTGATACAAAAAAATTTATGTTAACTGTAAGGCTAAAGTAAAGACAATTAAAGATATAACGATAAGGTTCCACACAGACATCCAAGATATAACAGAAGACATTTAACCAGTGTATACTTCCAGTCATCACATATGGTTGTGAAACTTGGTCGCTAACAAAAGCACTGGCAAATAAACTAACAACAACTCAAAGAAAAATGGAAAGGTTGATGCTAGGCATCACATTAAAAGATTAGAAACGAAACACCTGGATAAGAAGCCAGACTCACATCACTGACATCATTCTTCACCATAAGTGACTAAAATGGAAATGGGCTGGACATCTATCCAGGAGAGAAGATGAGTAATGACCACTATACTAACGAACTGGATTCCAAAAGAAGGGAAACGAGGCTGAGGACGTCCTAAAAGAAGGTGGAGTGATGAACTGTCAAAATTTGTTGGGAAAAATTGGTCAACCATTGCCAAGAACAGAGAAAGGTGGAAAGAACTGGAGGCTTTCATCCAGCAGTGGACAGAAAATTGCTGAAAAGAAGAAGATAAAAATTGGATGAAACTTAAATTAGTAGCATGTAAGTTTAAACCAATTGTAACATCGGATAGTGAGGGAGGGGGGGGGAACTAAAAATCGTTACTATGAATGTGCTGAAAAAATTAGGGGACTGAATGGATGGCAACAGTGGCAAAATCATATTAAAAATGAATAAATTAAAAAGGAATTTGACATTGTTAGCATTCAAGAATGTGTGAGCAGAATATAGTCACTTAAGCAGAAGGAGGGGAAAAGTTAGCAAAGCATGTGTTTTAATGCAGGGAAAGAGACCTAGAGGATGACTAGTAGTGCCTTAGAAGAAGTGCCTTATACCGAAATGCAAGGTATGATCATATTTGAGACCTGGCAAATAACAGATTAATGTGGAAGAAATCTGCTGATAGGAATGTAAATGTATATCATGTCGTACTATCATGGTATCTGTACATCTCCTTGAGAAATCATATCAACAAATCATGATGATGATGATAAATTATACTGGACTAAGATGGTTATGTGCCTTGTGGTAACTGCGATGATGATGCCCAATTCCAATTGATTCAAAGTCACCGATTAGAGAAACATTTTCTAGGCTTTTTGGCACATGCAAAAGGAGGGGAGAGAGCTTTTCTTTGAGAAGAAACTAAACTTAACTATATATCAGTTTATCTATAGCTTTTAACTACACAAAAACTGAATAGTAGTTATGATTATTTGAGGAGGCTAAAGCAGACAACTACAACCAAATGGCAGCAGTTATCTGCAGAATCTTGTCACCTTCTATATCCATTCATGCTAGTTAGAAATGATGAAGTTGGACCAGCTCACAACCAGTTTCCCAAAGTTAAGGTTAAAAGAATGCTACCTACTCTTTTTTAGAAAAAAAAGATTTTTTATAGTAGATTATGTGAAGATCTACTATAAAAACTATATAAAATAATGTTTAAGGAAAACAGAACTGACAAAAAACAAAAACCGTTTTTTGTCAGTTCCACAAACATTCTAAGATAACAAAACATTTAAATAGCTAAGAAATTATGTAATATGTATAAGCTTTTGAACACTTCAGAACTAATTCTATCTTTCAACCATATTATTATAATATCATATCTCACATACTACACATTCAACAAGACTGGTATCTTTAATCTTGCACACTTCCAGGTAGAATCCATTAGTCACAACTTATTGTTAGCAGCCAATTGCAATGTGTGGGTCTTTATTCTTTATGATGTTTTTTATTATGACCACATATGCATTGTTGATTAGAAATTCATTAAGAAATCTTCTTTAAAACTGCAGTTTTATTATTTTAAAGATATATTTCATAATATAAATTTACAAGATGTATTGGCTTTTGAACTTCAGAACTATTTCTATCTTTCAGCCATACTATACAATATCATATTTCAAATACTACACATCCAACAAGACTGGTTTCTTTAATCTAGCACACTTCCAGATAGAATCCATTAACTTTACAAATCCTGTATCTTTTGGTTTTTCAAGTCCTCTCTGCAGTCGTTCTTTCATCACTGCTACAAATTCTTTATTGCTCAATTGACCATCCACTAAAATTGGAAGAATTAAAAATAATAATCACTGCAATATACAGGTAATTAAATTTTTATTTTCATCTATATTATAACCTAAGAAACACATGAGAACAGATGTTCTGCATATATATACAGAGTCCATCAAAAAATGTATACACACACTTCAGCAAAAGAAAAACCTGCATAAAAATTGTAATACTAAATTTATACAGACATCAAGGGATGAATACAAGTTACCTTTGACTTCTACAATTACATGAGGTGCTCAAAGTGGTTACCATTAGCATCCAGACGCTTATTATTACAGCGAACTACTGCTTGGGCAAAGTTGGCCAAAGTGTTCATTGGGATTGCTGTGCATGCTGTTTCAATTTCTTTCTGAAGGGCCACCAGTGTATCTGGTTTTCTACGATACGCTACGTCCTTTAGAGTCCGTAATCGTCGTTGAACTTCAACAACATTCTCAAATTTGCAATCACTTTAAAATGGTCTTGTGTTCCTCAAATGATAATTGTGCCTCGGCCATTTTGTTTGACTGTCCTACTGGTCATGTGTTCATACTAGTATTCATGTGAGTAACAGCACTTTTGAGAGAACATCATACTACACATTGCTACGTAATTTGATCCAACTTCAAAAAACGACCATAGGTGACATCTGTCAAGTGTATACATTTTTTTACAGCCTCTGTATTTGTGATTACTGAAAATGGTTAATTTTACTATAAAATGAAAAGCATGTTTTTCATTTTATAGTAAAAGAAGGACTAACCAGTTAGATACGTTTTATTCTTATGGGGGGGAGAGGGGATTTCTATCTTCATTGGCTAGTGAGTATAATCCTCACAATTATCCAGTTAGCCAAATAATAAAAGTTAGTGTGCAATAAACGAAAGTATAATACCATAAACTCTGGACATACCCATGAGACAGTTATGGGAATGTTTTACTTTTGTATGCTATAATATGCTAATAAATTACATATAGCATCAAGAAAACTTGTCTCCAAAGCCAAATCCTCCCAGTACATGAAACTAAATATTCCATACAAATCATAATTAAAATCATTTCAAATATAAAAAAATATATATATTTTTTCAAGAGGAACCTGAAATCCATATTTTTAGCTCCATACATTTCAAAACAGTACTGTAAAAATTAAACTTCTGTCAAGTTGGTTAGACAGCTTTGACATGTCATTATTCTTTAACATACTTCTAAAAGAATATCTATAGAAACTGGTAACAGTTTCATCATAAATAATTAGCTTCAAGCTAGAAATTATTGTTAGGAAGAATTTAAAAAAAAAATGTTTATTTTAATGTGCGAGTGAGAGAGTGAATGAGTGATTTTACAACACATATGTACATAAATGAAATTGATGTACATATGTGATATCTGATTACTACAATATGAGATCTCTTTTAAACAATCACAGAACATTAATCAATCATACACTGACCCACACTGTTACTATATATCATTAACCATCAGTCTACCAGAATGAGTATCCCATTCCTCATAAGCAAAGCTCTACAAAGAATAATGTTCTTCGGACTGAGTTCTTTAAGGCCATTTTTGAAAATTATTATTATTATTATTATCTTCTTTACTTCCATGGAGTTGCAAGACTCATTGTGAGAGGTCAACACTAGTCAATACAAAGTCTATTATAAACTCCTTAAGCTCATCCATTGTTTGCACTTTCACCACCTGCTCAGGCAATCTATTCTATGCTCCTACCACTCTCCTTACAAAAAAACTTACTTCTTACCCTTTTATTCACTGCTTTCTTTTGTAATTTCCATAGCCACTTGTCCAAGTTCTTCCCCTTATTTTACCATATGAAAAATCTCCTCAGTGTTAATGGAGTACGGTAATAACCCTTCAACAGCTTAAATATTTCAATGATATTTCCCCCCCCTTTTTTTTGTCTTCTATCCACTAAACTTTGCAGTCTGCATGCCCTCAGTCTATTCTCATACTCAACACTGTACAGTCCTGATATCGTCAGCATGGTTAGCCTAATGGCTATGTGCTTCGCAACCATATGCTCGGGGAAGGAGTGTCCTAAGTTTGATTCCTGTCGATAATGTGAGGAGCTTAAGGATCTTCCTGAGCCATAGCCAAGTTAGCCGGTCTTGGGCATGGACAGCAGGGTTTTTTCCACTAGTTTATCTGGGGTTTTTCATCCCACAAGCAGGCAAATCAGTCCAGTGTACACACAGGCTACAGTCATGGGATATAGTACTTAATCCCTCATTAGGAGGGCTCAACCAGTCCTAAGGGGCAGTCGAGGAACAAGAGGAACCCCACACGAATATATAAAAAAAAAAACCTGATATCCATATATTTGCCTTTTATTAGTGCATTTGATAAAGGTTTCACAGGCCTGATAGCTGTTTCAATCTGGTTGGTTCTCTTCAGAGACCAGGCAGAAATCTTAAGAGAGCAATAAACTCACATTCAGTACTAAAGAAATTCAATGTCAGAGAAATATTTGCTCTTTTAAGGTTTCCTCCTGATCTCTGAACTCTTTGACATGTGTCTATCAACACTGAACATCTCCTTGTAGTGCTTCAATAATATCATTCACATAAAGAGTGAACAGTAATGGTCAAAGCACTGAACCTTGTGGATCACCATTTGGAACCTTCCTACTCCCCGATACTGCTGCACCATATACAACTCTGATATCTATCAGAAAGCCTGTCATCACTCTAATCCACTAACCTGATATCCAAATCCATATACTGCAACTTAAAAACCAACTTCTCATTCAGCAAACTGTCAAATGCCTTTGAAAAATCCAAAAACAATGACATTGTATGCCTTATCCTCATTCATTGCTCTTGTTACTCCATTGTAAAAGGTAACCAGATTACAAAAACAAGAACACCTTTTAGCAAATCCATGCTGGCCTGCATAAATGATATTGCTCTCAACTTTCCAATTCTGTATATGCATTCTTACCAATTTCTTCAAAATCTTAACAACTACAGAGGAAATACGAACAGACTTATACTTTGAAACCTCCATTCTATCACTGCCTATATACATGGGCAGTGGTAGAATTGAGAATAGAACTATCTTACCCTCTTTCACTCTCCAGGAACCTGTTCTATTGCAAGACTTTCATTAAACAGCCAAGTTAATGAATAGGCAGTTCCACAGCACATTCCATTAAAACACATGGTGAAATTCCATCTAGTCCCCCCTGCCTTACTGACATTTAGCATAATTGGAATACATCCTTTTCATTCACTTCTAACACTTCACCACTCATTATCCTTCTAAGAGTAAAGCCTGATGTACCAGGATAGAACACTCTAATAAAGTCATCATTAAATGGCTCAACTATGTCATCTGCATTGGTCACCCGAGTCCCATCTCCATCCAGCAAGGTAATCTAGTCACCAGAGCTGGCGCTAGGGTCTTTGCAGCCAGTATGCAATGGCTATCTAAGCGCCCCCCCGTAACGATCTGGGCTTGTGTGGTTCTTTTACGATAATAAAAATTTTAATTATTTGAAATTTCTTAAATAAATTTTGACAGAACAGCCACACGTTGGTTTGCTAAATGTAACGAACCGCGGGTGTTGACTAAGCAGGGTAATCGTTAAAAATCCTAATATTCAAAAAATTCTCAAAAGTTAGAGCAAATTTTGGTAAAGCCACTTCACTTTAATCGTTGAATATAATGATACAGGGATTATAGCCTTCTCACTGACCCGAATCGCTAACAAAATTAAAATGAATTTTAATTAAAGTTAAAATTTATTTGAACTAAAGTTTAAAAAATTCTTTCATTTTACAAGTTACTAAATTCTTAGTAACTTGTAAAATTACTACTCTTGTAAAAATTTTTTAATAATTTTTATAAGTGGAACTATCTTTTAGGAAAATAAAAGAAACTCAAGATAGATGAGAAAATAAGAAAAGAATTCTGAAATAATTAGAACATTTAATATAAGTATTCAAAAAATAACATCTTTACAGAATAACAGAAAATAAATTAAATTACATAAATATACTTGACATTTTTTTAAATTAAAATTTTAGGATTTTTAACACGTTCGCTGCCATGCTACTTTGGCATAGTCTGTTCCCGTACGCCGAGCAATTTTACTTCTTCAAGGTCAGTATGGTACTCTCGTTGCTGGCGGTCAGCGTCATATGAGTATACTCGTAGTTGGCTTGTGTAGAGCATATACCATCTATGAGAATACACAGTTTTCATGCTAGCTCTGCAAGCCAAGCATTTTCACTTCTTCAAGGTCAGTATGGTAATCTCGTTGCCAGCGGTAAGCGTCATACGAGTATACTTGTAGCTGGTTTACCAACTACGAGTATACTCGTAGTTGGCAGCGAACGTGTTAATTGCATATTCATAAAATGAGAAATAATGGTCTTAACATCTAATTCTGCACATATATCATTTTCAATAGCTATTAACGCCAAACTAACAAGCCTTTTTTGTGACATATTTGTTCTTAAGTAGGTTTTAAATTAAAACCTACTTTTAATCAATTTCAACTTGGAAAAGGAACGTATACCACTTGCTACACTAACAGGTAAGGTTAATAGTATTCTTAAAGAATTGAAAAGTTAGGGAAAGATAAATTATTGGACAAAATAAAATTAAGAATATCGAAAGGGTTTTGAATATTTAAATTATCCTTCCAAAAAATATCCCGGAAAGTACATAACTCGTCACTAGTTCTATTGCATTTACGTCTTTATTGTCGCTGTCCTTCAAGAGAATCTTTAAATCGTCACAATTTTTTTGTAAATCTTCATCATTAATTTGTAGTAATCTATACAAGAAATTGAAATTATCATAATGTTTTTAGTTGTTCAAAACGTTCTATTAACAAACACATTGCAACGTCTAGAAGTGTAACACATTCACTGTAAATTTATCTTCTGGCGATTGTGGCGTTTCGTCATGATGCTTATAGTCAAATTGCCGTGTCTTCTTTAGTTGTCGGACTTCCATACCAGTTTTAAATTCTTGTTCTCCATCCACCTCTTCACTCAGTTCTTCTGCCGTTTTAGAACTTCTTTAAAATTTGTATCTGATCGATACTCTTGTAAGAATATTTTTAAGTTTTCGATAGATTCTAAAGCAAGTGTAATGTTCATATTTTTGTCTTGCAGCATTTTACTCACAGGGTTTATTCTGTTAAGTAAATCATGCCCAGTTATAAGAGAGCAAATAAATTTGTAGTCCTTTATTTTAGCTCTTAATGTTTGTGCTTCATATTGAGTTTCTTTATTAAAATCTTCATTATTTAAAATTTCAAAAAGTGCATTGTAAATTTCTCGTAACTGATATCGTAGAGGGTGGAGTGCATTAATTTTACTTTCATATCACGTATCTGATGGCTGTTTCAATGTTAATTTTTTTACGAACTTTAAAAGGATTGCCCAACATTTGTAAGAGAATGAAAAGAAATTGTATATTTCTTGAATAATTGCAAAGAAACTAATTGTATCTGCATTCACTTTGGCTGAATCGTTAATGATTAAATTTAGAGTATGAGCAGCACATGGCACATAAAAAGCTTTAGGATTTTTGTTTAAAAACAAATTTTGGAGCCCATATTTTTTCCTTTTCATATTTGCCCCATTGTCATCATACCCTTGACCTCGCATGTCTTCAACGGGAATGTTCCATTTTTCCAGTTGTTCCATTATTGTTGCGCATAAATCACATCCTGTGGAATCTGATATATCTGCAAAACCTAAAAAGTTTTCCCTGATCTTAACAATTCCATTGTCACAGGAAACAAAGCGAATAATAATGGTCATTTGTTCTGTTTTACTTACATCAGGTGTGCAGTCTAAAATTATGGAATAATATTTAGATTTTCGAATTGATAATAAAATTGTATCCCTGATTGCGTTACTTAAGGTTTCCAATATTTCATTTTGACTGTCTTTACTCAAATAGTGTACTCTACTGTTTCGTTGTAGGGTCCTTTCAACATGATTTTCCTTAATTGGATCAAACTTCGCAAACAGTTCGATTAATTTTAAAAAATTGCCATCATTCCTTTCATATAATTTATCAGATGATCCACGAAAAGTTAAATTTTGGCTACCAAGGAATTTTATAATTTCAATCAAGTGTTCTAAAACACTCGTCCAATGTTCCTTTTCCATTGAGTCTCTCAATCAATAGTAGTTTTGTTTTTTAAATTTTTATCAACTTCCTTCTATTTTAAGAAATTTTTCATGAGTTAAACTAGTCTCATGTATATGCAAAGTTGTACTTACATTTCTTCAATCATTATAGCCTTCTACAAGACTACTTGATTTGGTAGGTGTGAAAGGTTTGCAACAAAAGCAAAACACAGAATTTAAAGTTTCAGAATAAATGAGCCATGTTCTTGGCACGAGGTCACCGTTTTCCATTTTTCAATTATAATAGGTGTCGCCAAATTTATGACCATATGTATCTCTGGGATATATATTTTTCTCTTGAACAGGCCCCATTTCAATTAAAACAACTCATAATTTTTCATCAATATTTCCCCATTCACATGGATCTTCTAAATTTACAGAGACTAACAATGTGTTAGTTTCGTGGGCAACTACAACTAAATCTTCTCCTAACTATTTTTCACTTAAATCATGCATTTTGTTATCTTGTTCAATAGTTGCAATAGTACTTTCATGCAAACTGGATGATGTACACGGTTCTTCAACTCTAATTTCTGATGTGTCGAGTTGGTTATAATCTGCATCAGAATATTTTAATATTTAAACAAATTTATTAAAACCCCAGTTTGTTTCTTAACATCAGCTTCTTTCGCAGCATGACACTTACGATTTTGTGCACCCGGATAACTTTTTTTTAATTTTTGATTCCATTTCTATTTTATACCAACAAGAAATTATTACACAACACAACACAGAGACAAAATAATAGTCCACACTGCACTACTGTCAGTAGCCTACTGAGATGCGTACCATATGACTGGTTAACTAGCAACAAATGTTTTGTACGAAAATTCGTTTCTGCACATAAAAACCATTCACTATTTCACTTTAGATAGACTGCAGTAGACACAACATTCTTTAGGCAAGCATTTAGCCTGCTCTCGCTGCAAAATTGTAAACAGCCGGCTGATCAAAGAGGCGGCAATATACAATTTTTTAAAATTTTTATTTGGTGTATCCGGCCAATATTTATTTTAATATTGATCATTCTAAGATTTTTTTGTTTTCATGATAAAAATTTTGTTTCTTAAAGATGAACTTATGAACGGTGCCCTGGCGGCGGTGCCCGTACGCACACTTCTGCCAGCCCTGCTAGTCACTATCATATTTCTTCCTATTTGCCACAAAGCAAAAAACTCCTTGGGACTCTCCTTGAATTGCAATCCACTTAGTCTCCTCTTGTATTCTAATTTTTCTTTCCTTACAATACAAATCAATTTCCTAGCCTGAGCCTTATATTGTTCATGTAACGGTTCTCCACCTCTCTCTCCTTATGTCTTCCATAATCTCTTTTTCATCTGCAATTCCTCTTTTATTTCGCTTGTCACCCACCTGACTCCAAATTGCTTTATCTTCTTTACTTGAGGTATAAATCTGCCAATGTTGTCACCATTTTTTTCTTAAGTATCTCCCATGCACTACTGACCCCTTTTCATCCAAATTTTTTCATCCATTGTACTGCTGCAAGCTGCTTGCTAAGTCTATGATAGTTGTCTGCCTTATAATTCTTCATAAATTCCTTCTGCCTTGATACCCCTACAAACTATGCATCTTCCAGATTAGAACTACATGGTCACTCCCAATTGGGGGCAAGTATGACATCTCAGTCACAATCAGATCCTCTGATGCTATGACCAAATCCAAATCTTGATCCTCATGTTTACCCCCCCCCCCACATGGCGTTATGTCTTAGGCAGCATGTGTATGTGTACACACATGCTGCCTAAGACATAACACCATTCTCAAGAAATCCAAAAATTCAGTTACCTTATTATTGCATTGCTGTCTTCCCTGATCAGTTTAATATCACTTCAGTTGAAGTTCCCCCATAATGATAACTTGTTTTGTACTTGCCAAACTAATTTATCTAAACATTTCCTGCTCATCACCATCTACATTCCCTGATCTATAGCAACATCCCACTTGTCTTATAAACATCTATCACACATCATGTACTTTCAAAGCCATTAGTGTTATTTCCACTGTGATTCTCCACCCTGAGAGGGCATAATTCATCTCCACCACATTTACTTTCTCTGTACTACTAAAATAAAATATGCTATATCCTTTGATTTCTATCCCTTTTAGAATATCCTCCTCAGTTGACCAGTATCAAACCGGTGTAAAAAGTTATTGTTGTTTTTAACTCCCATAAGAAGTGTCTTTATGCAACAAGATGTTTCATGACAGGAAAATACATTACTAGTTACTAAAATATAATAACTAATTTAGATAAGTGAGGTGCTACATTCCCCCTCCTCTGTTTCTGCTATATTCACAATAGCATGAGCAGCAGATGTCCAACATCCAATGTCCAGCAACTGAAATCTACAATTCAATCTTTCATTTCATCTACCCGGTTCCTGGAATAACCTTCTCATGAAGTAAATGCTACAACTTCTAGCTCTTCAAAAACAAACAGTAACTGATTCCTTCTTTCTTGACTCCTGCCCACATGTAACTGCTGAACCTCTCCAGCTGAAGTTTATAATACTAAATCAAAAGAATATTTAAAGGAAAGCAGAATATATATTTCAACAATTTAAGATATGCAGCTGTTACAGATTTAGTCAACAATTCAGAGAATTTACAGAGACCAGTAAATGAAAAAAGAAAGAAAAATCAACAATTTTCTTCCTAATGAATCTATTATTTGTAAAGTCTCTCATATTTTCAGATTTTGCTTCTTCTAAGTCACTACACTAATCTGCATCAATCTGGATCACATTTTCTATCCTGGTATCAAATACCTATTTTGATAATCTTTCCACTACCACTTGGTTTATAGACCATACATATGTCTTCAAATTTGTTCTCACACATTCTTTGAATGCTAAAGATGGCAAGTTTTAATATGCTCATTTTTAATATGATTCTGTAACTGATGCAAACTGTTCACTCCAGTTTCCAATTCACCATTTCATTTTTAACCTAACTTTCAGAGACATAAAATTGGAATACTGTTTTCTACAAACAAGTCTGGTGTTTTGGCTAATTTCTCTCCTACTTCCACATAAATTTATTCAACTGTCTTGCTACTATACCACACGAGCTTTTCTTGAAAGTTTTTTCACTTGGTTATACTATAAATTAAAGACACTAAGAAATTATATTCTCGGTTTAATCCTTTATCCAAGTGTATGCAAAGATAGTTAGCATGTGAAATATCTTTATGATAATTCACACACTACATGTATGGGCTGCATGTATGAGTATATAGAGGCTAATTTCTCTCCTACTTCCACATAAATTTATTCAACTGTCTTGCTACTATACCATACGAACTTTTCTTGAAAGTTTTTTCACTTGGTTATACTATAAATTGAAGACACTAAGAAATTATATTCTCGGTTTAATCCTTTATCTAAGTGTACGCAAACATAGTTAGTGTGTGAAGTATCTTTACGATACTTCACACGCTACATGCATTGGCTACATGTATGAGTATATAGAGGCTATGCTTATTTTATTACAAAAGCTTGCAGACTGCAGTCTCCAGTAAACATCAGAGAGGAAGTTGTTCCAAAGAACATAAGGAGAAGGGAAGAATAAAAAAAAAAGTTCTGAGTTGTCGTGGTGTGTGTGTGTGTGTGTGTGTGTGTGTGTGTGTGTGTGTGTGTGTGTGTGTGTGTGTGTGTAGGGGAGGAATAATGTTAGCTGCAGCATGTATGTTTTAACAGAATTAGATCATAAGAGCATTATTAATGCCAATTCTGGTTAGCAGTGACCATGGAAATATGGTAAGCTCACCAAAGCAAAATCACAGAGACCAAAGAAAGAAAGAGTCATTATAGTTAAAGATATGCTTCTGTGCATTTCTTTAGTATAGTACAATAGTAGTATGATAGGGCTTTGGCCAACACTTTTCAGCAGTTTCTTCTTATTATTATTATTAACATTTGACTTCCATGAAGTCAGAGACTCATCGTAGGAGGTATGCACTACTGACACACAATGCTCATCCAACTGTACCTTAAACTGATTCAATGTGTCTACACCCACAACACACTCAGGCAATGCATTCCACTCACCAACCACTCTCCATGCAAAGAACCAACTCCTCACTCTCTGCTCACACACTCCTTATACAGTTTCCAGTGATGACCTCTTGTCCTACCCCCCTTCTCCCATTCTATGAAAAATCTCCTCCATGTAGACATAATAAAAAACCCTGACTAGATTATATGTCTCAATCTATCCATCCCCCCCTCTTCCTTCTATTCATGAGGCTCTGCAATTTATTCTCTCAATCTGTCCTCATACTCCACATTCCAAAGACCACTTTTGTGAATACTCACTGTACCCTTTCCAACATATTCTCATCACCATGAAAACCAAGTAACCAAATCAGTGCTCAATGATCCATATGAGGCCTGATCAAGGCCTTATACAATGGAATCATAGCCTCTTTATTTCTGCATGTTAGGGTAATCCACATCAATGCCATTATCTGATGCGATGTCTTCACAATTTGTGCAATGTGGCCCCTGAATTTCAGGTTCTTGTCCACCATTACTCTTAAATCTCTCATCTCCTCTACCTCCATTAAAGTTTCCCCACCAAGATTATACTTTGCATCCCATCATTGCTTACTAAATCTCAAAACCTTACACTTTGCAACACTGAACTGATAGTTCCACTTACCTGCCCAGTCATGCAATCTATTCAACTCCTCTTATAAGGCCATAACATCCACTTGACTCTGCATTGCTCTCTCCAGTTTTGCATCATCTGCAAACAGCTGCATATCACCAGTTAAATCCATCCCAATATCATTAACATGCACACTGAACAACAATGGCCACAAAACTGACCTATGCAGCACACTACTAGTGACCTTTCTCTTTTGGGATACTGCACCTCCATATACAACTTTCTGATATGTTTCCAACAGCCAGTCACTGATCCAACTCAAGTCTGTTATCTAATCCCATCTGTTTCAATTTATATAAGAGCTTGTCATGTAGCAGTCTATCAAAAGCCTTAGCAAAATCTAAGTACACCACTGTATATGCGTCTCCCCGATTCAAGGAATTTTTAACCTCATTATAGTACATAAGTCAGTGAAATATGATCTCCCCCTAAACAAATCCATGCTGATAACCATAGAGAATACTGCTGTTATCAATCCATTTCTGTATCCTACTTCTCATTAATCTCTCCAGTACCATCACCACAATTCCGGATATACAGACCGGCCTATAATTTGAAGCTACAGCCTTATCACCACCTTTTATGTAGTGGAACAATTTTACTCTTCTTCCACTCCCTTGGAACCTGTGCTGTTGTAAGAGCCTTATTAAACAGGCATGCCAATGCTACTGCCAATTCCCTGGAACATTTCCTTAAGAATTAATGGTTAATTAATAATTAATTCCTTAAGAAACATGGTGAATTAAGTTCCTCATGATTCCACCAGATCAGGATGAAACAAGCTTATAAATTGATCAATGAATACCTCAACAGTGTCTTCTGCAGCAGTTACTATTCTAACACTTTCATCCCTTAACTTCATCTTTCCATGATCATTCTTCCTTCTACTTGCCACATATCTAAAAAACTCTCTATGGTTTTTCTTTGCCTGAGTTGCCAATTTCTGCTCATACTCTACTTTTGTTTTCCTTACTGACTGAGTCACTCTCCTGGCTTGTTCTTTATATTCCTCATGTGAGTGATTACCATTATTCATCTTGTACTTCCTCCAAAGAACTTTCTTTTTCCAGATTTCATGCTTAAGCTCCACATTCATCCATTTTACACCAACCTTATTCAGCCTTTTGGCCTTTGGGATACATTCCCAAAGCATTTATTTCCTTACCACTCAACTCCTTGTTCCATGTTATAGCTCAAAGCTGTCTCCTAAGCTTGTCATAATCACCAGCCTTATAATTCCACATATATCCTTTCCTCATAAAAATCTTCATATAACTAGCCACAACACAGGTGATTACTTCATAATCACTTTCACCAACTGGAGAAAAGTGTGAAATCCCTCTCACAATCACATCCTCTGATGAAATGATTACATCTAGAATTCTTGATCCTTGCTTGCATTCCTTTACGTGCTGCCTGAGATAGTTATCTCTGAAGAACTCGAGAAATTCATTTTCCTTATTCCCAAATGCTATCTTTTCACTCCAATCTACACTACCATAATTAAAATTCCCCATAATAATTACTTTCCTTTGTTCACTAATCCAAGTTGTTTATACATTTCTTCATCACTAGCCTCCACATTCCCAGGCCTATAACAACATCCAATAAAATATGTCTTCCTCTCAACCTCCACGTTACACCACCCTGCCTCATAACCATTGCCATTATTTCCTCCCCTTTCATGTCTACCTTATGTGGACTTAATTCCCCCGTTATCATCAGCAGCACTCCCTCTCCCTTCTTGCCCTTTCTATCCTCGTGAAAAATACATATCCTTCCATTTCAATTTCTGTTATGATATCATCTTCATTCAACCATGTTTCACTTATTCCAATGATTTTGATGCGAATAAACTCAATCACAGAAAACATTTCATACCCCTTATTTCTGATACTTCTGGCATTTGTAAACAAACACAACAGTTCATTTTTAGGTTCTATAGCCAGTCCTATCCAAGGTTGTGATTTCCCCACCACACCTGCCGAATCACCTTTATCACCACTTATCACATATATCTGCTCAGTCTCAACTTCCCCACCCACAATGCAATATACTCCATCTTCATACACACATTCACTGCCACTTTCGACATCCACTCTACCTGTCCAACCGAGCTTCCCCCATTTGCCCGGTTCCTCATGCATTCCCATTCTTCTCTCTCTCTCTCTCTCTCTCCATCTCTCACTACTACTGTTTCCACTGCCAATCAGTTCTGTCTCTTCAGTACTACTCTACTTATTTTTTCCTTAATCTCTTTCTTCTGATCTCTTGCATGCATCACACACACACACACACACACACACACACACACACACACACACACACACACACACACACACACACACACACACACACACAGACACACACACTGTACTTTTAATCAGCAACACTTTCTCCAGTACACTCACTCCAAAGCCATTTAAATGCAACTCATCATGCCTGTATAATTTCATTCTTCCCTCAAACACATGCCATACATCCAGAAACTTCACTCCTCCTCACACAGCTCTGCTAGCATATCATTCATGATTTTGGGTCTCCATTGCAACTCATCATCGTCATACCTCAGTAACACACTGATAACCTTTCCTACTACACTGTTATCTTTCACTCTTCTCAATAGTCTCCTGATATTCATCCTCACATTCTTCTTATGTCCACTATTATACCAGTGTTTGCATTTTCTTTAGTACAGCATCAATGTTATGGGGCTTTTTAATACTCAGGTACAATGAGAGTTAAATGCAAAAAAATGTATGCAGTAGATAGGTTATGGATTGGTTAAATCGCACTCTGTTATTTATTGACTCAAGAATTTGTTAGGATCTCTTACAGGAACCAGCTCATTAAGGAGAAAGAAATGAGAAAGTCTTCAATGGTTAAGTGAATTTGCAACTGATATAAGGATAATGGATGTTTAGAAGTAAAGTGATCTAGAGTGAAAGAGAAAATCTAATTCCATATATGCAGAAAGCAATACTTATATGTTTTCAAGAAGAAAAATCTTGTTTTGTCAATGTAAGGATGAGTAGATGATTACAGCATCCACTCTCCTTAAACTTTTGGTAATGTCAAAATTAAGACTGGAGGAGGGGACTTTTTAGCAAGACAGACACAGTAGACATACACTATATTAAACACGATGATGGAATGGTGCATGGCAGAAGCAATACATAATAAAGGAAAGAGGATAAAGAAAATCACAAGAAATAAAGAAAATTGTACAATGATAATAGATCACAAAGGATTGGAAGAAAACAAACAAAATTAACAAAAAAACAATATGAGAAAATTGCAAATGCAAATGGCAATAGAAGACATCTAAGAAAGAAACATATGAAATAATAAAAATGAAGATGCAGAATTTATGTTAAATTTTGAAATATGGCATCAGCTTACATTAATGTCACCTACCTGAAATCTTAATGAACTAAATATATGCATATTGTACCATTAAAATCACTCTATATCAGAATAGTTTTTTTTCACCTTATGGTTAACAAAACTTTCAAACACAAAAATGACTGCACATACACGTATACCCTGGTCACACAACACGTTACAGACCATCATTTATAGTGAATCACTTCCCCCCCCCCTTCCCCCACTTCCAATTGCATGTAATGGCTGATTGGCCGAGTGGTTAGCGTATCTACTCTCCAGCCAAAAGACTTCAAGTTCAAATCCCACCATAGGCATAGATGTCTGTGATTTGCTGTGAAAATACTAGTGGTAGTGGTGGGCAGTAGATGGTGTTGGTGTAGATGATGATGTAGTTCGTTGTAGTTGGTGAACTGAGTGGCAGAGATGGAGAGTTATAGAGTAAGTGCCCTCCCTCAATGAGTCATTGGACTCCCTGGAGGTGTCATGTAATAATAATAATAATAAATAAAAATTTTTAAGCAGTCATACATGTGCATAAATGACATAAATAAAACATTTATGCCATATATGCAAATAAAAATTTAGAATAATTTTCAGAGAAGAAAAAGTTTTCTAACACGCTTGACTTAAAGAAGCATGCCAACCAAGTTAGGTCATTAACATACATCATTAAAAAATTTTCCATTTCAGCAATAAGACTGTCAGGTTTACAGATAACTGTAGTATTGGCTAGAGCAGCACTTTTCACCAAGAACTTTATCTTTATGAACTGTAACAATAGTAGTGTAAGATTAGTTGAGATAAGATGAAATGCAAGGCATGAGAGTGTGTGAGTCATGATGTGAAATAAATTAAAAAAAAAAAGGAAGAGTATGGCACAAGGTTGGAAAATTCAATGCTTCAATGAGTACTTCTCAATACCAGAAAGGAGATTGATAGGCTACAAAAAACTTGGTGGATAACAAAAAGGTAAGAAAGGAAATAAAACATATGAAGAAAGATATAGTGATGCGATAATTAGTAATGTAGCATATGAATAAGCAACACAAATCTGTAATCTGGAAGTGAAGATTTATAATGCCACTGAAGCTATATGTAAGCAAGTAGAAAAAGTGGATGATATGAATGTTAGAATAATTGATTTGAAAGAAGATCAGTAAAGCATGAGAGTGAGAGTTTCTGAATGAAGCAAAAAGATAAGGGTAAAATTCAAGATTGTGAGTCTGCTGCCAGAGACAGAGAGAAGAAGAGGGGAAATGACACTATGTTAAGGATCACTCCAGGAAAGATGGGACTAGTTTTTATCAGGAAAGAAGAGTGAAATCTGTGAAAATGTGGAGGTAGATTTCAGAAATCAACTCCATCTTCCTATTTTGCAGTGGTCATGTTTTAATAGTCACCTGAACAGTGATCACATCTCATGTGTACACACCAAAGCAAAAGGAATCAGGAATAAGAACAGGGAGTTTTTAGCACTGGTAGATATAGTGAGACCAAAGTCAGTGAGCCCTCACCAAATGAGGAGGAGGATATCCTTTTAAAATGTGATGAGTTCGGTGTCTTCAGAGCAGACAAAAGGAGGGAGGACTAAATATGCAAGACAAAGGAAACAGAATTTATAGAATTACTCAGAGATAACTACCTATCCCTGAATAATTCTAAGTAGCATCAGAAGAACTTATGGCACAAGAACAATGGATATAGTAACAGTCACTGAGAATCTGTCTATAAATGAGGTGAATATCATGCCTCTTACTTGTGAGGGTGATCATGCAATTTTAACTTAAAAGGTAATAATGTATCTTAGAGTTTAGCCTAAGAAGTGGCATATATGGAACTACAGGGCAAATAATAAAAATTAATTTAGAAGGATGCCTGAGGCAGTGCTATGGCATAAGAAAAAAGCAAGGCAAAGGAATCAACAAGACCTACTTCTGTTGATTCATCAAGATGAATCAACAGATCCTCTAAGGGTAGGTCTTGCTTTAGCAGTCTGCTCACATTTCATATTTCATAATCCTGAGTGACAGTGAATGATATATATTAATATCATTAATATATATCATATAGTTATACATCACATCTTTCATTCTTAACTGCAACATCAAGAGTAAATCCATGATGGTTCTTGAAGCAATAAATAAATCCTTCAAAGATGAAATGAAACCAGACTGTAGTGCTTATATGCGTGATAAAATTACAAAAGGATCATTGTGAAAGCTTTATAAAGGGCAATGATCTCTATTCATTCTTCAAAGAATAATGGCAGGATGTGAAACACAGAACCTTATGCAATCACATATATGAGGGTGGTCTGAAAAGTTCTTGGCCTCGACCATAGATAGCAACGCTATCGGCGAGAGATTTTTTTTTCTAAGTTGGTACAGCTGTTATCTGTCATTCTATCAAGTAGTTTGTTTTATACAGCTGTCTGAAGCAAAAGTGTTGTCTGTATCCCTTGAAATGAATAAAATTGAGTATCGTGTGGTTATAAAATTCTTTGTAAAAGAAGGTTTTTCTCCTTCGTTTTCAACAATTAAGAATCAGGCTGCCAAGTTTAAATGTGGGCATACCAGCCTTGAAGATGATCCACGTGAAGGATGTCAAAAAAGTGTAATAACACCAGAAATCATTGATCGAGTGCACAATATGGTATTGGATGACCGGCGAGTAAAAGTGCGTGAAATTGCTGAAACTATAGAATGTGTAGGGTATATTTTGCATGAAGAATTGCATATGAAAAAGCTTTGCGCAAGATGGGTGCCACGCTTGCTCACAGCAGATCAAAAACACACTCACATGAAAATCTCTGGACAGTGCTTGGAGCATTTTAACAAGAATAAAACTGATTTTGTGCACTGATTTATTACTATGGATGAGACTTGAATTCACCATTACACACCAGAATCCAAACAGCAGTCAAAACAGTAGACAGAAGACAGTTGTTCAGCACCAAAGAAGATGAAGTCCGTTCCATCAGTAGGAACAGTCATGGTATCGGTGTTTTGGGATGCATTTTGTTTATTAATTATCTTGAAAAGGGTAAAACAATAACTGGGGAATATTATTCTGATCTTTTAACCAGACTAGACGAAAAAAATAAAATAAAATTCATGAGAAAAGACCGGTATGCAGAAGAAAAAAATTCATCTTTCATTAGGACAATGCAGCTGTCCACAAAAGTGTTTTGGCAATGGCAAAATTAAGGGATCTGCACTATGAATTGTTGGAACATTCACACTATTCCCCAGATTTGGCTCCCTCTGACTTCTATCTCTTCCCAAAACTAAAACTCTTCCTCACTGGTCAGTGCTTTTCTTCGAATCAAGAGGTGATTGCAGCTGTAGAAAGATATTTTGCAGATCTTACTAAGAACCACTACAGCAATGGGATAATGGTGCTGGAGCATCACTGGAATAAATGTATTAGTCTTAAGGGAGATTATGTTGAAAAATAAAAATAATATCAAAATTATAAATTCGTTTTTTCATTGTTAGGCCAAGAACTTTTCAGACCACCCTTGTACTCTCAATATTAAGGCTCCATGATAAGAAAATTCATATACGAAGAACCAATAGTGATAAATTCGTTTAATTTTACTTGATTTTTCTTGAAGAAACATGAAAATATAAACATATCTGAAAAGAAACTTTCAATGGCATTTGTTGCCATCCAGTCTAACAAAACACATATGTAAAAAAAAACTTTTTAAAATCAAATTGGAAAATATATTTGATTGTATACTTAAAAAAAAGATTACTTACTATTTTCATCAAACAGTGTAAAAACAACATCAATTACGTGATCATTGAGCTCCACATGTGCTACAGTTTTCGCAACGTGCTTTAAGGTTGCTAAAATTAAGAAATTTTTTTCATACATAAACATTTTTATTATTACCTCTCTTCCAAAATAATAGGTTTTTGATTAAAAAAAAAAATCTTATTTACATATGTTGTGACTTTAGAAGAATATTCAAAACTAAATCTCACAAATCATTCTAGTAGAACGATCCCATAATAAAACTGATAAACAACATAAATACAAGCAATTAGATTTAATCCCTGTTATCCCTTAATCACACCCCTATTGCATTTACAGTAAGTGTGTGTGGTAGTGCATTAACATGTTTTAAAGATGATCTCTGTTGGGTTCACACACAGGATGCATACACAAATTAGATTTCAGTATGCAATTATTAATACAGAGGAATATAATAAAGTATGAATACCATGAGAAAACTGAAACGAAAATGTTTAAAATCGGGTGAGGTAAGAGTGCACACTATCTCTGCTCTTTCATCATCTATATGGATCATATCAGAAGGAAAGTGGCATTGAACCTGATATGAAATTGGAGATATCAAATTTCTTCTTCTTCTGTTCATGGCAGATTGAGTTCCTCAAAGAAAAATTTTTGCCATTTCTTTCTGCCTGCTGTCTTTTAATGTCAGTTGTATGAAATTTAAGTGCTTTTTTAAGTTATCAATCCATCTTTTTCTTGTATGAAATGTCAATTGTATGAAATTTAAGTGCTTTCTTTAAGTTATTAATCCATCTTTTTCTTGGTCTTTCTCTGCTGGACTGCCCTTCAATTCTGCCATTTAATAATGTGTTTGGTACTCTTTCTGGAATGTGTTTGATACTCTTTCTGGGTTCATTCTTAAAACATGCCAAAACCAGCTCAGTTGGCTCTTTTTTAGTGTTGTAGTTATTGTTTCTTTAAAGTTAAGTTCTTCTCTAACTTTTTTCATTAGTTTTTCTTTCTGTCCAGTTTGTTTTATTGATTTTTCTTAGACATTTCATTCCAAAAGCATTGAGTTTATCCATTTCTTTTTTTCTTAGTATCCAGCACTCTTAGCCATAAAGTACTGTGGAAATTATCATTGTTTTATATATCCTTAGTTTGAGTTCTTTACTTAATCTTTTTTATTGTTCCATATTTTTTCTAGACTGCCCATTGTTATCTATCAATTATTGATTCTATGTTTTATGGTTTCAAAGTAATTGAGATCTTCGGTGATCACCAAGTCTAGCTAATTAAATGTTTTTCTTGTTCTATATTATTGTTTCCTATTTTCATTTGGATTGGATTGTTTATACAGATGATGGTTTACTCCTAGGCAATGTTGTGCAAGTCTTCACAATTCTTTAACTAAACTGAATAATAGCTGTAACAAATTTGACATGAATTAACAAAGGCAGGAATATGGAAAACTTAAATTCATTCTGAATGGAGAACGTATAGAACAAGTAAAATATTTCAATTATTTAGGCACAATTTTTATATTAAACATGGAAACAGACAACAGAATAAGCAAAGCTGGTATAGTGGGAAGCCGGATAAATTAATTTAAATGGAATAAGAAAGAAATTAGCTAAAACACTAAACCAGCTTTGCTTATTCTGTTGTCTGTGTCCACATTTAATTAGTCATCTCTACTAAAAACTAAAACAAAGGATGTGAGAGTTGGGTTATAAATATCAAAGACTAGAGATCACTATCTGACATAAGAGTTCTGAGAAATATTAGGGAAGAGATGGAATCATTGGCAGAATCATATTAAAAATGAAGTATTAGAATGAAGTTAAATTGTTAGCACTCAAAAATATATGGGTATGGTCACTCAAACGAAATGGAAGAGGAATGGTTAGCATGAAAGTTGTTTGATGCCAAGATAGCAGAAAAAAAACTCAGAGGAAGACCAAGATCTAAGTGGATTGATGTAATCAGAAGTGGCCTAATGACAATATGTTTGAGTGCTGACAAGTGAGAAAGAGGAAAATGGTTGATAGGAGTTAGTAATAATGTAAGTTTAATCATGTAGTACTGTCTTGGTATTCTATACATCCCTTGAGGATACATGTCAGGAAATCAATGCTGATACTTAGTCATATATATAAAAATTCAGCTGCATCTAGGGAGTTAGACATGGAGATACCATTTCATCTATACTGTACTATATATGACAGTCCTAGAAGATATATTTAAAAATATGGAGTGGAAAAATTAAATTAAGCAAACAAAAGATTAAATATAAACAAAGACAAAAAAGTATAATAAATACATAACAAAAACAGTGCAGATGGAACACCAGAATGGTGATATAGTAACTTCCTATGTTTACCTAGAACACTGTGAAATTCAAACAGGATATTTCAATCTGCCTTGAAAGAAAAATATTCAATATTTCTCCTCATAACAGAAAGAAAGTGAAATATGGACTTTGACCAAAAAAATTTAACTGATAAGTAAAGACTATTCAGAGGAAAATGGGATCACAGCTTGGTATTACCATTCAAGATAAAAAGTGCAATATTTGGTTTAAAGCTCATACTAGGGTGGGAGTCATTAAAACAGTCATTAAAAGCTCTAACTTCGGTCTCATTCTCATAAATGGCAAGCGATTTTTTAATATTTATTTTATTTTTAAAATGTTTTGTCATTATTTAACTGAATTTAAATTTAATTATTTTATTTATCAAATGTTACTATTTTATTGTAGTTCAAAGTTAACTTATTTTAATTGTGGTTTTATTTGTAATTTCATTTTTATTCTATAACCATCCATATAGTGGTACTTCAATGCATGGCTCAGAAGATCTGCAAAAAAAAAGTAACATTCCTTTGTTCTAGCTTCACCTTGTGATTCTGCACTGATAATTTCCTATTAGTTTTGGGCCAAAATATTTGCAGTAATAAAATGATTATTATTTATTCTTGTGAATATGTTTCTAACAATTGTTACTATTATTATTATTACTACCCCAAGACCTCATGGAGTCAAATGACTCATTTGGGAGGTCCTTATCACACACACACAGCTCATCATACCGTGCCTTGAACACATTCAAACTCCTTGCAGACACCACACTCTCAGGCAAGGCATTCCAATCATTTACAACTCTGCATGAAAAAAACCAGCCTCTCACTCCCCTACTCACACCTTCTTTATACAGTTTCCAGGGAAGACCTTTGGTTCTCCCACGATTCACCAACTATCACGATCACCAACTATTTTCTGTAGAACTTCTCCAGCATTGATCCTATAACAACCCCTTACCAACTTCTAGGTCTCTATCATATCTCCCTCTTCCTCCTGTCCACCAGACTCTGCAAATTGCATCTTCTCAATCTTTCCTCATACTCAACATTCCAGAGGTAAGAAACTACTTAGTCATTTGCCTTTAGACCCTTTCCAACATCTCTTCATCCTTCTGAAAACCAGGTGACCAAATCTGGACACAATAATCCATGTGTGGCCTAATCAAAGCCTTATACAAAGGAACAAGAATCTCCCTACTTCTACACGTCAGTGTCTTCCGCATTATTCCCACAAGCCTTTGTGTTGTTTTCGCAATATTGGTTATGTGTCCCCTAAATTTCAGATCCTTATCCACTATCACCCCCCAGATCTCTTATTTCTTCCACCTCCAACAATATATCCTACCAAGCATAAATTCTGCATCCCGTCTTTGTTTTCAAAAATTTTAAAACCTTACATTTTGCAACATTGAACTCGCATCCCAAATTCCATGCCCAATCACTCAATTTATTCAAGTCTTCTCGCAAGGCTACAACATCTTCACTACTCTTCATGGTTCGTCCCAACTTTGCATCATCTGCAAACAATTGAATATCTCCATCCAAATCTTCACCTATATCATTAATATACAAGTTAAACAGTAATGGCCCTAAAACAGACCCCCTGAGGCACTCCACTAGTGACTTTCCTTTTCCTGGGTATTGCTCCCCCATACACAACTTGTTCATACCAATCAGATAGCCAGTCTCCAATCCAATGCACCAATCTAATATCCAACCCCATCTGCTCTGGTTTGACTATCAATTTATCATGAGGTACTCTATCAAAAGCTTTTGCGAAATCCAAGTATATTACTGTGTATCCTTTTCCTCTGTCCAAGGGAGCAGTCACTTTATTGCAATAAGTAAGTAGATTACTAAAACATGACCTCCCTTTAGCAAATCCATGCTGTCCATCAAAGATAATATCATTTGTTATCAACCCAACTATGGATCCTAGTTCTCACAAGCTCTCCAACAACTTAACCACAACACCTGACACACAGACAGGCCTATAGGTTGATGCTTGAGTTCGATCACCTCCTTTATGAAGTGGCACAATCTTGCCCTCCTTCCACTCCTTAGGAACTCGACCGAGTGCAAGACTCGTATTACAAAAATATGTCAAGGCAGATGTCAACTCCCTGGCATATTCTTTCAGAATATGTGGTGATATATTAACAAGTGCCACAGCCTTATTAACATCTAGTTTACTCAACTCCCCATACACCTCTTGCTCACCTACAGTCAGTCTCTCCTCCCCATCATCAACTGCTCTCAATCCCTCCATGAAGTCACATTCACAAGATTGAAAGATCTTTATGAACTGCCCATTGAGTATCTCCACCACACATTCTGCATCAGCTGTCTTTATACCATTTTCTCCAATCAATGTCATCCTTCCATAATTATTCTTTCTTTTGCTGGCTACATATCGAAAGAACTCCTTAGGATTCTTTTTGGCTTCATTAGCTAACTGCTGTTCATACCTCTCTTTAGCTACCCTCACCAAACAAGTCACCCTCCTTGCCTGGTCTTTGTAGACCTCATGGAATTGGTTATTTCCACTTCTCTTATGCTGCCTCCACAATGCCCTCTTTCTCTGTATCGCATACTTAATCTTTTTATTCATCCATCTCACACCTACCTTATTTAACCTTCTCACCCTTGAAATACATTTAGACATTGCATCTACTAGATTGTTTTTGAAAATGCCTCAAGCTGCATGGATCTGTTTTCCAGCTAACTTCTCATTCCATGTTACACCCGCAAGCTGTCTCCTGAGCTCTTCATAATCACCCCCCTTGTAGTTCCACATATACCCTTTTCTCACAGAGGTCCTCACACTGCTGGCAACCACCTAGGTAAAATTGTTACTATGCCACAAGTGACATTAAAAACTCGAGAGGGCAGCTATATCAATGTTAAGTCTGTTCATGGACTCAAGGAGGTTCAAAGGGTTCAAAATACTATCTATTGAGATGAACTGCAACAAAAAAAAACAGTCAGCCTTTATAGCTATACAACATTTATAGCCAATAAAGCCATAAAACAACAGTTATAAAAATTACCTAAATAATACAAAAAATTTTTAAATACTTCATTATTATAGACCAAAATGAGAAACAACTGTTGGTTGTATACAAACCTTCATCAATTGAAGCACCAGCTATGTGATAAAATGTGAGGGCAGTGTCCACATCATTAATATCATTCAAGAAATGGAAGAACTGCAGATAGTCATCCAAACTGATACCCTGAGATAATACATTAATATTTTATCAATATATTGATTTCTAGAGACAAAAAGTGATTACATATTATTAATATTAAATGATATGTTTTAAAATTCTACATGCAGCAACTACAAGTTCTAAAATACAGTAGATTGCCAGTATGTTATAGCTCAAGCATGTGGACAGACTTATGTGTTCGTCGAACATGTTGTTTATTATTTTAACGGTATAATAGAACACAGAAACTAAGTAAATAATTGATTTATTAACTTGATGCTGATATTTCGCTGGTATTATAACCAGCATCTTCAGAGCACAAAAACACTGTTTGTCACAATACGCGAGACTAAAACAACATGGTGTACATTAACAAAATTGTAGCAGCAACACAAAGACTAGAGTCCTGATTTTGGCGCCCTCTATCTGAAAAAAAAAAAAAAAAAAAAAAAAAATGCTATCATATATTGCTAGAGTCCTAGAAAAGTGCTAGTTTTTCCTTAATATGACTGTCTCCCAGATCTTCGGCAAGTTAATACAGCCATATTTGTTGAGATTTGGAGTGTGTTTTAGGGCTTCTGTCGCCTCTAAGAACAATCTCTCTGATTTATATGGGTTTCTGTGTAGTACTTTTGTGTTTTTCCAGTTGATCCTGTGTGCAGGGGTATCCAGAGCATGGTCTGCTAGGCCCGACTTCCCATAATGATATTTCCGGAAGTATCGTTTATGTTCGCTGATGCGGATATTCACAGTTCTTCCTGTTTGACCGTAGTAGGCTTGATTGCATGAGCAGGGTACTTGGTAGACTCCTGGATGTGATAAAGGAGGAATGCTGTCCTTGGGTGAGCGGATGAGGGTGGCTAATTTGCTACATGGTCTGAATGTAGTGCGTAGTTTATGTTTAATGAGAATTCTTGAGATCTTTTCGGATGTGCCTTTAATGTAAGGGATGGTGACTGTTTTGTTGTAGTTCTCTGTGGTGGATGGTGGGAGGGGTTTCTTAGGAGTGTTTAGTATTTTGTTTATTTTTTGTGGATTGTAGCCGTTGGCCAAGAAGGTGTGGCGTAAGTGAGTCAGTTCAGCAGTAAGAGCCTTGTCATTTGAACAGATTGCTCTCGCTCTATGGGTTAGCGTTTTTAATATGCCATATTGTTGAGAAGGATGATGGTGTGATTGTTTGTGTAAGTATCTGCCTGTATGTGTGGGTTTTCTGAAAACTGAAAATGATAAGGAACCATCTGGGAGACGTGTGATGAGTGTATCCAGGAAGGGCAGACAGTTGTTGGCTTCCGGTTCCATAGTAAAGTGGATTTTTGGGTGTTGGCTATTTAAATGTGCTAAGAATGTTTTCAACATACGTTTTCAACAACAATAGCTAACAACATACGTTTAGATGTGGCCAACATCCTAATCAAGTCCAAGCCTCCAAAAAGTAATATCCCACATAAGGAATTCATTGCTATAAAAGAGCTACACAACAACAGCCAGATTACCATAACAAAAGCAGACAAAGGAAATGCAACCGTGGTGATGGACACAACTGAATATGAAAACAAAATGCACACACTATTACAAGATCAGTCAACATACAAAATTATAGATCGCAATCCCACCAACACACAAAAGAATAAGGCACGAAAATTATTAAAAAAAGTCACTTCCTGGCCCAAAGACACAGTTAACAAACTCAAACCCTTCCATGTTAGAACACCGAGGATCTATGGATCACCAAAAATTCACAAACCAGGCACACCCCTACGCCCAATTGTGGACAGTATAAATAGTCCCACATACAAACTGGCTAGACATTTAGCAAAGCTACTAGCCTCTCTCACTAACAATTCTCCCTCCTTTATCAAAAATTCAGCACACCTAAAAAGCATCTTACAACACCTCACCCTAAAAAAGCTCAGACTTAATAGTAAGCTTTGACATCACTTCACTATTCACAAATGTACCACTAATAGAAACCCTCAATCTACTGAAGTCACACTTCCCCCCTGATATATTTGAACTATTCAAATTCACAATACATGCAGGATATTTCACATGGAAAGGGAAAATATACAAACAAATTGATGGGACAGCCATGGGCTCCCCCCTTTCTCCCCCCCCCTAGCCAACTTTTACATAGAACACCTGGAAAAACAAGCAATCAATACAGCCACTCTCAAACCAACACTTTGGCTACGCTATGTTGATGATGTGCTTGCCATTTGGCCACATGGCCCTGAGACATTGAAAACATTCTTAGCACATTTAAATAGCCAACACCCAAAAATCCACTTTACTATGGAACCGGAAGCCAACAACTGTCTGCCTTTCCTGGATACACTCATCACACGTCTCCCAGATGGTTCCTTATCATTTTCAGTTTTCAGAAAACCCACACATACAGGCAGATACTTACACAAACAATCACACCATCATCCTTCTCAACAATATGGCATATTAAAAACGCTAACCCATAGAGCGAGAGCAATCTGTTCAAATGACAAGGCTCTTACTGCTGAACTGACTCACTTACGCCACACCTTCTTGGCCAACGGCTACAATCCACAAAAAATAAACAAAATACTAAACACTCCTAAGAAACCCCTCCCACCATCCACCACAGAGAACTACAACAAAACAGTCACCATCCCTTACATTAAAGGCACATCTGAAAAGATCTCAAGAATTCTCATTAAACATAAACTACGCACTACATTCAGACCATGTAGCAAATTAGCCACCCTCATCCGCTCACCCAAGGACAGCATTCCTCCTTTATCACATCCAGGAGTCTACCAAGTACCCTGCTCATGCAATCAAGCCTACTACGGTCAAACAGGAAGAACTGTGAATATCCGCATCAGCGAACATAAACGATACGTCCGGAAATATCATTATGGGAAGTCGGGCCTAGCAGACCATGCTCTGGATACCCCTGCACACAGGATCAACTGGAAAAACACAAAAGTACTACACAGAAACCCATATAAATCAGAGAGATTGTTCTTAGAGGCGACAGAAGCCCTAAAACACACTCCAAATCTCAACAAATATGGCTGTATTAACTTGCCGAAGATCTGGAAGACAGTCATATTAAGGAAAAACTAGCACTTTTCTAGGACTCTAGCAATATATGATAGCGTTTTTTTTTTTTTTTTTTTTTTTTTTTTTCAGATAGAGGGTGCCAAAATCAGGACTCTAGTCTTTGTGTTGCTGCTACAATTTTGTTAATGTACACCATGTTGTTTTAGTCTCGCGTATTGTGACAAACAGTGTTTTTGTGCTCTGAAGATGCTGGTTATAATACCAGCGAAATATCAGCATCAAGTTAATAAATCAATTATTTACTTAGTTTCTGTGTTCTATTATACCGTTAAAATAATAAACAACATGTTATAGCTCAAGATTCGCTATGGTGATTTAGAGGAAAAAGATTTCCCTTCCCTTTCCTCCATTCTTCTTCTTTCTCAGGCTTGGTCGGTCCACTGCTAGACAATCCCCCCCCCTTTTTTTTTTACCACTTCTTGCCAAAGTTTCTAAGGTCATCATCCCATCTAGTCCTTGGCTTTCCTCTGTTTCTTCTTCTGGTTGGTATCTAGTTTGTAAGTCCCCTCCATTGACAGGAATTAAATACTCAAGAAGGTAGTGACATTTGTTTGGTAACTATGGCCTTAACTTATTTCACAAAATACCTTAGAAGGTTAGCTGGGTCATCACTCACTCTTCTTGCCCAGAGAACATTAACTGGCCCTTAATTTTCTTCTCCCATATTTATTATAGACTTTCAAGTCTTAGTAGCTGGCATTTATAAAAATTTTAAATTTTGAATAATTAACAACTAAACTGGCAGAGAAACGTTTGTTTAAACTTCGACAGGATAAGAAAAAGGATGAAAACAAGAACAGACAGGAAAATACTGAACTTGGTAATCAAAATATTAATAACAACAAGGTAAGTCAGTTAATATCTAAGAAAAAAGAGGTAATATGGTATGGTGACTCAATTTTAAAATTTGCGCTTGCCGAGGGAGTCACCACTTCTAGTTTCCCAGGAGCAAAAATTAAAAATATGGCAAACCTAATTGAAAACCAAAAAAGAAATGTAAAAGAAATGGTAGTGTTGGTAGGTACAAATAATTTAAGCGGTGACAAACATAGTATGAGAGAAGATATGAAAGGTCTGTTGGAAGAAGCGAGAAAGAAATGTGAAAGAGTGAAATTTGTAGGATTAATACTAAGATATGAAAGTACTGAGTTGAGAGGTGGTGGTGGTGGGGGGGGGGGGGAATGATAGCAAATGATTTCACGTGCAGGCTATGTGGAAGATATGGATGTGAGTTTTTAGATGTGTAGGGTGTGTTTGATGGCAGAAAAGATTTGCATAAGAATGATGGCCTGCACTTGAATTCATTTGGCATCACAAACCTGGAGAAATTACTTCTTGGTATGAGACTTAATGCAGAGAGTCAGGGAAACTAGATCATAAAGGGAGGAATGGGAAAAATGTGTGTGAAAGTTCAGCTATGATATACAAACGTGATGAAGATATAAATGTCTTTGAAAATGGTTATGTATGTGATGAAGGAGTGGAAAAATATGCTTTGGATCTAATGACCTTTTAAGTATGTCTGGGGAGGGAAAAAAGAAAAAATCTAGAACAAGACCAAATACATTGCATATCTAATTATAAGAATAGGCTAGGTCGTAATTTATTATGTCTATACACAAATGCCAGGAGCATTAGAAACAAAGGGGTTGAGTTTGTTGCTTTATTGAATATGATGTGGCCTAGGATTGTTGGCATTAGTGAAACCTGGCTATCAGAATCAGATATGGTAAGTGGGATCGAGTGTAACGGATATACTATTTTTAGGAATGACAGAAGAGATAGGAGAGGAGGAGGAGTGCTACTAATGATATCAGATGACTTAAGTCTAGTTAGGGTAGAAATACAAGGAAACAATGATGGTAACAATGTCCCATGTAGAAATGAGTTTGAGTCTATTTGGTGTGAATAATAAAGTTTGCGCCTGAAAGTATCTTCAGGACTGGGGTAAGGTGGTAAAACATCAGGGCACTCCTTGCAAAGGTGGAGCAAGCTACCAACACTCCTATCTCAGTATCTCCCATAATGCAAAACACATCTCCTTGTGGATATGTCTAATGTTATGCATTAAGGGAATGGCCACAACCCAGACTAGTTTCGACCTTTATTGAAGTCTCTTCAGTGGGAGTCAGGCCCAAGTGGAGATACCAGGCAGAAGCATTAGCAGGTCATCTCTATCTATAGGAGTTGCCAAATGGTGTGCCACCCTTTTTTAATAAATTACTCTGGATTTAGAGAAAGATGTTGAAAGTTTATTTTTCACTTGGTTAGAGTATAATAAATTTAGTTTAATCCTTTATCCAAGTGTGAGCAAATAAAGTTTGCACCTGAAAGTATCTTCAGGACTGGGGTAAGGTGGTACAACACCAGGACACTCCTTGCATGGTAGTGATATAAAAGGAAGAAGGATATAAAATTGGGCAGAAGGATATAAAAGTTCTTTCCTTGAGGGCCCTACAGGGCATACTGGTGGCATGGTGTTGCCACCAGCGAATGACTACAATAATAACTACAACAGGCATAGGGTAAAACACTTGTAAAGGCTTAGGCCTATATATCAAGTCTGGACGTGATATAAGGGTAGTACTGCCCATAACTAGTACAAAGATTAATGAAATAAAAAAAAAATAAAAAAAACCAGTGATGTACCTCAGTGTTCAGTCCTTGGGCCATTATTGTTCAATCTATACATTAATGACATCAAGGAGAGTCTATCATCAGATTTGCAATTGTTTGCTAATGATGCGAAGATAGGCAGGGCAATCAGGGATGCTACTGATATTCAGCAATTACAAAATGACTTGAATATACTGGAAATCTGGGCAAACGAAAATGGCTATCAGTTTAATGTTAGTAAGTGTAAAGTTATGCACTTTGGTGTGATTAGAGTTCCAGCGGCATATTATATTAGCAGGATTATGCTACAAAAAACTGAAGAGGCAAGGGATCTTGGTGTATCGGTGGATAAGAATTTAAAGTTCAATGGTCACATAGCAAAAATTGTAAATACAACTCAGAGAATAATTGCTATGTTGAAGCGAACCTTGACATGTAAGGATAAGGAAGTAATTTTGCCTCTTTATGACGCTTTGATAAGACTACACTTGGATTACTGTGCACAGATTTGGTCGCCCGGGTTTCAAGGGGATAAAGAAGCTGTGGAAAGGGTGCAAAGAAGAGTTACAAAGATTATATCCGGATTATGGGATTTAGATTATGAGGACAGATTGTGAGTATGTAGATTACAGACTCTGGTTAACAGGAGAAAGAGGGGTGATATGACAGAGGTCTATAAACTTTTGAATGGTGTTATAGCATTTCAAATGATGAAATTTTTCGTTACATGGAAGGCGGGGAGAGAACACGGGGGCATCCATGGAAGTTAAGGTTGTTCTCAGTCAAGAAAGGGCTAAGAGCCTAGAGAGGTTATTTTCACTCAGTGAAACTATAATAAATTTAGTTTAATCCTTTATCCAAGTGTGAAAGTATCTTCAGGACTGAGCTAAGGTGGTGCAACACCAAGGCAACTTGTGGAAGGTGGAGAAAGCTATCATCACTCCTATCTCAGTATCTCCCATAATGCAAAGCACATCTCACTGCAGATATGTGTAATGCTATGCATTAAGGCAGGGGCCACTACCCAGATTGGTTTCAACCTTTATTGAGGTCTCGTCAGTGGGAGCCTGGCCCAGTAGTGGAGACACCAAGGCAGAAGCAATGAGAGGTCATCCCCAACTATAGGAGTTGCCAAAAGGTGTACAACCTTATTATTAAATTACTCCTTAATGCATAGCATTACACATATCTGCAAGGAGATGTGTTTTGCATTATGGGAGATACTGAGATAGGAGTGATGATAGCTTTCTCCACCTTTGCCACGAGTTGCACCACTAGCTCAGTCTTGAAGACACTTTTCAGGTGCAAACTTTGTTTGCTCACACTTGGATAAAGGATTAAACTAAACTTATTACAGTCTAACCAAGTGAAAAATAAACTCTCAACATCTTTCTCTGAATCCGGAGTAATTTAATAATAAAGTTATTAAATTATAATTGGATTGGATGAGGCAAGAAATGAAATGAATGTGGAATGAAATTAAGAAAATTCAGGTAAAAACTATTAAAATAAATAATGATGGAATGAAAGAGTTAACGAAAGATGAGCGAGTGGCGTTGTATGGCAACTCCATTATTAAAGGTGTGCTGGAGGATAGAATGCACAAGGTATGTTTTCCAGGTGCTAAAATGACTAGAGTGATTGAGGCATTGGATATGAGGCAGGAGCAAGCAAAAGAGTTAATAGTATTAATAGGTACGAATGATTTGAAAGAGGACAAAGGGTGTGTCAGAATGGATATCAGGAGGCTGCTTAGAAGGATAAATGAGAATAGTGTGACAAGAAGGGTAGTTAGCGTGTTGCCTAGGTATGACTGTGGTGAAATGAGGTGGACAGCAAGGATTATGAATAATATGCTGGCTGAAATGTGTGAGGAGACGGGAGTACAGTTTGTTAATGTGTGGAATGAGTTTGAGGGACGAAGTGAGCTGTATGGGAGATGGACTGCATTTGAGTGGTTATGGTGTGAGTGGCTTGGAGAGACTGCTGCTGCTGGAAGGTAGAGAAGTGAATAGAGAGAATGAATCAGATCGAGTGGGAAGTGATGTGGAAGAGCAGGAGAGTAAGACAGGAGAGATTGAAGAGGTGGTTATGAATAGGGAAGTGAGTGGTATGATTATAGAAAATGAGAGAATGGGTGTGCAAGAGGAGCAGGGAAACGGGGAGGCTCAGGGTGGACAGGGGTACACAGCATGAGAAAGGTGGGTGCTCCAAGAGGAGGTGAGAGCATGTAGGCAGGAAAGGAATGGGATGACCAGGTATCAAGAGGAAACAGTTGGAATTGAAAAGGATTTTAAAATGAAGAAGCAGAAAGGGAAATGGCCCCAGTCGAGCATGGAGAGATCACATCGAGTGAGTGGTAGTATCAGTGGAACTAGCTGTAGATCCAGAAATGAGCTGTTGTGTTTGTATACAAATGCTAGAAGTATAAGAAACAATGCAGATGAAATGGTTGCACTAATTGTGTCTGTTCACCCAAAGATTGTCGGAATAAGTGAGACATGGTTGGAAGAGGATGATATCCTAACAGGAATAGAGATGGAAGGGTATGATGTGTTTCGTGAGAACAGAGGGGGTAAAAAGGGAGGGGGAGTGCTATTGATGAATGAGAAAGAGTTATGTCCATATAAAGTGGAGATGGAAGAGGGAAATAGTGCCAGTGGTTTTGAGACAGTATGGTGTGAGATAGAGGTGAATGGAATCAAATACTTGGTGGGATGTTGTTATAGACCAGGTAATGTGGATGGTGGTGATAATGAAATGTACAATCAAATTAGCCAAGTAAATAAGAAAATGGTGATCATTATGGGTGATTTTAATTATGGCAATATAGACTTGAATGATGAGATAGCAACTTGAAGTAAAGAAAATGAGTTTCTTGAGTTTTTGAGGGATAACTACCTCAGACAGTATATAACAGAGGGCACACAAGGATTGAGGGTCTTGGATTTGGTCATCTCATCAGAGGATTTAATTGTAAATGAGGTGTCAAATCATCCACCAAATGGTGAGAGTGACCATGAGGTGATTACCTGGGTGGTTGCTAGCAGTGCGAGGACCCCTGTGAGAAAAGGGTATATGTGGAACTACAAGGGGGGAGTGATTATGAAGAGCTCAGGAGACAGCTTGCGGGTGTAGCGTGGAATGAGGAGTTAGCTGGAAAAGAGATCAATGCAGTTTGGGGAATTTTCAAAAACTGTTTAGTAGATGCAATGTCTAAATGTATTCCAAGGGTGAGAAAGTTAAATAAGGTGGGTGTGAGATGGATGAATAAAGAGATTAAGCATGCGATACAGAGAAAGAGGGCATTGTGGAGGCAGCATAAGAGAAGTGGAAATAACCAATTCCATGAGGTCTACAAAGACCAAGAAAGGAGGGTGACTTGGTTGGTGAGGGTAGCTAAAGAGAGGTATGAACAGCAGTTGGCTAATGAAGCCAAAAAGAATCCTAAGGAGTTCTTTCGATATGTAGCCAGCAAAAGAAAGAATAATTATGGAAGGATGACATTGATTGGAGAAAATGGTATAAAGACAGCTGATGCAGAATGTGTGGTGGAGATACTCAATGGGCAGTTCATAAAGATCTTTCAATCTTGTGAATGTGACTTCATGGAGGGATTGAGAGCAGTTGATGATGGGGAGGAGAGACTGACTGTAGGTGAGCAAGAGGTGCATGGGGAGTCGAGTAAACTAGATGTTAATAAGGCTGTGGGACTTGTTAATATATCACCACGTATTCTGAAAGAATATGCCAGGGAGTTGACATCTGCCTTGACATATTTTTTTTAATATGAGTCTTGCACTCAGTCAAGTTCCTAAGGAGTGGAAGGAGGGAAAGATTGTGCCACTTCATAAAGGAGGTGATCGAACTCAAGCATCAACCTATAGGCCTGTCTGTGTGTCAGGTGTTGTGGTTAAGTTGTTGGAGAGCTTGTGAGAACTAGGATCCATAGTTGGGTTGATAACAAATGATATTATCTTTGATGGACAGCATGGATTTGCTAAAGGGAGGTCATGTTTTAGTAATCTACTTACTTATTGCAATAAAGTGACTGCTCCCTTGGACAGAGGAAAAGGATACACAGTAATATACTTGGATTTCGCAAAAGCTTTTGATAGAGTATCTCATGATAGGTTGACAGTCAAACTAGAGCAGATGGGGTTGGATATTAGATTGGTGCATTGGATTGGAGACTGGCTATTTGATAGGTATCAACAAGTTATGTATGAGGGAGCGATATCCAGGAAAAGGAAAGTCACCAGTGGAGTGCCTCAGGGGTCTGTTTTAGGGCCATTATGGTTTAATTTGTATATTAATGATATAGGTGAAGATTTGGATGGAGATATTCAGTTGTTTGCAGATGATGCAAAGTTGGGATGAACCATGGAGTGTAGTGAAGATGTTGTGGCCTTACAGGAAGACTTGAATAGATTGAGTGATTGGGCAAGCAAATGGGGATGTGAGTTCAATGTTGCAAAATGAAAAGTTTTAAAATTTGGAAAACAAAGATGGGATGCAGAATTTATGCTTGGTGAGAATATATCGTTGGAGGTAGAGGACATAAGAGATCTGGGGGTGATAGTGGAGAAGGATCTAAAATTTAGGGGACACATCGCCAAAATTGTGAAGACAACACAAAGGCTTGTGGGAATGATGCGGAGGACACTGATGTGTAGAAGTAGGGAGATTCTTGTTCCGTTGTATAAGGCTTTGATTAGACCACACATGGACTATTGTGCCCAGATTTGGTCACTGGGTTTTCAGAAGGATGAAAAGATGTTGGAAAGGGTTCAAAGGAGACTGACTAAGATAGTTTCTGACCTCTGGAATGTCGAGTATGAGGAAAGATTGAGAAGATGTAATTTGCAGAGTCTGGTGGACAGGAAGAAGAGGGGAGATATGATAGAGACCTACAAGTTGGTAAGGGGTTGTTATAGGATCAATCCTGGAGAAGTTTTACAGAGAATAGTGGGAGATCAGGGGAGAACCAGAGGTTATCCCTGGAAACTGTATAAAGAGAGTGTGAGAGACAGGTTTTTTTCGTGCAGAGTTGTGAATGATTGGAATGCCTTGCCTGAGAATGTGGTGTCTGCAAAGAGTTTGAATGTGTTTAAAACACGGTATGATGAGCTGTGTGTGTGTGTGATAAAAGGACCTCCCAGATGAGTCTTTGACTCTATGAGGTCTTGGGGTGGTAATAATAATAATAATAATAGCCAAGTATTCTCATTGGCTACCTTAGCAACCTCAGCGATATGTTCTCTAAACTTCGACTCTCTGTCTACCACCGCCCCTAAATCTCTAGCTTCATCCATTTCCTGGAGTACAGTGACATCAATGTGATACACAGCTTGTAATCTCTTTTTCCCAAAATGTATAACTTTACATTTCTCCACATTAAACTAACACCTATTATATTTTGCCCATATTGACAGCCTATTTAACATGTTCGCTGCCAACTACGAGTATACTCGTAGTTCGTATATGAGCTTCACAAGCCAACTACGAGTATACTCGTATGTCGATTTACTGACCTCCTATGCCAAACACGAGTTAACCCTTAGTATAATTACATTAATTTGGACCCTTGGATTCTGAATAAAGCAGAGAGCACGTCTGGGGGCTTGATAGAAGCGAAATAATTTCAACTAAAATATAGTATATTATATATGTGCCTCAGAAGCCAACTACGAATATACTCGTATGTCGATTACCAACCTCCTGTGCCAAGCGCGAACTAATCCGTAGTAAACACGTAATTTGTAAATCAATTTAAAACTGATAAAATCAATAAAAATTATAAAATGAAATCAATAAAATAAAAACCAATTTATTCAAATTACGAATGATACACTTTAAAACAATTTTCCACGCACAATGGTGGTTCTTCCTGGCAAACAGGACAATAATTACGTGTTTAGCGTCGTTGTTTCTTTCATGTACATACTCGGCATGGCTTTGTTGGTGAATATTTTTTTCTGTAGGTGGTAAAATTCCAAATAATGAAGATCCCAAATTCTGCTGATATTTTGTGATGCTGTAAGCTCATCCATTCCAACAAAAACTGAGATAAATCGATCTCTAACTTTTAATGCAGTCATTGCATTTCCAGTAATTATATTATAAAATTTATGCGCATTTTGAATGTATATATATCAAAAATGCGCATTGCCAGTTTCTTTGGCCATCTAATTGTCTTTCGTAAGGAGGAATAGTAAGAAAGCATGTGATCAAAAAGATCAATGCCTTAAATAACCAAAATTATAGTCCCTACCGATATTTGGTTTTCATTGAATTTTACCATTCCGATTTTTTGCTTCAACCATTTCAAATTTGTGCATATTTGAAATGGAAAGAACTTCCCTCTTATCCTTCCATTTACGATGATGAATTCATTAAATTCATCATCGCTCATATTAGCATAAGCTTCTAATTCATTATCAGTAAGTTTTCTTTTACTGGTCCTGGCGAAACTGAAGGTTTTTAGTGACTAGACGCAATAAACACATTCTTTGGTGCATGTAATATATGGTTGGGGGTGATACGAGATTACTCGTAGTTGGCGTATGAAACAAAATTCTGTCTGATAAGCCGGCTATGAGATTACTCGTAGTGACCTTGAAGACGCGAAAGCGCTTGGTGTGCGGGAACAAACTATGCCCAAGTAGCGTGGCAGCGAATGTGTTAAATCATCCTGAAATCTCTTTACATCACCTTGATTAACTATTACTCTATCTAATTTTACATCATCGTTAGCAAACAACTGAATATTTCCTTTCAGGCTATTTCCTATATCATTTATGTATAAATTTAACAGCAATGGTCCCAGCACTGAATCTTGTGACACACCACTAGTTACCTGTTTTTATCTCAATACTGCCCTTCCATATACCACTTTTTGATATCTATTCAGAAGTCACCCTCTTATCCATTTAACCAGTGTCATGTCCATCCCCAATTTGTTCTAATTTTCATAACAGAGTTCCATGTGGTATTCTATCAAATGACTTTGCAAAATCCAACAGAATCATAGTATAGCCATTTTCTTTATCCAATGCAGCTGTTACTCTATTATAAAAAGTTAGTAAGTTACTAAGGCATGGCCGACCCTTAACAAAGCAATGTTGACCCTTATACAGTATCATATTTTTCTAGTACTTTTACCATCATGTCTGAGATACTGATTGGTCTATAATTTGCTACTGCAGTCTTAGAACCTCCCTTATGCAAGGGAATTATTTTGCCCTCTTTCCACTCCCTTGTAACTGTACCAGAGCTGAGACTTAAATTAGAGAGCCTAGTCAGAGGCATTGCCAGTTACCTTGCACATTCTCTCAAAACCCTAGCTGATATCCCATCTAATCGCACTGTTATTTACACTGAGATTCTGCAATAACCTAAGAATCTCCAATTCATCTACTTCTCTTCCAACATCAGTGTCTATCACATATGTAATAGCATTAACCTACCAGGATGATATAACCCTGCAAAGTGGTCACTCAGTAACTATTTTATCTGTTTCTGTCTCCTCATTACCATCATCACTCATTAAGGTTAATTTTCCATTGTCATTCATCCCCCTAATTGCCACATATCAAAAGCACTCTTTGGAATTTTCTTTGGCCTGCTTGGCTAAATCTGATTTTGTATTCCTTGCCATGCTGGCCACCTTTCTTACTTGGGCCTTGTCCTCTTCATGATCTTGTTGGTTATCTTTCTATTTATATACCTTCTAATGCATTTTCTTCTTCTGTAGCTCATGCTTAATGATATTACTCATCCATCTAACTCCTATCTGATTAACCCTCATTACCTTAGGTATACAATTTAACATTACTTCCTCTAGATGATCCTTAACTATATCCCATGCACTACTAACATCCTTACCCTGCAGTGTTTTATGCCATGGCACAGATTTCCTACCTTGCAGTTCCATATATACCCCTTCTTGGCAGAATATTCCTCATGTTTTACAATCTCACAAGTCAAGGCTGCATGGTCACTTTCACCAATCACAGGCAATGTGGTCAACTTGGTTATGGATAGCTCTTCTGATCCTACAGCCAGGTCCAATACTCTCCCACCAGTAGTCTTCTCCATCACGTTCTACCTTAAGTCATTATATCTCTTAGTAAGTGTATAAATTCTATTTCCTTCCTGCCATTTGATCTTTCTTCCTTCCATTCTATATCTCCATAGCTGAAGTCCCCCATAATAATCACTCAACCTGTGCTAATTGTACTAATTTGGCGATGTATGTCTTCCAGATCATTTGTGGAACTTCCTGGTCACCATTTTATCTTACTGGCCTTAATCTCGCACCAGACTGCTTCAAATGAACAACCACTCTCCCACCTATCTCCTATTCTTTTTTTGGTTGCAATTCTGCTATCATCAGTAGTACCCCCTCCTCCCATCCTATCTTCTCTATCTTCCCTGAAAATACTAAGCCCTTCACATTCTATCCCTGTAACTACATCATCTGCTGTTATCCAAGTCTCACTAATGCCTATAACTTTTGGCAAGGTTGCACTAACGAATACCAAAAATTCCTCACTCTTGTTCCTGACACTTCTGGCATTAGTATACAGAAACTATAGAATCCCTTTAGGCCACCACCTACCTTTACTTTCTGAACTGATTATCCTATTCAATATTTCTGCTTGAGAGACTAGATTCCTCACTCGCTTCATGGGTGCCTTCACACAAACTCACTTGCTTCCACCCTAATTGTTTAAGTTTCCCTGAATTTGTACTTCAGCATGCTTGGTGAACAAAACTCTCTCGACACCTAACACCAAAACCATTTATATGCAGTCCATCAGCAATGTACAAATCCTTCTTTCAGTTAAACACAGACCACAGATCCACAAATCCTACATCATTCCTTCTGCACAATGAGTTTATGTATGCCAGTGAGTCTACATATGGACTCACTGGCTATCAATGCCCTCCTCCTCAGTTCACCTCTATCAATGCATGGTAGGAGAGTTACAATCTTCACCTTCTTGCTGTTCAGTTTTGTTTCTTCTAACAACTCTTTTACATCCAATCCCTTTAGGGATTGGATGTAAAGTTTTTTAAAGTTACGTTTTTTGCATCTGGATGGCATGGTTAATATTATGAATTATTGCACCCAGAAAACATGATTTTGTCACACTTTCATTAACTAATCCCCTGATCATTGAGTCTTCATACATAATTTTCTCCCTAACTTGTTTTTCTTGTTTGTTTGGTCAGTCTTCATTATTCCTTCAGACCGCTGTTTCTTTCTCTTTTCAGCCTCACTAATCTCTTGCCCCTTCTGCAATTTTTCAATTTCCTGCTTTGTCCTATGAAGGATAACACTCAAGTATGCAATTTCTTTATTAATGTCCATTTCATTCTCCTCTATTTCCACAGGCCACACGTTCGACATTAATAACATCATTTTCCATCCTACCATCAGTATTGTCCACTTGACTAATATTTGCTGTGTTTTTGTCACCTAACAGAGACTCAATTTTGAAACACTTAATACACACACACACACACTCTCTCTCTCTCTCTCTCTCTCTCTCTCTCCAGTTTCAATTTCCTTCCACATATCCTTTAATTTTCTCAATGAATCCATCCCACAAATTCAAATTGTCTAACACTGTGGTTTTTGCCATCATCATTCATATACACACTGGTGTCATGCTGACAATATCGTATTTAAACAAAAATAAAATAAAAAACACAACATTTACTTACAAACTAACTAGCTCAGTCAATCCCAAACCTGTTTAAAACAAAAACTACAATAAGTTAACGTAATAAGTTAACGCAATCATTCACCACTGTACATGCAAAAAAACCTGCTTCTCACAATCTCCTTATACAACTTCCATGGATGACTTCTTATTTCCCCTCTCTCATCTCCCACCATTCTATGAAAAGCCTCTTCAATGTTAAAAACCTCTTACCAAGTTACATCTCTATCACTCCCTTCCTCCTACCCAATAAACTCAGCAAAATTGCATATCTTCAACTTTTCTTCATACTCAACATTCCAGAGACCAGAAACCAGGAGACCAAATCTGTGTACAGCAAGTTGAGAAATGGCTTAATCAAGGCCTTATACAACATAACCATAATCTCCTTACTTCTAAAAGTCAGTGTCCTCTACATCACTGCCAAAATTTGCTGTGCTATTCTCATGATTTAAGCAATGTGTCCTCTAAATTTTAGGTCCCTATCGAGCATCGCCCCCCCCCCCCCAGATCTCTTATTTCCTTCACCTTCTCCAATATATCCCAATTGTATACTCTACATCCCATCCTTTTTTTTCTGAATTTTAAAATCTTACACTTTGCAATGCTGAACTGGTGATTCCATTCTCTCTGTCTATTCAAGTCCGCTTGTAAATCCACATAATCTGTTCTACTCCTCATCATTCTTCCCAGTGTTGCATCATCTACAAATAATTGAAGACCCTGACTCAAACCTTCCCCAATATTATTAACATACATTTATATGAGTGGCACATCTAAGGAAAAGAATAGACTTGAATAAAAAAAAAAAAAAATCTGTTAGAGATAAATAAATATCTAATTAGTAGTGTAAGAACAGTATGCCATTGGGGCAATTGCCAAGGACACCAGTGAGAGATTATTTTACACTTATCAAAATTGTCATACTAAAAAAAAAAAAAAAGCACATAACCATGAATTTGCCAAGAGCACCAACAGCTTAGCCATGCTTCTGTATCTGGTATACAGTTGTGATATTATTATGGTTAGTGCAATAAATTACTATGACAGGAAATGAATTATATGTCATCTTACTCTAGTTATGCATGTATGCATTTATAATGAGCTTCATTAATAGAAAAAAAAAGGGGGGGGGGGATTTGCAAAATAAATATTATAGCAAATAAATTTCATCATACCACCATTATCACACCATACTATATGGGTGCAGTGCATGCAAAACAAAGGAGCATGAAATACAGTAAAATACCCTAAAAACCTATTTCAAAATCATGGATAAGGGAAAGTTTTTCCTAAGAATTTTCAATGAACCTCATATCTATTCCTTCTGTTCTTTAACTCCAAGAAATCCAAGAAAAGTCTAACTAATATTAGCAAGCCTTATCTTCTTTTTGGAAATCATCTGAGGTAAAAAGATGAATATAGAATTGTAAAGCTTTATCCAAAATCTGCATTTTTAAACCTGATGATATATTCAGTGACTTCATTTAAGACTGAAATATATGAGAAATTTCATATTACTGAATTTTCATGTTTCTACCATAAACAATATAAAAAAGTATCTGATTATGTTATGAATGAAGATGACTGTGGTTTTCTGTATAATGTTTGGTTTATATTTGATGACTAAAATGAACTGTAAATAAGAATGGAAACTATCCATTATGTAAACAGTAATACTCATCACCAATATATAAAATAATTACAAGTTCAAAGAACTGAGTGATGATTCTGTTACGTCTTCACTTTCCGTAATTTATCTGTTTTGTTCACTTTATAGGGCCTCAAAGGTTATCTACTAACTTGAATCCTGTGAAACGTCCCCCTTTGAACTCAGGCAAATTTGTTTGATTAATTGTTGCACCAGCCTAAGTCTAAGGATAGAAATATCTTATTCTAGGGAAGGTTTACAGAGATTAAGTGTGATCAATAATATTAAATTAGATCAAGGAGCTGTGGATACCTTAGCTTTGTAGTCGCCAGCCTGGTTGGCCGAGTGGTTAGCGTATCCACTCTCCAGCCAAAAGGCTGTGGGTTCGAATCCCACCGTGGGCATGGATGTTTGTGATTGTCTGTGAAAATAATAGTGGTGATAATGGACAGTAGATACCGTTGGTGTAGATGAGGCAGTTTGTGGATGAGGTTGAGTGGTGGAGATGGAGAGTTGTAGAGTAGAGCCCTCCCTCGATGAGTCTTTGGACTCCCTGGAGGCGTCCAATAATAATAATAATAATAATAATTCTCTTTGGGTATTTCCTGCATTCATAGGTTTGATATTTTATGAGTGGTGAATTCAGTCAACATGCTCAGAACACGCATATGCATAAATTAGAAAACATGTTTATTTTACTACTACAGATTACAAAAAAAAGAACAATGTTAATGGCAATACTAAGATGAAGAAATGTGTAGAATTTCACGCACAACTCTCTCACTTTAAATATACAAATCAGTGTTATATTAAAGAATCATTTATGCAAGTACTACATTAATCACATGTTATCTGATGCGTATTTGGTACAAAACATTATTCAGGTTCTTGGATCATATCAGTTCCATTACAATAACTGCTGCAATCACACAATACTAGGATTCACACACAAACAGTCCAACGAGATTTTCGAGTGTCCCTGATTATTTTAAGTCATCAAAGTTCACTTCCCTTCAGAAAGGATCTAAATTTTTTCCATTCACAAATATCTAAACAATGTCATAAGAAATTCACAGTACTTATCTACGCTGCATGGTCCGCATTGAGATCTTTTCATCTGTTGCTTCTAGTGGAATTTCACTGTTGTTACAACACACTGCCACGTGGGAATCAAGTGCACGGTACGAATATGGCACTCGTCTTTGCTATCTAACATCGGCTTGCTCTCGCCGATGGTCCATGATTTGGATCTGCCATTGCCTGGTGCATCGCCTTGCCGAGACTTATGCTAGTCAGCTACGGGCACGTAGAGACTCGACATCGCCGTCTTAGCACAATGAGAAAGCCGGAACAGAGAAATAAACAGGGGGGGGGGGGTGTGTATTCAGACCTGCGCTGCCGTATTTATTTCATTTCTCAGCGCCCGCTTTTCAACTTCGAATCTCACACACGGGAGCCCCCTATTCATTCTGATTGGGTGATGTCATTCTGCCACCTTACGGAGTCTTGTATTTTCAGGAACGTGAGCCCCCGAGTGTCTTCCACGAATTCTTCAGCTTCGGTCATTGTGTCATAACCGTGGTGTTTCTGCAACTTTTGACCTTTTGTTGGCAGTGTGTTAACCTTCTTGCATGCACAGTTTTAATTCTAACGGTTGAGTTTTCACATATATTCATAATACATTATTTCTATTACATTGTTTTAGATTGCATAAAACCTCAGACTTAATACTTCATCGTTTATCTTATTCTTTCTATGTCAACATGATATTGTTTTCTTGATAAATTTAAGTTTGACTGCTAAAAGGGTAAGTATGTTCATCCAGTTAAGCACATCCTGTCTTTTAAAAGTCAATTAAAAACACTGTAGGAAACATAAGCAGAAAATCTGCTTACAGTGTTTTTAATTTTGATGATTTTGTAAATAATGCACTGTGGTATAATCATAAAACAGAATATTACTAAATATTCACATATCATATTCATGTAATGCATAATATTTTTAAAACAAAATGTTATATATATATATATATATATATATATAAGTCTGCATGGTTAGCCTATTGGCTGTGCACTTCACAACCATATGAATGGGGAAGGAGTGTCCTAGGTTCGATTCCCGTCGGTGACTTGAGGAACTGAAGGATCTTCCTCAGCCATAGCCAAGTTAGCTGGTCTTGGACATGGACAGTAGGGTTTTTTCCCAAGTTTTATCCTGGGGGGTTTTCATCCTGCAAAGCAGGCAAACCGGCCTTGAGAACTCAACACTACAGGAAACAGGATACACCAGGGTGTAGGGCTGACCACCACAGATGAGATGAGATGTTATATATATATATATTTATTTAAATTCAAAAACTTGAAATAAGAAAGACATTACTTTCATTATTTTCTATACCACATTTATGAAGACAGTTCATAAACATAAACAGAATAGTAGAGGAATAGTTAATAGAACATGGAATGTCTAAGTTTAAAAATATTCAGAAGACCGAGATATACTTGGATTGATACAGTTAATAGAGCATTATAAAACTACAATGTAAGATACAAGAATACTGGACACCCGACAAATAAAAGATTAACTGGGAAGAAAATTTTTGTTAGGAAGCTATGAATGATGTAGACTTAATCATTATAGCATCCTGATACCACTTGAGGGTGCATATCAGGATGATAATAATGAACATTTCGCAAACTTTAAGACAAATTCTTCTCCAGCATTATAAAAGCTTGCTATAAAATAAATATCGTATATCTCACCATGAGAAGTTAATATTTATAATATTAATTATAAATAATATTATAATTTAAAAAAGTAGCAAAATAATTTGAGAAATAATACTATTATTGAGATCATTAAAGATATTCAGCATATTGATGAATGCTTTCATATGTGCTTCACAGTTAAAATCACAGACTCAGAAATTTATATAATTTTTGAAAACTCCATTTAATGAGTGTTATGTTTTTTTTTATTGAGATTTCTGATTATTCTGTGCTTGATTATCAGACATATTTATAATTCAGTGTATGAATATGGAATGTAAAGTAATAAGCAAACAAAATTAACTTAAAAATGCCACTATATCTTCTTTCTTATTGAGTGATAATACCCTTTGGTTGGAAAGACTAGAGCTTTAAGGATAATAGGGACATTTATAAGGGATCTTTAATTGAAGTTGATTTAGCTGGTCTGATGAGAGATGAAGGTGACTGAATTTTTTCTCTCAGAAAAGGTTTGCCCTCCTCCTCAATCTTTCCTGCAAAACACACAAGCTAGCCAGATGATTATCTGGTTAGCCCTCCTCCTCAATCTTTCCTGCAAAACACACAAGCTAGCCAGATGATTATCTGCCATAGTACAGTATTTTCAAAATTAATTAGCTTTATAAGAATCCAAGTTACTTGGATGAAACAGACTATTAGATATAAACAGAATGGAATGAAAAGGGGTGGACTGAAATGAAAACCGGATGGGATGGGATGCAAAAATTCAAAAACATTAATTTTTGTCCATCCAGAATCACATTCTGGAAATTAAAACTAAATAAAGAGAGGTGAAGTGGGAGGGAGAGAGAGAGAGATAATTCATCACCTATTTACACTGAATAGAAAACTAAGGAAAAGTAAAAGAATACAATGAAAATTAATGTAAGAATCATTTCAGTATCATCAACATCCTCATCTGCATAAGGCAAGTTGAGGCTACCACGAACAATAATCTTTCCAATCCAATCTATCAGCAGCATTCAGATCACTTATGCTCTTGATGTTTTCTATCCATTTCCTTCTAGGTCTTCCTAGGGATATCTTTTCTTATACTCTTTTGTTTTGGAGAATTTGAGGAAATCTTTTGTAGGCATTCTGTATACATGTCCATACCACTATAACTGTTTTTCTTGGATTCTTGTTATTAATGAGATATGGTAGTGCAATTCTTCTCTGATCTCTTGACTGGTTTTCATTTCAGTCCATGATATATTATTTATTTTATTTATAATCTAAGTCTCTACACCACAGAGAACTGTGAGGAGTACCACTGAACTATATACTTTGATTTCAAGTTCTTCGGAGAGATGTGTATTTTTCCATATATTTGTAAATTTGGTCATAGCAAATCACTCTAGATTTATTGTGTTTAATAGTTTCTTCATAATTTAGTATACATGTGTCGTGACGACTCTTTTCTGTCGTGTTCTAATTCACCATCTAGTCTTAAGTCACTTTTATGAATAAAATAACTAACTACGAAGTGATCACCGATCCAAAAGTAGGGAAATTTATATTTATACTGCGCCACCCTATTCTTAGATTAGTCTATATAAATAGTAGGATCAATTCTTAATTAGGTTAGCAGTCATCTCATTAGGCCTAATTATTTATTATCATTTTTACTTGGGGTTCCCGCTAGATTCGAATATTTATGAACGGTGCAATAATAAGGAATTCAGGCAAACACAATATCCAGATCAACAAAATAAACATTTAATATATGATATGGTTAACAAATACAAAAACTCTATTTTAAAATGGAACTATACAATCAACTTAATACACGTTCCTGAGTCACTCATGCTAATTCAATGTATTAACTTTCATATACAATTCACAGTCTCAATAAAACACAAATCTTCTTATCTCAAGTTAATATAACAATTTCACATTTATTTAGTCTTCACAAATCTATCAGCGCAATGTTTATATTCACAGCAGGCAATAAACCACGTAAGCAATATTCCAAGCAAATATATTCCGGTCCTTGAGCGTCGGAGATATATTACAGTTAATGCTAGAATAGAAAAACTTATACAACTACTCTTACCAGACAATTTCTTCAACACATCAAATTATTGAGAGAGCACTTATGAATTAACTTAATTAACATTAGCGGAACACACATAATAAAATTTCTCCACAGTTCAAACTATACTACTGTTAGTCGCACTTCACTATTCCAAACAACAGTAATTAGGTACTGATATCTATTCTTATTCACTTTTCTCCAAGTAATCAATATAACCTTTTCCTAGGGCAACATAGAATTTAATCGTAATCCAGATTAACTGGAACTAATCAGAATTTTCGCATTGACTGTCCAGTTTCCTTTTATCTGATAACGGCATCAACCTTTCTTCATAACAACAGCAGATTTCGCTTATAACATTAAACTTTATGTTTCACTACTTATAGGTTCACTTCCGAACACTAAACTCATAAATTTCTGCCCTCAGGATTTTATAATCTTGGTTCCGCAAAACTCTCTCCTCACTCGCTAAATAATAATTCCTCTCCCTTCCCTGTCTTATCTATGACCTTCCTTCTCTCTCTACCTTTTTTTCTCTATCTTCTATATGACCTTCACTCCCACCTTACTTTCGAACGCCACGCTCTCTTCACTCGTGGTTGTTTACGCGTGCGTCTCCATGACAACAGACTAAGCGTAAACATTTCGCCAATGTAATGTATGCTATATTACTGCTACATGAGTGATTACATAACATTAAATATTTCACAAATAAGAACAATAGAATATTTAAGCTACTTCTTCAACTTATTGATTACGTATACAGTTAAATATAAAATAACACTTTACGTTACACCATATATATTTGGTTATACAAAATTCTATACATTTTATTATTTTATAAACTAATAATAGGTCAGGTTTTAATTAAATATTTATTTAGTAATTCTCAATTAAGGAATAATAAATAATTTTATATAAGTCATGATTAATATTTAATAAGCAATGTTAAATGTGAATGAAAAAAAATAAATTACATAACATAGCTTCATTCACAATTTAACATAGGCTCACCCTTTCTTTGAAAAAATTTTATTATAAGAAAAATTTTTCTTCTGACACTAGGCTCCTTTAAAAAAAAAACTGGATTACATATTTCTTTTTTGATTTCTCAAGTAATACCTAGTTTTACTGAAACTTGGTTCCTTATCATGATTTGTGCCTTTATTCTCTTTCTCTTTATCATCAATTCTCTTATTACTATTATTATCACTTTCTGCATGTCTTTCAAGTTTGTAGTATAGGATTCTCTTCTTTGAATTAAATTCACGTTCTCCATTATTAGAATTAAGTCTTTGTTGTCTCATAACTTGGTGGGTTGTTCTACGATATAGATTAGACATTTTACCAAAATTGACTTCAACCTTTAGTTTACTATCAGTGGTAAGTTCTGATTTGGGCGTTGTCACTACTACTTTTTGTTCATCAGTAAGAAGAGGAGTATCAGATTGAATGTGTACATGAGAGTTATCACCACTATCTCTATTAGATGATTGATTCACAGCTGATTTTTCTTCAGTAGATGGTCCTGATTCAAGTGGCAATCTAAATTGTTTTGTTTGATATCTAGTCCTATCACAATCATGAATTTCATTTCTTCTGTTATATCTCCTTTTGTTCATCAGGATTATTTCTTTCTTAGAAAAGTCACAAGAAAATTGATATCTTGCTAGGAAGTTTGTTCCCAAGATAATGTGAGAATCTAGATTGGAAGCAGTGGGGACAACAAGTAGGTCTTGCCATACATACAGTCCAAATTCTGGCAGGTATATTCTAGCTCGAACCTTTTCATACGCTACAAAGTTTGGATTTGAAAGAGTAGTAATTTTTACAGGTTGTCTAAGTTTGGCAATACTATTCCTTAACTTATATCTTATACTTTGGAGATAGTCCTTTCTAATAGTTGAAGCATTACATCCAGTATCTAATAAAATACTACACTCAGAACCTAGGATTTCTCCTCTAACTGTCATCATTCTATCATTAGGTGCCTGGTGTTTCTGAAATCCATTATTTCTTCTGTGGGGTTTGTATCCAAACTTCGAGTTCCATCTGTTGTTATAGTAGTTATCCTTGTTATGGAAGCAGTTCCTGGCATAATGTCCAACTTTGTTGCAATTGTAACACCTAAGAGGATTTCTTTGCTTTGTCTCTGTCTTGGATTGAGGGATAGCAGACATTTGTTGTCTAACATCATTTAATCCTCGGATTACCTCATCTAGGCTACTTAAAATAGGTTGATTTTGTTTTTCAACCTCATGCTTGATCATCTCATCAATTTTATTTGTAGTGGGGTTTTGATTTTCTTGAGAACTCAAAGTAATAGCTGATAACTGTCTCACAACTTCATTAAGACTATCCATTATTGGCTGATTTAACTTATTCACTTCCTGGTGAATTAAAGTTTTTACTTCTGTCATCAGTTTCCTGTCCAATTGCTCTTTACTCTCTGTCACGTAGTTTACACTACTCGAATTTTCTCCAGTATTCTTTGCTTTTTCCTTTTCAACTTTACTTCTCCTTTCTATTTCTGATTGGTTGAATGAACTATCAGTTTTATTCACGACATTCACAAGACTTGCATTGGTTGAGGGATAAAGGTCACCTAGTATTTGTTCCTTTTCCTTAACACTTTTGAGACACTCTTCTAAAGTAGAAATTTTCTTCTTGTAGGCTGTTTCTCTTAATTCTTGCCTAACACCTTGTCTAAATTGTTGGAACACAGCCCAATCTAAGTGAGGTTTATCTTCACTAGTAACATTCAAACTGTTGGCCAATGTTAATAACCGATTGTGAAAATCAGTAACAGTCTCTTTATCTTTTTGAACAATTTTCTGCAATTTCCACAAGTTAGAACCTACACTTCTAAGTTTACAAAATTGAGACAATAAGGTGTCTTTAAATTTGGAATACTCAAAAGTTTCTCGAAGTATTGGAGAAGAATGCAAAAATGTTTTTGCTTTACCTACCAATTTACTTCTAATTAGAACTAGCAATTGAAAATCAGTCCAACCTGCAATTTCTCTAAGTTTTTCAACATAGGTAAAGAAAAATAGTACATCATCTGATTCTTCACCTGAATATTGGGGAAAAACCTGTTGCGGGTTTACCGTACGAAAGAATTCACTGTCATTCATTTCTGAGCTTGATGTGACAGCCATAGTGATTAATAAATTACTATCTCAATTAATTCAATCTTTTTACTTTAAAATTAACTTTTATCTTTGCCTGAGTCCAAATTATAACCAGTTCACTGTGATTTAATTATTTCACTTTCTAAAATTTCAGGGAGTAATTCTACGATTATTATCACTAAAACTAAATTCAATTTCTTAACTTATAGTTGTTAAATTTAATTACTATCAATTAAATCACATCCTGTCGACTGCTGCGCCATTTGTCGTGACGACTCTTTTCTGTCGTGTTCTAATTCACCATCTAGTCTTAAGTCACTTTTATGAATAAAATAACTAACTACGAAGTGATCACCGATCCAAAAGTAGGGAAATTTATATTTATACTGCGCCACCCTATTCTTAGATTAGTCTATATAAATAGTAGGATCAATTCTTAATTAGGTTAGCAGTCATCTCATTAGGCCTAATTATTTATTATCATTTTTACTTGGGGTTCCCGCTAGATTCGAATATTTATGAACGGTGCAATAATAAGGAATTCAGGCAAACACAATATCCAGATCAACAAAATAAACATTTAATATATGATATGGTTAACAAATACAAAAACTCTATTTTAAAATGGAACTATACAATCAACTTAATACACGTTCCTGAGTCACTCATGCTAATTCAATGTATTAACTTTCATATACAATTCACAGTCTCAATAAAACACAAATCTTCTTATCTCAAGTTAATATAACAATTTCACATTTATTTAGTCTTCACAAATCTATCAGCGCAATGTTTATATTCACAGCAGGCAATAAACCACGTAAGCAATATTCCAAGCAAATATATTCCGGTCCTTGAGCGTCGGAGATATATTACAGTTAATGCTAGAATAGAAAAACTTATACAACTACTCTTACCAGACAATTTCTTCAACACATCAAATTATTGAGAGAGCACTTATGAATTAACTTAATTAACATTAGCGGAACACACATAATAAAATTTCTCCACAGTTCAAACTATACTACTGTTAGTCGCACTTCACTATTCCAAACAACAGTAATTAGGTACTGATATCTATTCTTATTCACTTTTCTCCAAGTAATCAATATAACCTTTTCCTAGGGCAACATAGAATTTAATCGTAATCCAGATTAACTGGAACTAATCAGAATTTTCGCATTGACTGTCCAGTTTCCTTTTATCTGATAACGGCATCAACCTTTCTTCATAACAACAGCAGATTTCGCTTATAACATTAAACTTTATGTTTCACTACTTATAGGTTCACTTCCGAACACTAAACTCATAAATTTCTGCCCTCAGGATTTTATAATCTTGGTTCCGCAAAACTCTCTCCTCACTCGCTAAATAATAATTCCTCTCCCTTCCCTGTCTTATCTATGACCTTCCTTCTCTCTCTACCTTTTTTTCTCTATCTTCTATATGACCTTCACTCCCACCTTACTTTCGAACGCCACGCTCTCTTCACTCGTGGTTGTTTACGCGTGCGTCTCCATGACAACAGACTAAGCGTAAACATTTCGCCAATGTAATGTATGCTATATTACTGCTACATGAGTGATTACATAACATTAAATATTTCACAAATAAGAACAATAGAATATTTAAGCTACTTCTTCAACTTATTGATTACGTATACAGTTAAATATAAAATAACACTTTACGTTACACCATATATATTTGGTTATACAAAATTCTATACATTTTATTATTTTATAAACTAATAATAGGTCAGGTTTTAATTAAATATTTATTTAGTAATTCTCAATTAAGGAATAATAAATAATTTTATATAAGTCATGATTAATATTTAATAAGCAATGTTAAATGTGAATGAAAAAAAATAAATTACATAACATAGCTTCATTCACAATTTAACACATGATTTATTTCACTAATCAAAGTATTATTTGAAAATTATAATAAATACCTCTGAGTTGCTCTTAAATTTCTTTTTTACTCTTTTAAGCATTTTGTTACGCTTTTTTTCATGTAAACCTGCATAAGTTAGGAGTAAATCAGCAAAATCTATTTCTCTTATGAAACATTCTTCATTTGGCTCTTTTCTCTTAAACTGAAAAGAAAAAAAAAAAGAAAGAAAAGAAAACAGCAATGGATTACATAATAATTCAGAAGTTCATTTTTAAATATTTTTAATTTTAAAAAAAAAGTCTTGGAAATATTTTTAATGACAATCCCACCTGCAAAAGGTTGAAAATCTGTAGCACATTATTAGTACTGCTGAGCTTCACTATAGCAAACACTATTAATGTAATGTTTAATAATAATAAAATAATAAAAAATTGCATGAGAAAAAGAGGCTATGGAAGAGATATAATGAAACAGGTGAAGAGAAGATGCATGAAGAATATAAGACACAGGCCAGAAGAATGACTAGTATGGTAAGGAAGGTGAAACTGGAATATGAGAGGAGATTTGCTCTAAGATCCAAAGAAAATCCTATGGAATGTTTTAGCTATGTGGCCAGTAGGAGGAGAAATGACTGTGGAAGAATGATATTGCGGGATAAAAATGGGAATAGAGTGACTGATGCAGAGGACATAGTGGAATTGTTCAATGAACACTTTATTGGAGTATTTCATCCTGGAGGAGTCAGTTTTAATACTAGAGGGATAGGGCAGGTTCAAGGTTTAGAGGTACAAGAGGAGATGTGTGTTTCAAATACTGAGTACACTGGATATCAGTAACGCTGTGGGACTGGATGGTATTTCACCACGAGTTTTGAGAGAATGTGCTAGGGAACTGACAGTGCCTTTGACCTGGCTTTTCAATGAAAGTCTGGCTGTGGGAAAGGTGCCCATGAAATGGAAGGAAGGTAAGATAGTGCCATTGCATAAGGGTGGTACCAGACTGGAAGTGTCTAATTATAGGCTAGTTTGCATGTCATCAGTAGTTAAGATCTTGGAGAAAGTAGTGAGGGACCATATACAGCATTGGGCAGATGAGGGTGTGGTGTTATCCTTGAGAGTCAACATGGATTTGTGAAGGGACACTCTTGTTTTAGCAATATGCTAGCCTTTTATAATATAGCATTTGACAGGGTGCCACATGATAAGCTGATATTTAAGTTGCAGCACATGGTTCTGGATGTCAGATTGGTCAACTGGATTCAGGATTGGCTGTCCGATAGGTATCAGAGAGTTGTGTACGGTGTGACAGTTTCAAGGAGGCAGAGGGTTACAAGTGGGGTCCCACAGGGCTCAGTACTGGGACCTGTACTGTTTAACCTTAATATCAATGACATTGTCAGTGGATTGCAAGGAGATATTCAGTTGTTTGCAGATGATGCGAAGCTGGGAAGGATTATTAGTAATAGTGCAGATGTGGTAGCCCTGCAAGAGGATTTGCATAAGCTAGATAGATGGGCAAATGAATGGGGGTATCGGTTTAATGCAGCAAAATGTAAGGTCTTGAGGTTTGGGAAACATCGATGGGACGCTGCAAACTCTATGGGAGGAGTTATACTGGAGGAAGTAGGGTAGACAAGAGATCTGGGATTGATGATTGATAGAAACCTGAAATTTAGGGGATATATTGCAAAGTTGGTGAAGGTAACACAGAGGATTGCTGCAATAATGAGAAGGACACTGACCTGCAAAGATAAAAGAGTTATCATTCCATTGTATAAGTCTCTGATTAGACCACACTTAGACTATTGTTCTCAGATTTGGTCCCCAGGATTTGAAGGGGATAAATTAACTGTGGAGAGGATATAAAGGCGGATAACAAAGATGGTTTCAGGACTGTACCATGTTAGTTATGAGCATCGGCTGAGGGAATGTGGACTGCAGAGTTTGGTGGATAGAAGAAGGAGAGGTGATATGATTGAGACTTTTAAACTGTTGAGAGGTGGTTACAGGGTTGACACTGGAGAGTTCTTTCGCTTGGTTGAACAACGGGAGGGAGTGATGACAAAAGGCCATCCCTGGAAGTTATGAAAGGAAACTGTTTGCAAGAGGGTGAGGAGTGGTTTCTTTGCATGGAGGGTGGTTGAACCATGGAATGCATTGTCTGATGGAGTGGTGAGAGTGAGAACGGTCAATGAGTGGTATGATAGACTGTGTTTCTCAGCGGGGGGGCCTCCCCTCGATGAGTCTTGATAGACTTTGTGTTTCTTAGGAAGGACCTCCCACGATGAGTCTTTTGACTCCATGGAGGTCTGAATAATAATAATAATAATAATAAACTCACTATAACAAACTACCAAAATAGTCTATGATGAACAGTTATTAACATAATACCATTATACAGAAAATTTACTGCTAAAATACTAGAATGCTTCAGCAACTATTCCTGCAGCCCCAGTAAGTTTGCCATAGTGAGACCATGGGTCCAAAGCCTAGATGATATAGGATATTTGCTCTAGAGATCAAAAGGTATTTCTTTAACCTCCCTACCAGTGAGATGGATGAAATAGTGAGATCAAATTGCACTTCTTATCCATGTTATTCAACTGGTGTTACAGAATCATATCCAGATTTAGCTGGACATCTACAGACATCACGGCCGGTTGGGGTGTTAAAAGTCCTTACAGTGTAAATTTCTCAAAAGAGAAGTATTCAAACATGAAGCAGTTTAATTTTGTATTTTGTATACCTGTATCTAAGTAAATGTTGAAGTGTGAGAAGAAATGACAAAGAAATATGATTGCATTATTGAAAAGAAGGGAGCTATAGTTTTTTAAAAAATACTCTGTAACTGAGTTAATTTGTTTTGTAATTTTCTTCATTGAAAACTTGTAGAAATACATTTGCTGTTTTTCCTGATAAAATAATACATGTTACACTTACCATGGTCTGCCATTTCTTTCAACTTTTTTTTTAACCTGATCTACACACAAAAGGCCACAAGACCTACAGCACATTAGTGCCATGTGTGTGGGCAAGAGGAAGAGAAAAAAGGAGGAATCTGTTCACATTTTGCTTGAACAGTTGAGGGTTGTAATTTTTGGGGAAGGAAGATTTGGGGGAGACTGTTCCAAAGGATAGAAGTAAACAGGATGAAGGAGAAAGTAGCGAAGTTGGTTTGGTGAGTTTCAAGATGGACTGCAAAAGGGTATTGGTTAGTAGTAGCTCGTGTTTGAATGATTTTTGGAGGAGAGTGGAGGAATAATAGTGGCCAATTCAGCAGAGCACTGTCCATGAAAGTATCTGGAGAAGAGGCACAAGGCAGAAACTGAATGTCTATGAGAGAGAGGAATGATTGAAATAGGTCTGTGAGAGAAGGATCATTAATTAGCCAGATTCCTCTCTCTTCTGGATAGAATCGAGCAATCTTAGAAAGGATTTTGATGCTACCCGAAATATGGGAGCAATATTTGATGGCTGGGCAAATTTCGGCTTTGTATAGAGTTAGCAGCATTGAAGATGCAAAGTAGTGTCTTGTGCAGGAAAGTACACCAAGTTTTTTGGTAGCTGCAGAAGTTATAGTTGAAATGTAGTTGTGCCAAGAAAGACTGGAGGTACAGGTCAGTGCAAGAAGAGAAATCTGATCATGTTTGGATATCTCAGTATTACTGAAGGTAAGGGAGAGGGATATGAGCTCTTTCTTGCAAGAGATCAGACAGAACCGAGTTGTAGTGGTATTGAAGTTTACAAGGTTGTCATTGTCCCACTGGGATATAGCCAGGAGATCTGAGTTCAGGTTATTGGTTGTAGTAGATCTTGAGGATTCTAATACTTGAGCACTACAAGGTTTGACAAATAAAAAGGAGGAATGGAGCATACCATCATCATCATCATCAACAAATTCCTGCCATGTACCCTCAAGGGGTGTACAGGATATGATAGTACTACATGAAAAAAATTACATCATTATTAATTTCCTATCTACAATTTTTCTCCAAATCAGTCTGTTACTTGTCAACACTCCAATATTATCAGCTCTTATATTTCTATCGTCTAAAGCACTTTGTACCGTACCAATCCACCTATATCTTGGTCTTCCTCTCGGTCGTTTTCCTGCCAACCTGGCAGAGAACACTTGTTTTGCTAATCTTTCCTCGCCCATTCTGTTTAAGTGACCATACCACCTGAGATTAGCTCTGCTAACGCATTCCTGGATGCTGACAATGTCAAGTTCTTTCCTAATATCCTCGTTTTTAATATGATACTGCCATTGATGCCACCTGTTCACGCCTATAATCTTTCTCAGGACTCTCATATCTGAAGTCTCTAGTCTTTGGTCAAGTGTTTTACTTCTGACCCAGCTCTCAGATCCATATGTTAAAACTGGTTTGAACACTGTCTTGTATACAGCTAATTTAGTGTTGCGACTAATTTCTCTCTTATTCCATATGAATTTATTCAATTGACTTCCCACCATACCAGCTTTGCTGATTCTGTTGTCTATTTCTATATGGAGCATACCATCATTAGCAAAACTATGGATAGGATTGGAAGTTTGAGAGAGCAGGTCATATATATACAAGAGTAAGAGAGTGGCGAAAGAACAAACCCTGGGGTACTGACATTTTACAAAATCTGAAGAGAGTAAACCATCCACCATGACACATAGTGAGCGACCAGTGAGAAAGTTGGTGATCCAGATGCAGAGTGAGGAAGACAACCATAGGATGGCAGTTTGTTAAGCAGGTCCCTATGCCAAACTTTATCAAATGCCTTTGAAATGTTGAGGACAATCACATGAGTTTCTCCACAACTTGAGTCCAGAGGTGGGTGAAAGCAAGATCAGCTATAGATTGCAAGTGGCAAAATCCAAACTGCTGGTCACTGATTAGTTGGTAGTTTTCTAGGTGGTTCAAGAGTTGATTGTCGATGACCTTCTCCATAATTTTAGAGGGAACAGAAGTGAGAGCAAATGGATGGAAGTTCATTGGTTGACTTTTATCACCTTTCTTTGGGATGGGCTGGATGTGGACCTGTTTCCATGTAGGTAGATGCTGGTTGAATAGGTTAGATTAAAGAGCTGATACAGGATAGGTTGGTAGAGTGGGGGAACTTTGCCCAAGCCATCAATGTAGGAATTGGAAGAGAACACTGATTCCAGTAAATTGGCCTTATCTTTAGGTGAGGTAACAAAAGTATCATCGAAATGTGAGAGTGATGGAAACCAAGGTGGGCAGAAGTTGTGTCCAATGGCCTGGCAAGGGACCCAAAGGAGCAACTGCCATTTAGGCAGTCGCTCCTGTAGGCTTTTGCAGCATCTGTCTCTTTCAAAGTCTGAGTTGGACATGGTGATGATACTTTTACAACTGCTGCAAGCTGCAGTGTAGGCAGAGTGGGCAGCCAGAGTTTTGGTCTTGAACCATTCATAGTAAGCAGAGGTTTTTTTCTTTTACAGAATTGGCACACTTTTTTGAAAACTAAGGTTTGGATGATGGCTAAGAATTTGGAGTGGAATAATAGATGAAAGCCTTCATTCCTGTGAGAATGATTTCTGTTATTCAGTCTGAACAGGTGTTTGGATCAGAAGAACTGAAGTAGTAGTCAGACCATGGGAAGGAGAAATAGAAGTCATCATAGAAGTCCTGCTATTCGGCACGCTTGTAATGCCAAAGGACACACAAGACTGTGAACTGGTGGGAGAAGGTTGTTCTGTAGCAAAACAGACCTGTATGAGGTTGTGGTCTGAGTTACCGAGAGGAGAACCGACAACCACAGTATACCTGGAAGGGGAGCTTGTTGGGAAGAGGCCAATTCAGCAGAGCACTGTCCATGAAAGTATCTGGAGAAGAGGCACAAGGCAGAAACTGAATGTCTATGAGAAAGGGATGATTGAAATAGGTCTGTGAGAGAAGGTCAAGTGTGTTGGCAAATTGGAGGGAATTGTCAGATATTCTGGCAGGAAGACTGATGATCTGAGATAGGTCATTGCTGATGGCAAACACCTCAGCATCCCTGACTGCTTGGTCGGTGAAACTGGATAAGGGGAGCCAATGCAGGTTGTGGATAATGAGTCCACAAGAAAGATGCCATCACTATTGGAGTACTTAGACTGCAGAAAGTTGAGCTTTAGAAAAAGAAAGTTAAAGAAGTCAGAGTGGAGTTTGGAGAGCGAGAGGGAGCATATGAAAAGGGCAGGGTGGTATGGTAGAGAAATTTGGGCAAAGTGGATCAAACAGTGGGAATTCAAGAATTTGCAGTCTAGCATAGTGTGTCGGTTCTAATGAATGCACAGGTGCTTCCCTTGTGGCAAAAAGAGATGCGTAATGTATAGTTTAGGAAGTTGAGGTAGACAGTGGCTTTGACCACCACTTACAGTTATCTAAACCTTATCTGGTTTAGATATTGCTGTTTAGGCCATTGATATTAGTGAAGTGGATGTGGAAACTTTTTTTTTTTTTCTGGTAAGAATTAATGTTGGTGGGTTGTTTGGTTGGATTTTTGATGTTTTTATGAGTTTTTTAAACTATTTTTTTGCGGGAATATTTTTGAGATCTGCAGTAAAATCGCATTTCTTTGGGTTGTGGTCCATTGTATTCAGTGAGGAAGAAGTGGGGCATTCAGTGAGAAGTGACAGACTTGCAAACATACCGCCCACACAGAAGGAACCAGTCAAGACCACGTATAGACAGTCTCCTGTCCATACGTGGTCTTGACAATTCCCCCTGCAACCACAGTTTAAATAACTAGTGAGTCTGATTTGTCAGGAGTCATGATAACAGAGGTACAAAGATGACAGGGGAGATGTTGTTATGACTGACAGAAAAACAACAATGTGAAGGAGAGAAAAAATGAAGTTTAGACATTTGAAGAGGGAGAATACCAGAAACGAAATGAAAGAACTCTTAAAAGTAAACTTTTCATTTAAGGAATTATCTGTGTTGTTGCTAGAATTAAAACAAAAACCTTTTCTTTTTGATATATCCTAATCAGCAGGTTTCAATGTAAGTTATGATGACATTTTTAGGCAATGACTCATAATGATTTTACAGAAGGTTTTTTAGTTACAGAATATGCAATGAAATGTGTCATTTCTAGCAGACTAGCTGTAACAAATGTCTACAAGAAATATTTTTTTTATCATTAAACTGTTATTCAAAATATGTCATAAGTGATGTTGATATATTCTACTTTCACTGTAAGGAAGAAAGAAACAATTTCTCTGTCTTTTTAGATAATATTTTGAGAATTGAAGGAATATTTGCTGGATAGAATATTAAATTGCATTTGCACAGAAATATCTGTGTTTTGAAGCAAATTTTGTTAGCTTTCTTAGGCTTAACAAGATTTTGTTTCAAGACTGGATTATTCTGTGAGAAGATATTTATCCAATATTGTATTTGAGCATATTTGAATAAACAAATGAACAGAAAATTAAGGAATTAAAGACTTAAATATTATTTCAAGAAAAGTTTGTTGCTCATGCGAGGAAAAGAGTATTATATGTGATTATGATGTTTCTCTACTTAAAAGGTATGAAGAATTTTTCTCTACTCCTTAAGCAGTGTGAAAGTACATGTCTAACTTAAGGAAAACATGTCATATATATACAAGCAAGAATAAAGCTGTTATGATTACATAAATGGTTGTCGTTGTTGTTAAAGAGATGTTATTATTAAATAAAAATGTTTCAGTAGGTTGTAATATAAATGTCATATATGTTTATAGATTGTTAATTCCTAAGTTGATATTTGCAGCCAAATTCTGTCAATCTTCAAATCTACAATAATTAATATTTAAAGTGAGAATGGTTTCCTAATTCACAAACTGTTTATGATTTATTTGTAAAATAATTTATGTTTCTAAAATCTGATAAGAGTCTAAGGTTCATAAATAAAAATTTGAATGTTGTATTTCCAAACATAGATGCAAATCTGTGTGTGTTGCATAAAAATATAAGTTTCCATACACCAATGCAGGTCATAGATATAGAGGTAGCAGAATTGAAAGAGGTTTTTTTCTTTACAATTATTTATACAACTTTTTTACAACTATAGTAAGCAATGTGTGAGTGTGTGTGTGCGCGTACACACACACAGATGACTGCCAGTCATCTGCTTCTGAGTGTTCCTATGAAGCAGATGACTAGCAACAGCAATGACCAATTAATAAACCTGTACCATTCCATTTTCAACTAAACTAATGTTCTGTCTGTATCATTGAATCATACTAGGATGACTTATACAAAAAATAAAAAATAATTTTACCATGATTTGGATTTCTGGAAACTATTTCCATGCATCTTCAGGATAAACCAGTAACAGAAGAAAAGGACTAAGGATTAAATATATAAGGAGCTGATCCCTTTTAAACCAACCCTCAAACTTTCAAATTAAATGTTTATGTTTACATGAGCTTATTAGGAGTGCTTAAGGATCAAAGCTGTATAACTGAGAGGAGACCTCCACATAGCCTTTAAAGGAATGCGGAGAACCGACAAGGGCTTCTGAGCTAATGTCCAATCCTCACCTTCTCGTGGTGCACCCTGTTGGGTATCTAACTGGATACTGAATGAAAAAGGATGGGTTGGCAATTTGGGATTTAGCTGACCAAATTGTATTCTTATTGGCTTAAACCAATATAGAAAATGATGGTACAACATGACAAAATTTCATGCCGGCTGGGACGTCACCCGGTTAAACAAGGCCCCCGTTGTTTTCGCCAGGGAACCAGGGCGAAAAGTCAGCTACTGGAACAAATCTGAAAGCACACCCCAACTCAACATCACCAGAGTTAAAGATCGGTACTATCAACATAAGAAGCCTGAATGGCAAGGAAATGGAGCTAGCTGATGAATGAGATAAGTACCAGATCGACATAATAGGGGTGACTGAAACAAAAAAGACAAAAACTGGTGAGATCTTTCTGAACAATAAATACAAAATGTTATATTCAGGAAATGACAATCAAGGAAAAGAAGGAGTAGCCATAGTAGTCAACACAAAATACGAGGCTAATCTTCTTGAATGGTAAGCAAATATCAGAATGGGGAATTGGACAATGAGACTTATTTGTGCCTATGGTCCCACAGAAGGTTCTATTAAGGTAGAAGTGCAGGAATTTTTTGATGCTTTAGAAAAAGTAACTGACACAATGAAAAAGGAAAAGTTGGTCCTTGTTGGGGATCTAAATAGCAGAGTAGGAAATGATTGCCACACATACAAAAATATTTTGGGAAAATTTGGAGAAAAGAACAAAGCTAATAACAATGGCAAATACCTGTTGGATTTCTGCTCAGGACATGGACTGGTTATTACTAACACCATGTTCCAACATAAAAATGTGCACAAATTCACATGGAGAGAAGAGGCTAGGAATAAGAAAAGTCTCATTGACTATGTTATTGTTGCTAGTGATGTTTTCTCCCTGGTGCAGGACACCAGAGTGTACAAAGGATTTGAAATTGGAAGTGATCACTATTTAGTCTCGAGCAGGATAAAAGTGAATTTCATATTAAAAAGAATAACATGTAAGAAAGTTTTAAAGCGAATAAAAGTCAAGCAGCTCTCAGATGTTAACTGTAGACTAAAATACACAAAGATTAAGATGAAAAGCCAAACGGCTACTTTTTCTGGCGAGGTTGATAAGGGGATAAAAATCCCTATTATATAGTGAGAGAGCTTGCTCCACCTTTGCATTGAGTTGCCTTGGTGTGGCACTACCAAGTGGTCACTTACGCTTGGATCCGCCGACAGTTCGTCGGCATGAAACGTTTAGATTGTAGTTTTCGATCTTAGAGTTTCGCATACTGGCTGAAAAACAATAGGGATTTTTATCCCCTTTACTTATCAACCTCGCCAGAAAAAATAGCTGTTTGGCTTTTCATCTTAGTTATAATATGTTATAATATAATATAGTGGCACACCTTTCTGGCATTCATATAGCGAAGGTATGCAAGTTCTTTTCACTTAAACTTTGATATCATCTAGATCTAGCTACTCACTGATGAGACCTCAAAAAAGGTTGAAACCGGTCTGGGTAGTGACCTCTCCTCATAATGTAAAACAGTAGTACATCTCCTAGGAGTTGTGTGTTTTTACATTATGAGAAAATATCAAGATTAGTAAGGGAACTTGCTCCACCTTTGCATCGAGTTGCCTTGGTGTGGCACTACCAAGTGGTCACTTACGCTTGGATCCGCCGACAGTTCGTCGGCATGAAACGTTTAGATCATAGTTTTCGATCTTAGAGTTTTGCATACTGGCTAAAAAACAATAGGGATTTTTATCCCCTTTACATACGCAAAGATTGTTGAAGAAAAAAATGAAAGAGGTTGAGAACAGGAACCATACCTTCGAGATTCAGTGGCAAGCCCTGAAGAAAACCCTGACTGATTCAGTCAGAGAGGCATGTGGTGAGGTTGTCTGCAAGGATAGAAAAATCAGAACTCCATGGTGGACACAGGAAGTTAAAGAGGCAGTGAAGGAAAAGAAGAAAGCATATCAAAAGTTCCTGGCAAATAAGTCAGCTTGTGCTCTTAGAGAATACAGAGACAAATGTAAGAAAGCTAAACACTGTAAAACTAGCTAAACAAAAGTCATGGGAGGACTTTGGCATGAACATAGAAAATAAATATGAAGAAGGTGATAAGATATTCTGGAGGTTGTTGAAGAAGCTTAGAAATGGAGGAAAGAGTGCTGTAAAAGGAGTTAGAGATGATAAAGGTAACATGAAAACTGGAGAAAAAGATATCCTTGAAGTATGGAGTAATTACTTTGAAAAATTGCTAAATGAGACAAGCAGTTATAGCACAGTGGTAAAAACAAGCAAACAATCAGGAATACATATCCATACTTGAAGTAGAAAAAGCCATCAAAGGGTTGAAATGTGGAAAGGCAGCAGGAGTAGATGATATTCGACCAGAAATGCTGAAATATGGTGGTATAAAAGTCTTACAGTGGCTGCACTGCATAGGTCAGAAAGCCTGGACAGAGGGACGAATTCCCGATGATTGGAGTAGAGCTCTCATAGTACCCATATATAAAAAGGGAAATAAAACTGAATGTGAGAATTATAGAGGTATTTCTCTACTGAGTGTTCCTGGCAACATCTATGCAAGCATCCTTGAGAAACGGTTGAGAAGAATTGTTGAAGAAAAGCTTGGTGAAGGACAAGCTGGATTAAGGCCAAATAGAGGCTGTCAGGATCAGATCTTCACTTTATGACAAATAGTTGAGAAAGCATGGGAATATAACAAAGATCTGTATTTAAGTTTTGTTGATCTGGAAAAGGCATATAACAAGGTGCCAAGACAGAAGCTATTCAATACGCTACAGTTATATGGTGTCAATGGGGCATTATATCAAGCATTACTTAGTCTGTATTTGAGTTGTAAGTCGGCAGTTAGAATTGAAGGACGTACAGGAAGATGGTTTAATGTTAAATCTGGTGTGAAACAAGGATGTATATTATGCCCTCTGTTATTCATTATCTATATGGATCACATTATGAAGGAAAGTGGTATTAAACACGATATCAGAATTGGAGATGTTAATGTCAGCTCTTTGCTTTATGCGGACGATGTTATACTTCTAAATAAATCTGCTGCAAGTTTGCAAGATTCCCTGGCTAAATTGAATAACTTGTGTAATAGATATGGTATGAAGGTCAGCATTAAAAAGACAAAGACAATGAAAATAGGTAGAATTGTTGAAAATGTCAACTGTGTTGTCAATGGGGAACCTGTGGCACAAGTAAAACATTTCAACTACTTAGGCACGATTTTTACTGAAGATGGTAAATTAAATATGGAAATAGACAACAGAATCAACAAAGCTGGTATGGTAGGAAGTCAATTGAATAAATTCATATGGAATAAGAGAGAAATTAGTCGGAACACTAAATTAGGTATATACAAGACAGTGTTCAAACCAGCAGTTTTAACTTATGGATGTGAGAGCTGGGTCAGAAGTAAAACACTTGACCAAAGAGAAGAGATTGCAGATATGAGAGTCCTGAGAAAGATTAGAGCCATGAACAGATGGCATCAATGGCAATATCATATTAAAAACAAGGATATTAGGAAAGAACTTGACATTGTCGGCATCCAGGAATGCATTAGCAGAGCTAATCTCAGGTGGTATGGTCACTTAAACAGAATGGCAAAGAAAGATTAGCAAACAAGTGTTCTCTGCCAGGTTGGCAGGAAAACGACCCAGAGGAAGACCAAGATATAGGTGGATTGATAAGGTACAATGTGCCTTAGACGATAGAAATATAAGATCTGATAATGATAATATTGGAGTCTTGACAAGTAATAGACTGATTTGGAGGAAAATTGTAGATAGGAAGTTAATAATGATGTAAATTTTTCATGTAGTACTATTATATCCTGTACACCCTTTTGAGGGTACATGTCAGGAATTTAATGATGATGATGATGATGAGCTAATTAAATTTTGGTATTAAACAGAATATTGACTAAAAAAAACATACCTAAAATTCTTTAGCATAAAGATGATGATCCATCCGATGCACTTTTTTTGAGTTATTTATGTGAGAATTTTATATTTTAATATATGTTTAATACAGAACACAGTAATGAGTTACTGAATTTGGCATTAATGTTTAGAAATACAGTGTTTCAAATTAAAGTACTTCTATTCAGAGTAATCTGTAAAGAGAACCACGAGAAGAAGTAGCCTCAAACTTATAAGTACCCTAACCAGATCACAGTAAAGAGATTTTGACTATAAAATAAAAGTCAGCTAAGGCTAGCCAACAGGACCAGAGGGTGTGCCCTCATAGTACTTTCGGCTTTCAGTCTAATCTTTTTCACTCACTGTTTTGAGCAAATTTGTGTGTTTCTGCAATTTTAATATTGTTTCCCTGACGATGTCTCAGTGACTGAGCTGAAATCCACGAGTGATTAAATGTGTTGTTTATATTATTTATTTATTTATTTATTTAACACAAATTATTTATATGTGCTGTATTTATTTCATTAAACCTTAAAATGAGGTTCAAATCAACACGAGTCTAAATAGTTGAAGATATGGTAGTTATTGCAGTATGCAAGTGTTTGACCTCCTCCAATGAGTCGTCAAACTCCATGGGAAGTAATATTAATACTTTATACTCTAAGCTTACTGTGATTGTTAACCTGGCAATGTTTGGCAAAAACAAATGGCAGAAATGTAAAAAATAAATTGTGTTTTAACTATTAATAATTTTAGAAAGGATGACTATCAAATACTAATTTGAGAATGGAGGATGCACAATTGCAAATCGAAAACCAAATGAATAACCAAAAACAAACAATTTATGAAATGTGATTGGTTATAAGCAAATTATGGGACAATTCAAAGCGATACTGTATGTTACTTAATGTTATTTTCAAATTGTCACTCAACAATCCATATTGACAATGCAGACATATTGACTGCATGATATTGATAGATGTATCATTTACCTAACTATTGAAAATGACAAAGCACTATTATGTTAAGGAAAAAATCTCTCTTGTTACAAGTCAAAAAATATGCCTATATTTAATATTATTAAATCATCAGTGATCAACTTATTCCTGTTATATGTAGTATTTATTACATAAGTTTACAGTATGTTTCAAGAATATAATTGAGAAAAAACTTCCATGTTAAACCAAGCTAAAAATCTTTCTCTCTCTCTCTCTCTTTTTAAAATAGAAAATAAAGGAAAGAAAGATCTTCTTAAGTAGAGCAACCATATAATATTCAACAACAGAAATACACAACTAACCTCAAGTGTGAGAATTTCTGTTTGAAGCTGTTTTTGAAATTCTAGAAATTTTTCAATTGTAAGCTTCTTGTCCAAGTTCTCTCCAAAGAAAAATGTGGCTAGAGCACTACTGAAGCCCTTATAAATATTTCCTGTATTGATATGATCACGATGACGCATGCCAACACTAGTTTGATTCCTAATTATTGTTTGAACCTGAAAATAAATATAAAAACATAAAATTACATCTATGACTAAGACTTTATATTCATGCTGATTTTAAAGTTTAACGGAATTAAAACATTACTTTAATAGATATCATATCTGGAAACTTTTCCATGTTACTCCTCTAAATAAATTAATTTATATGGTTATTTTGCCTATTTTTCTTTAGGAATATTCCTTTTATGATGTCATTGGCATTTTACTCAATTTATAGGGCATTACTGATGTTTGATGTTTTAAAGACAGATACATGAAGAATATAAGGAAGGAATAATTTTGGATGGATGAGCATCCTGGCATTTGGCAAAAAGGTTTATATTACTGCTGAATTCTCATGGAAAGGCTTAGACGTTGGTTATACATTCTCACTAAATAGCTTAAGGAAATTACAATGTACAATAGAATATACATTAAAATAAATTTTAATACACTTCCAATATTTCGGCAACATCACGTTGCCATTATCACAGGAACTTAAATACAAGACACGTGCACGCAAGCACAACACACAGTAAATGAGGAATGAAGCAGGAAGCTATTCTTTCTCCTAAAAGTCCTGATGGTGCCCCCTAGCAGGCAATGTTGGTATTCTTGGCTGATTGGGCTGAAGGTCTTCTCATGTAGGTTTCCCAAATTTGGGGCAGTCTCATGCAACCAAATATTTGAGGTTTGGATTGTTTCTTAGGGCTGAGATTGATTCCATGAATAGCCTTTCATATTTGAAATTCTACAGTGTATTATCATGGCTTTCTTCCACCATATTCTATGGCAGGTATCCAGCGCATGGTCTGCAAGACCAGAGTGGCCGTATTGGTGAAACCGGATGTAGTCCTCGTGTTCTGAAATTCTGATATTAGCTGTCCTGCCTGTTTGGCCAAAGTAGGACAGCTTACAACTGCAAGGGACTTGGTATACACCAGGTAGGTCTGGGGGGGGGGGGGTCTTTAGTGGAGCAGATAAGGGATGCCAATTTTTTATAAGGTCTGTAACAAGAAGTTAAGTCATGTTGTTTTAGGATTTTTGTAATTTTTTCCGAGATGCCTTGGATATAGGGAATGGTGATATATTTAGAGTAATCCTTGTTGTGAAAGGGGGGGGGTTGTGGTTTATTGGTTTCAATATTTTTTGGATTTTTTTTGGGGGGGGGTAGCCATTGGCTAAGAAAGCGTTGCGAATGTGGTTTAGTTCTGTAGTTAGGGCATTGTCATTGGAAAAAATAAGTTTAGCTTTGTTGTGTAGTGCCTTAATGACTCCATATTGTTGTGAGGGGGGGAGGGGATTGTTGGTGAATGTATCTGCCTGTATGGGTGGGTTTTTTATAAACCGAGAAACCAAGGTTCCATCAGGATGGTGGGTGACTAGTGTGTCTAAGAAAGGAAGGCAGTTGTTTTTTTTTTCTTCTTCCAGGGTGAACTTGATTCTGGGGTGTTGGTTGTTTAAGTGTGTTAGGAAGGAGAGGAATGCATCAGAGCCATGTGGCCAAATAGTGAACACATCATCAACATAGCGAAGCCATATGGTTGGTTTTTGTGGCAGAGTTTAAGGCTTTCTCTTCAAAAGTCTGCATATAAAAGTTGGCCAAAAGTGGGGAGAGTGGAGAACCCATGGCTGTCCCCTCTATTTGTTTGTAGAATTTTCCTTGCCAAACAAAACAGCCTGAGTTCATTGTGACTGAAATAGGGCTGTGATATCGGGAGGAAATTTAGCTTGGATTAGCTCTAAGGATTCTTTGAGTGGGACATTTGTGAATAGGGAGGAGACATCAAAACTGACCATTACGTCAGTGTGTTTGAGTGTAAGGTTTTCTATGCTGGCTTTGAAGTGGGCTGAGTTTTTTGTGTGTGTGAAGGTGTGTTGCCAGTATAGTGAGTGTTTGAGGGCTTTGGCCAAATGTTTAGCTAGTTTGTATGTGGGGGGAATCAATGGCATCGACTATGAGACGTAATGGCACATTTTCTTTATGTATTTTTGGGAGTCCATATATACGGGAGGGGGGGGGGGGGGCAATGGAGTTAAACGATTTTAATTTGTTAGTGACTTCTACAGGCCAAGAAGTGACCTTCTTAAGGAGCCTGTGGAGTTTTCTAATTTGTGAGTTGGTGGGATTGTACTCGATAGGGAGGTAAGTAGCCCGATCTAACAATAGAGCATTCAGCTTACGTGTGTAATCCTTTTGGTTAAGTAATACAGTAGTGCTCCTTTATCTGCTTTGGTGATTATTATTTCCTTGTTTTTCTTTAATTCTTGCAGAGATTTAATTTCCTAATTGGGCATGTTGGTTTATGGTGGTTTTGCTTTGGTCAGAACACAAGCCACATCCAGTCTAATATCGTTGGCGACGTGGTTTATAAGGTGTCGTATCTCGCGTTCAATTTGAATCATAATGTCTTCAGCAGGTATTCTTGTGGGTGCAATAGTGCGCTCTATTGCACCCAGAAGAATACCTGCTGAAGACATTATGATACAAATTGAATGCGGAATATGACACCTTCCAAACGACATCGCCAACGATATTAGACTGGATGTGGCTTGTGTTCTGACCAAAGCAAAACTACCAAAAATCAACATGTCCAATAAGGAAATTAAATCTCTGCAAGAATTAAAGAAAAACAAGGAAATAATAATCACCAAAGTGGATAAAGGGAACGGCACTGTATTAATTAACCAAAAGGATTACACAAGTAAGCTGAATGCTCTATTGTTAGATCGGGCTACTTACCTCCCTATCGAGTACAATCCCACCAACTCACAAATTAGAAAACTCCACAGGCTCCTTAAGAAGGTCACTTCTTAGAATATAGAAGTCACTAATAAATTAAAACCGTTTCACTCCATACCCCCCCCCCCCCGTATATATGGGCTCCCAAAAATACATAAAGAAAATGTGCCATTATGTCCCATAGTGGATAGCATTGATTCCCCCACATACAAACTAGCTAAACATTGGGCCAAAGCATGCATGCACGCACGCACACGCGCACGCACACACACACGCACACACACACTATACTGGCAACACATCTTCCCACATAAAAAACTCAGCCCACTTCAAAGCCAGCATAGAAAACTTTACATTCAAACACACTGACGTAATGGTCAGTTTATGGAGACTTTTGAAGGGAAAGCCTTAAACTCTGCCTCACAAAAACCAACCATATGGCTTCGCTATGTTGATGATGTGTTCATTATTTGGCCACATGGCTCCAATGCACTCCTCTCCTTCCTAACACACTTAAACAACCAACACCCCAGAATCAAGTTCATCCTGGAAGAAGAAAAAAAAAAACAACTGCTTTCCTTTCTTAGACACACTAGTCACCCACCATCCTGATGGAACCTCGGTTTTCTCAGTTTATAGAAAACCCACCCATATAGGCAGATACATTCACCAACAATCCCCCCCCCCCCCCTCACAACAATATGGAGTCATTAAGACACTACACAACAAAGCTAAACTTATTTGTTCCAATGACAATACCTTAACCACAGAACTAAACCACATTCTCAACACTTTCTTGGTCAATGGCTACCCCCCAAAAAAATTCCAAAAAATATTGAAACCAATAAACCAGAACCCCCCCACCCCTTCACAACAAGGATTACTCTAAATATATCACCATTCCCTATATCCGAGGCACCTCGGAAAAAATTACAAAAATCCTAAAACAACATGATTTAACTTCTTGTTACAGACCTTATAAAAAATTGGCATCCCTTATCTGCTCCACTAAAGACCAACTCCACCCCCCCCCCAGACCTACCTGGTGTATACCAAGTCCCTTGCAGTTGTAAGCTGTCCTACTTTGGCCAAACAGGCAGGACAGCTAATATCAGAATTTCAGAACACGAGGACTACATCCGGTTTCACCAATACGGCCACTCTGGTCTTGCAGACCATGCGCTGGATACCTGCCATAGAATATGGTGAAAGAAAGCCATGATAATACACTGTAGAATTTCAAATATGAAAGGCTATTCATGGAATCAATCTCAGCCCTAAGAAACAATCCAAACCTCAACAAATTTGGTTGCATGAGACTGCCCCAAATTTGGGAAACCTACATGAGAAGACCTTCAGCCCAATCAGCCAAGAATACCAACATTGCCTGCTAGGGGGCACCATCAGGACTTTTAGGAGAAAGAATAGCTTCCTGCTTCGTTCCTCATTTACTGTGTGCTGTGCTTGCGTGCACGTGTTTGTATTTAAGTTCCTGTGATAATGGCAACGTGACGTTGGCGAAATATTGGAAATTTATTTTAATGTATATTCTATTGTACATTGTAATTTCCTTAAGCTATTTAGTAAGAATTACTGCTGAAGTATGACTGAAAGGAAGGAGGGGGGTCGGAAATGTGGAGATAGAGATGTTGGTAAGACAAAGGTATGTGAATTTAAAAATAAGGTTTCAAAGGTGGACTGTGAATACTTTGAGAAGAAGGTAAAAGATAGGGATTTTTGGGGAATATGGTGAAACAAGATTATGGTGGAAGTAACGAGGTATGAGCCATTTCGACTGTGTATCATCTTCGGAGCTCATGGGAAAAGTGGACTAGAAGGGGAAAAAAGTCCACTTTTATTTTATGTAACCATCAAAAATAGTTTTAATAATATTATTTCTTAATATTAATTTCTAGCACATGGCAACAGTTTTTAATTGTTGATAAATAACAGCCCACTGATTGTTATTTTCAGTTCAAAATACCTGTACTTTCATTTCATTAAAGTTAATTATTAGTGTGGTTATCATGTAATTTGTTGTTTTATAGTCAAGCCACAGCTACCTTTAAAGATTTCACATACTTTGTCTTACCCACAACTCTCCCACATCTCTATCTCCACATTTCCAACCCCCCCCCCCCTTTCTTTCAGTCATGACATCATAAAAGGAGTACTCCTAAAGAAAAATAGGCAAAATAGCCATAAAAATTAACATTACTTTAACGACTCCAATATTTCATCTCTATCACAGAGATATCAATCAGGATATAATATAAGAATTGCAATGCACACACAGAGCTAGTGGTAGCAATTAAACTGTAAGCTTACAGTCTTATGAGGAATGTCCTCATAAAATAAAATATTGGTTGCTACAAAGAGAGATTGAGTTGGTTTTTTAAGATCTGCTTCCAATTTAAAAAAAAAAAAAAAAAAAAGAATTCTATTTGATTCTATGCAGCATGTCTAAGGTATAGTCAGACTGATCATGATTGTGGCAGCAAATGTAATCCTTATGTTCTTCAAGACAAACCAGTATGTGTGTAATAAGAAAATTTGCAAGTACAAGAAAACTTTATATACACCTGGAAGTGAAGGTGAAGGGTAACTGTTGTTAAGGGAATAGAGAAGGGCAGTCAGCTTGATGTGGGATCTGAAAGCAATGCAGAGATTATATTTCTTTTAAGTTCCTGCTATTTTCTGAGGCATCTCAGATACAGAAAATGCTAACAGCATTACCATAATCTGTATTTTGAGTGAAATGGGATAGAGAAAAGACCAAGTATTTTGTTAATTATGTTAGAATTATAGCCTTTAGATACTGTGATGAATGTAGTAAATTCAGCCGTAAGTCTAGTAAGAACAGAGAATTGAAAGCTCTATAGCTTAACTAGAGTTTTTATATCATATTATTGGAGGAATTCTATTCTTGAGAGATGCTTGTGACATTAAATTAAGAATTATAAACATGTTAACACAAGAATATTTTAATGCTTGCCAAAGCATTAAAATATTATTCATTTCATTTCAGATTCAGATTCATTTCAGACTGAAACTAATGCTAGTTTCAGTCTGAAACTAGCAGACTATCCTCAGTGGCTTGATAGGAACAGTTTTAACAAGGTGGAATACAAATGTGGCTGCATCTAAACTTATCACCTCATCTAGAAGGGAATTTAATTTCTTCAGTTGCCTGTTGGTGGGTTCATGATTAAGTTCTTGGTATGTTGCCCAATCTCAAAGTAAAAGAGAAATTTTTCTTCTGTAGTTTGAAGAATCCATAATTACTGTCCTTTTTCTGGTCGCTCTTTAAGGAGTAGTGAAACACTCATCCTCTCAAAAGGACATGATTTTGCTATAGTCCCTAAAAAGATTCCTTATTTAGATTTCCTGGTTAACATCGAACAGAACCTTAGTCATCTCTCCAGTGAAAAGGCTAATTCTCTCTGCCTAGAAGTTACTTCTACGCCACTCAAAGCCAAGCTTTCTCCTTCCAACATATCTCTTTCTGAAAAGAAAGTGCTACATTCCTTAAGAAACAGCAATCACCTTGTTATCACTAAAGCATACAAAGGAAAAGTGATAGTAATCATGGATTCTTCAAACTACAGAAGAAAAATTTCTCTTTTACTTTGAGATCGCTCAACATACCAAGAACTTGATCATGAACCCACCAACAGGCAACTGAAAATATCAAATTCCCTTCTAGATGAGGTGATAAGTTTAGATGCAGACATGACAGAAAGGTTAAAAACACATTTTGCAAGACCTGCTAGATTTTATGGTCTACCTAAAATTCACAAGACAGACATTCCTCTCTGTCCTATATTTGACTGTACTGGTTCACCTACTTATCGCATAGCCAAATATTTAGCAAAATTATTGAAATCACATACAGGCAAATCACACTCTTTTTTTGAAAAACTCTTCGGATTTCTTAAATAAATTAAAAAATATCTCATTACAACCTACTGATCTTATGGTGAGCTTCGATGTAGAATCTCTATATACTAATGTACCTCTCACAGAGACTTTACAATTACTTGCTGAAATCTTCCCACAAGATATCGTAAAATTATTCGATTTTGTGATGCACTCTGAATATTTCTTATGTCAAAACAAATTCCACAACCAAGTGGAAGGAAAAGCCATGAGAAGTCCACTTTCACCTGCTTTAGCCAACTTTTATTTTGTAGATCTAGAAGACATCCTGTTTCATCTATATTCCCTCAACCAACCTTTTGGGTGAGATATATATAGATGACATCTTTTCAGTGTGGCCTCACAACAGAGATTCCTTACCTTCCTTTTTAGCCAAAATCAATTCCTTACATCCTTGTATTAAGTTTACCATGGAGATTGAAAAAGAAAACACGTTATCCTTTTTAGACATCCTCCTCATCCACTCATCTTCAGGTATTCCGACAACAACAGTCTACAGAAAACCCACTTTTACTGGACGTTACATTCTCAAACAATCTACCCATCAATCCTTATCAAAAAACAGGAATCATAAAATGTTTAATTCGATGACCTAGAACTAACTGCTCAACTCCCCACAAATTACAGAAAGAACTCTCAACGATCAAACATCGCGTGAAATTAAATGGCTTCTCTGAAAAAACTACGCAACATCTGTTCGATTCCTACAATCCAATCCAAAACAACAAAGAATTAATATGCTGAGTTACAATTCCATATATTTCCGGGATTTCAGAACCAATTTCAAGAATTCTGAAGAAATATGATTTAACAGCCACTTATATCCCTATTAACAAAATATCCACTTATTTCCCCTCTTCTAAAGATAAACGTTCAACTATGTCTGTCTCTGCCTGGTGTATATCAAGTTCCTTGTAACTACAATCTGTTGTACTTTGGACAAACCAGAAGCTCTATAGAAAAAAGAATACAAGAACATCAATCATACATTCTTCACAACAAATCCGATAAGTTTGGATTGGCGCAGCACGCGATAGAGACAAGCCACAACATTCTCTGGTCCAAGACTCGCCTTTTACACAGATGTCACTATAAATTTGAATGCCTATTCAAAGAGAGTGCTGAGGCCTTACTTCAACGCCCTAACTTGAATCAAAATGACTGTATATCCTTGTCAAAAATATGGAAAGTTTAATCCGGATAATGCACTAAAAAAAAAATTTTTTTTTAATTGAGACCTTTAATTCTTACATTAGTCTAATGTTATCTTTAATTGAATTTATAAATTATGATTGTTATATGAACTGTGAATTAATACCTATAATTTATTCGTCACTGATGAAATTTACCTCTCTTTAATGCTTAGCAATTTAACATCACGCGGCTCATTCTACTTTTGAATGATCAACTGTTTGTATTCCATCTTGTAAAAACTGTTCCTATCAAGCCATTGAGGATAGTCTATTAGTTTCAGACTGAAATATTTGGCAAACATTAAAATATTCTTGTGTTAACATGTTTATAATTTTTAATATTATTGAAGAGGATAGGGGGAAGAATGAAGAGGAAACTAGTGAATGCATATTGGCCTGTGTGAGTAGGTCTTCTATAAACTATGAAGGAAAGAGAAAGTTAGGAAGATACAGGATTCTAGAAAAGTGTCTTCAGAAGCTCAACTATTGTTATTTTCTTTCTATGGTGAACTGAATGCTAGGGTGTTGGCTGTTGAGATTGAGGAGGATAATGTTTGATGTGTCTGAGACATGTGGCCAAATTGCGAAAAAACCATCAAATAGCTAGATGGAAAGCTTAAGCAGCATCAAGAACAAGTTTTTCTCCCTCTCACCTTTCCTAGCTAATTTCATAGATATATCTTATATATACATATATACTATAATATATAAAATATACAAAATGTACAAACAGATATATATATATATATATATATATATATAAGCAGTATATCTGGTTGAAAAAGACAAGTCAAACCTGCATTAGAGTGAAATCTGCAAGGAAAGAGGAAGAGAGGTTAAACTAGAGATGAGCTGGAGGAGAAAGGAGTAGAAGAAGAAGAGCTCAAAAAGAGTGGAAAAAACTGGACACAAATGAAAAGAGAAACACAAAACAGAGTCAGATGGAGATCCATAGTCGAGATCCTATGTTCCCAATGGAGTGAAGCAGAATAAGTAAGTAAATGACCAATAAGAAAATAGGGAGTGGGATCATAAGCAGCATGTACATTATTATGGTTGATTACTTTTGTTAATTCAGTGAGGCAAGAATATTATATTTTTAAATAATTTTTTACTTTGTGAGTAAGTGTAGCCATAATCTAAAAACTTCAGAGCAGTGTTGTCTCTAAGGAAGACATTCATTTTTTGGTTGTATTCAACCAAAAAATGAATCTCTAAAATGAATCTCTATGCTTTTTATAATTTATGTAGAGATAAAAAAAAAATAGAGTTTATATTCCCATAGCTTGCAGTATTCAAAAATATTAAATTAATACTTGCAAAAAAACTACATAAAAAAAGTAAAATCAGCTTAATAAATCAATGAGTAGTTTCATACAACACTATTGTGTACCTCTTCAGATTGATACAGTAAACAGAGATATAAAGCGGTATTAACATAAAGATTTCTAAATAAGTCATTTTTTAAAAAAAAATCATTCCACATGTTCATAACTTATTTTAATGGTATTAACAACACCAAACAAACTATTTTATAAAAAAAATAAAAAAATAAATAAATAAAAGATGCCTACTAACTAGCTTATATTTCACTGACTTTTCAAATCAGCATCTTCAAAGCACAAAACAGCATGCTATAGTTTACGAGCAACAATGAGTAAGTGAAACAATTGAAATCATAATAGACAAAATATCTAAAGTCCTAATTTGGCACCCTCTAATGTTGTAAAAAAAAACAGCAGTATGACAGCTACGTAGGAGTCGAGCTTAAGATAACAGTCTCCCAAATTTTTGACAAATTAATGCAACCATACTTGTCCAGGTTAGGAGAATTCTTCATATTCTTCATAGCCATTGTTGACTCTAGCATATTAGTTTTCTTCCATCTAAATCCTGTATGAAGGAGTATCCAAAGCGTGGTCTGCCAGTCCTGCCTTGCCATAATAATGGCAGCGAATGCATTTTTTATGTTCTTCAAGGCAGATGCTAACAGAACTTCCTGTATGCCCATAGTAGGCCAAGTCACATTCACAAGGAACTTCATACACTCCAGAATAAGCTAGAGGCTGAAGTTTATCCTTAGGAGAGCAAATCAGAGTTGCTAATTTAATATGCGGTTTGAATGTGGTGCAAAAGCCATGTTTTATTAGTACGTTGGCTATCTTTTCTGATGTACGTCTGACATAGAGAATAGGAACAGTAATGTTTTGTTCCTGTGTATTAGATCACGGAAAAGTAATGGGGCTATGTAGTGTTTTATCTATTTTGTAGGAATTGCAGCCATTGGCCAAAAAAAGTATGGTGCAGATATTTAAGTTATGTGGAAAGAGCTGTATCATTCGAACAAATCGCTCTGGCTCTGTGCATAAGTGTTTTTAAAATACCATACTATATGGCTGGATGATGATGTGATTGTTTATGTAGATATTTTCCTGTGTGTGTGTGCGTGCGCGCACGTGCTTGTGTGTGGTGTGTGTTGGCTTTCTGTAAATGGAAAAAGATAGTGATTCATCTGAAAGGTAGGTGACTAACGTGTCAAGAAAAGGTAAACAGTTATTAGATTATTTTTCTACTGTGAAGTGAAGTGCAAATTCAGAAGAAGGCTAGTTCAGAAGCCTTAAGGTAGCAGTCCTACCACTAAACTATTCCATCGTCAGGCTAGTCCCCTGACATGGAGAACATAATTCTACTTGAAAGCTGACAGAAAAAGATAATCTGATTGAATCTATAGAAAACGACCCTGGAATGGAAAAGTTAAACAAAAATGGAAAACTACAAAATATAATACACATAGCAAACTGGAATGTAGGAGGATTAGCATATAAAGAAATAAATTTGGACCAACTATTAAATGAAAGAAATTTTAAAATAGCAGTAATCACTGAAACAAAAAAGAAATTAAAAGGAACTATGAGAACCAAAAATTTTAATGTGATGTACAGTGGAGTTGACAGCGACCAAAGAGCACAAGCAGGAGTCATAATTTGGATTCATAAGTCCCTTTCAAAACAGTTAAAACATTATAAATTATGGAATGAAAGAATAATAGAAGTTAGAATAAAAATAGATAGAGGCTATTTAACAATAATTGGTTTATATGCCCCAGAAGAAGGAAGAGAACAGGATAATATTGATTTTTATAATAAGCTACAAAACATACATAATAAAATAAATAAAAATGATAAGCTATATTATAAGCTATGACAACCTTTATCATTATAGTTGATAGACCAACTAATCTTCCTTGAGTCATTGCTGTTCGTAAATAATTTTTAATCAGTTTAAGCTTAGAAAAACTTCTTTTGCACTTGCTACGCTAACAGGAATTGTTAGAATTGTTTTCACTGTTTATGTGTTTTTTTCCCCCAGTATTACTTTAATAATTATAAAAAAGTTGTCATTACAAGAGCAGATGAGCATAATGCCACAGTAGTTATGAATACTAGTGAGTACCAACAAGAAATAAACATCTTACTTAGATATCCTGTTGAAAAAGGGGATCAATTTTGCTCTTTTTCAGCCTTCATAAAAATAATTACACACTCAGAAATATATTATACTCTTAAGAAATACCTTATCAAATTCTTCATAATCCACATTCCCATCTCCATTTAAGTCAAACATCCGAAAAGCTATTTCAAAATGCCTTTTTGATGCTGCAAAAAAAAATAATTGTTTAGAAAAAAAATATTAGATTTAAATCAGTAAATAAAAAATATATTAATCAACACTTTACACACTGTCCCAAGACTAATCATGTGAGGCTTACTTCAGTCTTGCTAATTTGTTCATACCTTTCCTGAATTTAAGAAGCATTAGTATGACCAAACCTAAATGTGCAATGCATTCCATTAGTAACTATCCTCCATAAAAAAAAAAAAAAATCTATTCCTTATACTCTTGATTAATGTCCAGTAATTCCCTTCTCCATTCACCTAATACCACCACAACATATCCTCCATTTCTCTATCATGGGATGAAAGATCTAAAGGTCTCTATCTATTCCACATGATCTTTTCATGAATAAGTGTCTGGGTCAATTTCCTCTTTTTTTTTTTTTTTCCTTCTCCTAAATCAAACCATTCAAATTACAATTCGTTATATATGATTTATGGAGCCAACGACTGTTTGAGATAAAAACTTTAATTTTTTTTTTTCTTGTATAATGAGACCTGTGGAATATCTGTAACTATAGAATTACATGATACAATTAATTGTAGCAAGTGATTAATTGTCACTTTTTTTGACTCAATTTTTAATTGTAGCAAGTGATTAACTGTAATAAAATTAATTTTTATACAGATATTTTGTCTTCTGTATCATAAGGCACCATCAGTGTGAAGCAGTGGTGGCTGGTGAAAATTTTAAGTGGGGGCGCAGCATATAAAAAAAAAAAAAAACTTTTTTTTCCTAATCAGTAACGAATTTATTAATAAATAAATTTACATGTTAAAAAATTGCTTTATTAAAAATATTTCATCCTCACCATGAACAAACACCAATAATAAAAGTTTCGTATCAATAGACAAGCGCAAACGAATATCGGCGTTAGATCGCAGCGTATTTGTTTCGTGTAATGATAATTGAAAAAAAATATAATTCTTTTCATATTTTCAACAGTGACACTCGTCATAATTCAGCCTTGTATCTATAATAAATAAATAAATATGTTATTTTAACAAAATAAAAAAGATTTACAAAACATAGTTCACCACGCACACACACACCAGTAATAAACGTTTCATATCTCACAGAAATAACGCACGCAATAATAAGATACACTGCCCAGACGGCAGTGTATCTAATGATGTAACGTGCAATGACAAACGCAAACGAATATTGCCGTTAGATCGCAGTGCATTTGTTTTGTGTAACGATAATTGAAAATATATAATTCTTTTCATTATTTTCAACAGTGACACTCATAATTCAGCCTTGTATCTATAATAAATAAATAATTATATGTTTTTTTAACAAAATAAAATAAGATTTACAAAAAATAGTTCACCATGCACACGCACCAATAATAAATGTTTCATATCTCACAGAAATAACGCGTGCAATAATAAGATACACTGCCCAGACAGCAGTATATCTAATGACGTAACATGCAATGACAATGCGCTTGTCATTGCACTGGATGTGGGCAAACGAATATCGGCGTTAGATCGCAGTGCATTTGTTTCATAATCTAAAGCATTAATAGAACAATTCCAATTACAACTATTCAATTAATGTTGAAATATAAGCTGTAACCTTTAACATGTTGTATTGCATTTATATAATGTTGTAAGCATTGTTATTATTTATAAACGCAAACAAAATTTATTTTTTTCATTTTTTCCTTGGGGGTGCTGCAGTGTCGCAGTGCTTATGTACGGGCTGCCACTGGTGTGAACAGCAATAAGGAATGTGAATAAAGATGCAGTAGAGTGCATGTATTAAATTGGAATCCCTCTATATATATACAGTCATGTGTTCCTAGGTTAAAACTATTGGGCTGAAAATAAAAATTAAAACAGATGAATTAAAAAAACAAACAAACTTCAGATTATAAATTTAATTTAGTTGAGAATGACAATTTTCCCCCACTTAAGGAATGATAAGGCAATCATTAACATTGAGATTAGGTCGATGAAGTATGTTCATGTTTATAAATGGAAATATATGTAACAGCCTGATGTTTTCTCATTGGATCCCATGGCTAGTGTTTTCAATCCCAAGTTATGCCTGGACGGATTTGCGGTTTGATAAACCAGATGTTGCCCTGATGTCCAGAGATATTTTATTGACAGATCTTCCTCTTTATCCATAGTAAGATAAGTTGCACGAACATGGTATTTTGTATATGGCATGTAACATCAATGGTGAGAGTTTGTATATTAGAGAAGGCAGCAGGTTATGAATTCGGTTGATGGGTTTATAGGTAGTGATGAGTTCATATTTTTTCATAATTTTTGCTACCAATTCAGAGATGCCTTTAGTATATGGTATAGGAGTCCTCTGGACTTCTTCTTGACTAGGTTGCAGTATAGGAGAACTGTTAATTATTTTCAAATTATTCTTGGATTATAATCATTTCATAGGATTGTTTGTTCGAGAGTTTCCAGTTCTTGTTTAAGAGAGGAACAAATTAGAGGAACAAATCTTGTATGCTCTAGATATCATATTTTTGAGATTGATGTGTACTGAGGTATTGTGGATATATAGCAACTTGTAAAAGTTGGATTTTGGTAGACAGAAGTGAAAATGGATCCATCTTGTTTATGTTGGATGTGCACATCTAAAAAGGAAATTACTTTTGATGATTCTTTTTCTAGTGTGAACTTAATACAAAGATGTAAGGTGTTGATTTTTTGTAGAAATATATGGAGTTCTGGTTCAAACTGCAAAGACATCATCAATGTACTGCAGCCAAATTGTTGGTTTTGGGTCGAGAGAGAAAATTCTTTCCTTCAGTTCAAGATTGGCTAGGTTAAGTGATAGCATTGAGCCCACTGCAGTTCCTTCCACTTGCATGTATATTTTATCTTTTAATCATGTAAATTTGAAAAAGTCAAGTATGATTGATGGAAATTTTTGGGCTAGAAATTCTACTGTCTCTTTGTGAGGGATACTTGAGAAGTTAGAGAGAGAGACAATGTCAAAGCTTATCAACATGATTATATATCTGTCAGTTTTATGTCTTATTTGTGAAAGAAATTTTTTTATTGAAGAAGCTGAGTGGCCAATGAGGAGGTGAAGAAGATTAGACAGAAATTGGAGATTTTATGAGTGGGACTGCCTATAGAATCCACAACAGGTCTAAGTGAACAGTTATTTTTATGTACTTTCAGTAAGCCATATATTCTAGAGGTCTTGCATGTAAGATGAAGCATTTTTATATAATAAATTAATTTTTACTGTACATATGTGGTTCTATAATTAAAAATTTAATGAACAAATTCCTGATAAGTATCCTCAGGGATGTACAGGATATTATGATAGTATTATAAGAAAAAGTCACATCATTACTAACTTCCAATCAACTATTTTAATTTGATCTGTTATCTGTCAAGACTCCAACATTATCATATCTTATATTTCTGTCTCCTGGCAAGATCTATGCAAGTATACTTGAGAAACAGTTGAGAAGAATTGTGGAAGAAAAGCTTGGTGAAGAACAAGCTGGATTCAGGCCAAATAGAGGCTGTCAGGATCAGATCTTCACTTTACGACAAATAGTCGAGAAAGCATGGGAATATAACAAAGATCTGTATTTAAGTTTTGTCGATCTGGAAAAGGCATATGACAAGGTGCCAAGAGAGAGAAGCTATTCAATACGCTGCAGTTATATGGTGTCAATGGGGCATTATATCAAGCAATACTTAGTCTTTATTTGAGTTGTAAGTCAGCAGTTAGAATTGAAGGAAGTACAGGAAGATGGTTTAATGTTAAATCTGGTGTCAGACAAGGATGTACATTATCCCCTCTGTTATTCATTATCTATATGGATCACATTATGAAGGAAAGTGGTATTAAACATGATATCAAAATTGGAGATGTTAATGTCAGCTCTTTGCTTTATGCGGATGATGTTATACTTCTAAATAAATTCGCTACAAGTCTGCAAGATTCTCTGACTAAATTGAATAGCTGTTGTAATAGATATGGTATGAAGGTCAGCAATAAAAAGACAAAGACAATGAAAATAGGCAGAATTGTTGAAAATGTCAGCTGTGTTGTGAATGGAGAACCTGTGGAACAAGTAAAACATTTCAGCTATTTAGGCACGATTTTTACTGAAGATGGTAAATTAAATATAGAAATAGACAACCGAATCAGCAAAGGTAGTATGGTGGGAAGTCAATTGAATAAATTCATATGGAATAAGAGAGAAATTAGTCGGAACACTAAATTAACTGTATACAAGACAGTGTTCAAACCAGTTTTAACTTATGGATCTGAGAGCTGGGTCAGAAGTAAAACACTTGACCAAAGACTAGAGACCACAGATATGAGAGTCCTGAGAAAGATTATAGGCGTGAACAGATGGCATCAATGGCAGTATCATATTAAAAATGAGGATATTAGGAAAGAACTTGACATTGTCAGCATCCAGGAATGCGTTAGCAGAGCTAATCTCAGGTAGTATGGTCACTTAAACAGAATGGGCAAAGAAAGATTAGCAAACAAGCGTTCTCTGCCAGGTTGACAGCAAAACAACCCAGAGGAAGACCAAGATATAGGTGGATTGATACGGTACAAAGTGCTTTAGACGATAGAAATATAAGATCTGATAATGTTGGAGTGTTGACAAGTAACAGACTGATTTGGAGGAAAATTGTAGATAGGAAATTAATAATGATGTAATTTTTTTCATGTAGTACTATCATATCCTGTACACCCCTTGAGGGTACATGGCAGGAATTTGACGATGATGATGATGATATTTCTGTCTTTTAAAGCACTTTTTACTGTATCAATCCACCCACATCTTGGTCTTCCTCTGGATCCGTTTTCAGCCAACATGGCAAAAGACACTTGTTTTGCTAATCTTTCTTCTCCCATTCTCTTTAAGTAACCATACCACCTGAGATATTAGCTATTAGCTCTGCTAACACATTCCTGAATGTTAACAATGGCAAATTCTTTCATAATATTCTCATTTTTAATATGATATTGCCATCGATGCCATCTGTTCACTTCAAATTTTTCTCAGAACTCTCACATCTGTGGTCTTCAGTCTTTGATCAAGTGTTTTATTTCTAACCCAGCTCTCAGATCCACAAGTTTGAACACTGTCTTTTACAGTATATAGCTAATTTAGTTTTTACTAATCTCTTTTTTATTCCATATAAATTTATTCAGCTGACTACCAACCATACCAGCTTTACTAACTGTGAGTGAGCAAGAGATATATGAAGAAATTATCAAACTTGATGTTAATAAGGCTGTGGGACTTGATGATATATCACCACATATTTTGAAGGAATTATGTCAAGGAGTTGACATATATGTTTAATATGAGTCTTACATTGGGTCAAGTTCCAAAGGAGCAGAAGGAAGAAAAGATTATACTGCTTCATATAGAAGGTGATAACTCAAGCATCAAAATATAGGTCAAACTTTGTGTCAGGCATAGTGGTTAAAATGTTGGAGAAGCTGGTGAGAAACAGGATTCAGAATTGGATTGACAACAGTGTATTATCTTTGATGGACAGCACGGATTTGTTAAAGGGAGGTCATATTTTACTAGTCTACTTACTTATAAGGTGACAATGGTATTGGACAAGGGAGATGGATACACAGTGGTATACTTAGATTTTGCAAAGGCTTTTTGTAGATTCCAGCATGATAAAAGTTGATAGTTAAACTAGTGGAGGGGATTGGATATTAGACTAGCGCACCGGATTGGAGATTGGCTATCTGATAGATGTCAGCAAGTCATGTATGGGGAAGCAATATTCCGGAAGAGGAAAATCACTAGTGGTGTGCATTAGAGGTCTATTTTAGGGCCATTGCTGTTTAACCAGTATGTTAATGATATTGGGGAAGATTTGAATGAAGATATTCTGTTGTTTGCAGAAGATGCAAAGTTGGGATGAGGAGTAAAGTAGATGTTTTGGCCATACAAGGACCTGAATAGGCTGAGTGACTGGAGTGGGCACAGGAGTAAGGATGCCAGCTCACGTTGCAAAATGTAAATTTTTAAAATTTGAAAAATGAAGATAGGATGCAGAATTTACTCATCATCAATTTCCTGATATATATCCACAAGAGGTGTTCAGGTTGCTATGATAGCACTACATGATTAAATTTACATTATTATTAACCTCCTATCAACAATTTTCTGCCAAATCAGTCTATTACTTGTGAGCACTCCAATATTGTCATATCTAACATGTGCTTCTAATGCACTACTGACAGAATCAATCCACCCTGGCACCAAACCTGTTCTTCTAACCTTTCCTCACCCATTCTGTTTAAGTGACTATATCACTTTAGAATAGTTCTGCTGACAAATTCTTGAATTGCTAACGATGTCAAGTTCCTTTCTAACATCATCTTTTTTTTATTATAATTCTGCCATTGATGCCATTTGATTCATTCCTCTAATTTTTCTCAGAACCTACATATCTGTGGCCTCTAGTCTTTGATCAAGTGCTTTATTTCTGACCAAACTCTCAGATCCATAATTTAAAACTGGTTTGAACACTGTCTTGTATACTGCTAGTTTGGTGTTTTGGGCAATTTCTCTCTTATTCCATAAAAATTTATCCAGCTGGCTACCCACCAGCTTTGCTTATTCTGTTGTCTATTTCCAGATTTAACTTGCCATCTTCACTAAAAATTGTGCCTAAATATTTGAAATATTTTACTTGTTCGATAGGCTCTCTATTCGGAATGAAATTCATATATATGCTCAATGTTTCTGTCTATTTTTCATAGTTTTGGTCTTTTTATTGCAGATTTTCATGTCAAATTTACAGCTGTTATTCAATTTAGTTTGAGAATCCTGGAGACTCGCACTACATGTTTAGGAGTACAACATTATCTGCATAAAGCAAAGAGCTAAGTTTAACATCTCCAATTCTTTCACTGTACAAGGGTGGTGCAAAAATCGATGTATCCACCTATTGACCAATAACTATCTCAAGAGTAGTGGTGAAGATTTTAGAAAAGTTGGTTAGGGAAAGCTAGCATTTGGAAATTGGGTAAGAAAGAATGGCTACTTTGCAATGAACAGAACAGGTTTTACAAAGGTAAGGTCATGTTTTAGCAACTTGCTCACATTCTTTAATAATGTTAACATTGAACTATACAAGGGGGAATGGATAAACTATGATATCCTTTCTTTTAGGCTTGCACGGTGATCCGAATGCATTTTTGGAAATTATGGAGACAACTACCGTGTTTGAATATTTTTTTTTATTTTTATTTATTTTTTTTTAATTATTATTATTTTTTTTTTTCACCAGAGGTCAGGCCAACAATTGTGGTAGCGGTTAGTCAGTGTCTTTAACGAACCAGTATGATTGTAGTATAGCTTGTTTCTTGTGTATATTTGTATGCTCCAGAAGATGACCTTGACATAAAGGTCGAAACGTCGAATTGTAAAATTTTAGTAATATTAAACTAAAGTTTTTATTCAAACACGGTAGTTGTCTCCATAATTTCCAAAAAAGATAAACTATGATACTTTTAGATTTTGCTAAGGCTTTTGACACAATATAGCATGTAAGACTGTTGCATAAATTGGAGAATATGGGATTGCATTATAAAATATTGGCATGGATAGGATGGCTAACTGACAGATATTAAAAAGTGGTATATGGAGGATGTTAATCTGCAAAATTTAAAGTAGCTAGTAGTGTACCACAAGGGTCAGTACTTGGTCCACAGTCATTCAATTTGTACATTAATGACATTGGTAAGGATTTGACAGGCAACATGTAGCTATTTGCTGATAATTATTATTATTATTATTAAGAGCAACTCCAAGGAGTCCTTAGACGCATCGAGGGAGGCCCTAAACATCATGTCAAGAACAACTATTGAACATCCACACAGTATCTATCATACTTTGCCTTGAACTCGTTCATAGTCATGGCACCCACAACAGACTCTGGCAGCTTATTCCACTCATTTACCACTCTTCAAGTAAAAAACCTAGCTCTAACACCCTTGCTAACCACACTCTTGCCCAGTTTCCATCGATGGCCCCTAGTCCTCCCACCACCAGTCCTGTTCTCAAAAATATCCTCTGAATTAATCTTATAGAAACCTTTCAGTAATTTGAATGTCTCAATCATATCACCCCTTTTCCGCCTATCAACCAATTTCTGCAACCCACAAATCTTCAACCTGTTCTCATAAGGTTCATTCTATAGACCTGCTATCATCTTAGTCACTTGCCTCTGGATCCTCTCCACCTCCTCCCCATCAAGAAGAAAGCCTGCCGCCCAAATCTGGGCACAAGATGGGGTCTTATCAAGGCTTGATACCGAGGAACAATAACTTGCTTGTCTCTCCTCATCAAAGTATTCTTCAGTAACCAAGTGATTTGATGAGCTGATTTAGCCACTTTTGCAATGTGCCCCATAAACTTCAACTCCCTATCCACCAACACTCCCAAAGTCCTGGCCTCGTCAATCTCCTGGAGTACAGTTCCAGCAATGTGGTATACTGCTGCTAATCTTTTCACCCTAAAATGAATAACCTTACATTTTGCCACATTAAATTGACATCCATTCTCCTTAGCCCAGTCCTCCAATCTATCCAAATCATTCTGCAAAATTTTGACATCATGTGCATTCACTATTGCTCTACCCAACTTTGCATCATCAGCAAACAAATGAACACTTCCTCTCAGATCCTTTCCTATATCGTTAATGAACATATTAAATAGTAGTGGTCCAAGAACAGAATCCTGTGGCATACCACTAGTCACAAGCCGTCTTTTGGACTCTACTCCTGAATAAATTACTCTCTGATATTTCTCCATCAACCACCCTCCTATCCATCTCACCAACCCTACATCCATCCCCATATGCTGCAGTTTACTGATTAGAATTCCATGTGGTATCCCCTGTCAAAGGCCTTAGCAAGGTCCAGCGGTATCACTGTAAATCCATTACCCTTATCCAGTTCAGCCATCACTATGTTATAAAACATGAGCAAGTTACTGAGGCATGATCTACCCTTCACAAAACCATCTATCCATTCCTTTATTTTTCTCTTGACCACTTTCTCCAAGACCTTGACAACGACTCCTGATATGCTGATCGGTCGGTAATTTGCAACAGCAGTTTTGGAACCTCCTTTATGCAGTGGAACTATTTTCCCCTCTTTCCACCCCCTCGGGACTAACCCAGACCTGAGACTCAAACAAAATGGTCAAGGGCACTGACAATTCTTTAGTCGCTTCATGTAAGACCTGAGCTGGTATACTATCCAATCCTACAGATGTATTCCTTCACCTCCACTTCATTCACCACAATTTCCGTATATTCCTTCATTCCTGCAATATCACCACCTGGATGATATACTCTTGCAAAGTGCTCACTCAGTAATTCCCCTATACAAACTGATTCAGTTACCTCCCTACCATCGGCATTCCTTAAAATCATCCACCGTATACAATTTTTCTTTTACTTGCAGCATATTGAAAAAACTGTTCGGGATTCTCTTTAGCTTGCATGGCTAATTTCCTTTCATAATCTGCTTTTGCTTTTCTTACCACACTCGTTACCCTTCTGGCCTGTGCTTTATACCGTTCATGTGTCTGCAGGTCACCTTTCTCCTTAAATTCCCTCCATAGTTGTTTCTTTTTTTGCAGCTCAAGCTTAATGGTGTTATTCATCCATTTAACCTCTACTTGATTTACTATTCGGACTCTAGGTATACAGTCAGCCATTACCTCCAGCAAACACTCCTTAACCTCCCATGCACTATCAACATCCAGCCCTTGCAGTTTTATATGCCATGGCACTGAACCAAGCAATCTCCTAAGCTTGTCATACTTACCAACCCAGTAATTCCACATGTACCCTGTCTTAATTGAAATTTCCACACATTTAGCCACCTCCCAGGTCAAGCTTATGATCACTCTCACCAATTGGTGGCAACGTGGTCATATTCATTACTGTCAAATTCTCAGATGCAATTACTAGGTCAAGCACTCTTGAACCCCTAGTATATTCCATTGCACGCTGTCTCAGATAGTTATCCCTTAATAACTGCATAAAATCCAATTCCTTCCTCCCATGTGTCCTCTCCTCCTTCCAATCAATGTTACCATAGTTGAAATCCCCTATAATAATTACCCTCCTTCCACTCATTGCATCTATTTGCTTATGCATACTATCTCCACCATCTATTCCATCACCTGGTCTATAGCAGCACCCAACTGTATGTTTTGTTCTGTTAGTCTCAATCTCACACCAAATAGCCTCAAATGTGCTCTTTTCACTATCCTGCAGTTCAACTTCTATTCTCCTTGGCTGCAGCAGTTCAACAGCTATCATCAATAACACTCCTCCCCCCATTTTTTTCTCTCTGTCCTTCCTGAACACACTATACCCTTCACATTTTATCCCACTAGCTATATCATCTTCTTTAATTAAAAAAATATCATCTTCTGTCAACCCTGTTTCACTAATACCAATAACCTGTGGCCAGAAAGAATTTTTGACCAAGACCAAAATTCTTCCTTCTTGTTCCTAATACTCCTGGCATTAGTATACATGAAATGCAGAAGCCCATTAGTCCCACCCCTATCTTGATGCCTTATACTAACTATCCCATTCTCATTTGTTGTCCTTCGTACTAGCTCATGCATATTATACACATTCTTGCACTCAACTGCCTCACTGATGTCTGCATATCCACTTTCACTTCATTCAGCAACACCTTTTCCACTCTCCGCACACCAAATCCATTCAAATGAAACCATCCATCTTGTATAAATCCTTTCACCCATCAAACTCACTCCACACGTCCACAAACTCCACACCACTCCTCCTGCATAACCTGGTTATGTTCATGTCCACAAACAACACAGTTACTGCAGCAGCTTTATGACACAGTGCATTGCCTTGCTAAAAGAGACAATGATCAGTTATGTAGAAATACCTTCGTGAGTTGGGGTTATGCACTCTGGTAGGAGATGTTCACCAGAATGTTCAGATACCTCTTGGAGTTCAATGTTCATGGCACCACAAGCAGAAAGTCTCCTAGGCCAAACCAGGAAAAACATGAGCATACCATCTCATCATCATTTCCAAATGTCACAGTTCCGAAGGGCTTCTGACCTAATGTCCAATCCTCACCTTCTCGTGGTGCACCCTGTTGGGTATCTACCTGGATACTGAACGAACAAGGATGGGCTAGCAATTTGGGATTTAGCCGACCAAATTATATCCTTATTGGCTTAAACCAATATAGAAAATGATGGTACAACATGACAAAATTTCACGTCACCTGGTTAAACAAGGCCCCCGTTGTTTTCGCCAGGGAACCAGGGTGAACAGAGAAAAGTCAGCTACTGGAACAAATCTGAAAGCACACCTCAACTCAATATCACCAAAGTTAAAGATCGGTACTATCAATCAACATAAGAAGCCTGAATGGCAAAGAAATGGAGCTAGCTGAGGAATTAGATAAGTAAAAGATCGATATAATAGGGGTGACTGAAACAAAAAAGACAAAAACTGGTGATATCTTTCTGAACAATAAATACAAAATGTTATATTCAGGAAATGACAATCAAGGAAAAGAAGGAGAAGTCATAGTATTCAACACAAAATACGAGGCTAATCTTCTTGAATGGCAGGCAGTCTCAAGTAGAGTGATGTGAGCAAATGCTGACAATGCCTCTTTGATAGGTGGTACGAAAGAAGACAACTTCGAGGCTCACTGGTTTGAAGGTGGGGCACAAATTATACCTGCGAAGGGGCCTTGCTATTTGTACAGATGTTCCTTTAAGGAATGGTATGATGATCCTTTTAACATCAGATCAGAATGGGTAATTGGACAATGAGACTTATTTGAGCCTATGGTCCCACAGAAAGTTTATACTAAGGTAGAAGTGCAGGAATTTTTTGATGCTTTAGGAAAAGCAACTGACACAATGAAAAAGGAAAAGTTGGTCCTTGTTGGGGATCTAAATAGAAGAGTAGGAAATGATTGTCAGACATACAAAAATATTTTCGGAAAATTTGGAGAAAAGAACAAAGCCAATAAAAATGGCAAATACCTGTTGGATTTCTGCTCAGGACATGGACTGGTTATTACTAACACCATGTTCCAACATAAAAATGTACACAAGTTCACATGGAGAGAAGAGGCAAGAAATAAGAAAAGTCTCACTGACTATATTATTGTCGATAGTGATGTTTTCTCCCTGGTGCAGGACACCAGAGTGTACAGAGGAATTGGAAGCGATCACTATTTAGTCTTCAGCAGGATAAAATTGAATTTGTATTGATAACATGTAAGAAAGTTTTAAAGCAAATAAAAGTCGAGCAGCTCACAGATGTTAACTGCAGACTAAAATACACAAAGATTATTGAAGAAAAAATGAAAGAGCTTGAGAAAAGGAACGAAACCTCGGAGATTCAGTGGCAAGCCTTGAAGAAAACCCTGACTGATTCAGCCAGAGAGGCATGTGGTAAAGTTGTCTGCAAGGATAGAAAAAGTAGAACTACATGGTGGACACAGGAAGTTAAAGAGGCAGTGAAGGAAAAGAAGAACATATCAAAAGTTCCTGGCAAACAAGTCTGCTTTTGCTCTTAGCGAATACAGAGACAAATGTAAGAAAGCTAAACACTGTGTAAAACTAGCTAAACAAAAGTCATGGGAGGACTTTGGCAAGATAATAGAAAATAAATATCAAGAAGCTGGTAAGATATTCTGGGGGTTGTTGAAGAAGCTTAGAAATGGAGGAAAGAGTGCTGTAAAAGTAGTTAGAGATGATAAAGGTTACATGAAAACAGGAGAAAAAGATATCCTTGAAGTATGGAGTAATAACTTGGAAAATTGCTAAATGAAACAAGCAGTTATAGCACAGTGGTAAAAAACACTCAACAGGCATACAGTCAGGAATACATATCCCTACCTGAAGTAGAAAAAGCCATCAAAGGCTTGAAATGTGGAAAGTCAGCAGGAGTAGATGATATTCGACCAGAAATGCTGAAATATGGTGGTATAAAAGTCTTACAGTGGCTGCACTGCATAGTTCAGAAAGCCTGGACACAGGGACGAATTCCCGATGATTGGAGTAGAGCTCTAATAGTACCCATATATAAAAAGGGAAATAAAACTGAATGTTAGAATTACAGAGGTATTTTCCTACTGAGTGTTCCTGGCAAGATCTATGCAAGCATACTGGAGAAACAGTTGAGAAGAATTGTGGAAGAAAAGCCTGGTGAAGAACAAGCTGGATTCAGGCCAAATAGAGGCTGTCAGGATCAGATCGTCACTTTACGACAAATAGTTGAGAAAGCATGGGAATATAACAAAGATCTGTATTTAAATTTTGTCGATCTGGAAAAGGCATATGACAAGGTGCCAAGAGAGAAGCTATTCAATACGCTACAGTTATATGGTATCAATGGGACATTATATCAAGCAATACTTAGTCTGTATTTGAGTTGTAAGTCGGCAGTTAGAATTGAAGGAAGTACAGGAAGATGGTTTAATCCCCTCTGTTATTCATTATCTATATGGATCACATTATGAAGGAAAGTGGTATTAAACATGATATCAGAATTGGAGATGTTAATGTCAGCTCTTTGCTTTATGCAGACGATGTTATACTTCTAAATAAATCTGCTACAAATTTGCACGAGTCCCTGACCAAATTGAATAACTGTTGTAATAGATATGGTATGAAGGTCAGCATTAAAAAGACAAAGACAATGAAAATAGGTAGAATTGTGAAAATATCAATTGTGTTATGAACGGGAAATCTGTGGAACAAGTAAAACATTTCAGCTACTTAGGCACGATTTTTACTGAAGATGATAAATTAAATATGGAATAAGAGAGAAATTAGTCAGAACCTTATATTAGCTGTATACAAGACAGTGTTCAAACCAGTTTTAACTTATGGATCTGAGAGCTGGGTCAGAAGTAAAACACTTGACCAACGACTAGAGACCACAGATATGAAAGTCCTGAGAAAGATTATAGGCGTGAACAGATGGCATCAATGGCAAATCATATTAAAAGCGAGGATATTAGGAAAGAACTTGACATTGTCGGCATCCAGGAATGCATAGCAGAGCTAATCTTAGGTGGTATGGTCACTAAAACAGAATGGGCAAAGAAAGATTAGCAAAACAAGTGTTCTCTGCCAGGTTGGCAGGAAAACGACCCAGAGGAAGACCAAGATTTTCCTATCTACAATTTTCCTCCTGATTTGGAGGAAAATTGTAGATAGGAAGTTAGTAATGATGTAATTTTTTCATGTAGTACTATTATATCCTATACACCTCTTGAGGGTACACGTCAGGAATTTGATGATGATGATGATGACTGTTGTAATTCTTCCGAAGTGTCCTTCCATATGGCAAAAATGTCATCCACATATCTGAACCAAAGGTTAGGCCTGGGTGTAATGTTGTCAAAGATACGTTGTTCGAAGTGCTCCATGAAGTAGTTGGCAATAGCAGGAGATATTGGATTACCCATTGCTCTTTCCTTCAATTTGTTGGTATAACTTCTGGGGTATAACCCTAGAAGTAGATGTAAATAAGCAGTTAGCCTTTCAAGACCACTTAATTTTTCGCCAACCAGATGGTAACCTATAATTCACAGTCTACAGGAAAAAGACTCATTCAGGTCAATACATCTATGCTGAATCACATCACCATTCCAGTCAAAAGGCAGGTACCATAAAAACATTAGTTCATAGATCCCACTCCTTTGTTCTTCAGAAGAACTATTACAAAAAGAATTACAATATATTAATTCCTCCTTCATATCCAATGGCTATACGAATTCCTTCATAAAAAGAGCTTTAAGCAGTTGTGCGCCAGCATCCTGTTCAAATACAGAAGAACCTACGCGTATACTTATCCCCTATGTACAAGGCATTAGCGAACGCATAGCTAAAGTGTTAAAACAACTAAATATTTGTGTAGCCTTTCGACCCATCAGAAAAATCTCCACATTCCTCATGTCTCCAAAGGACAAGTTCCCACATCTCAGCTATCCAGGTGTCTACCAGATTCCCTGCTCTTGTGGGTTAACATATTTCGGACAAACAGGAAGATCTGCTCTGATCCGGTTAGAAGAACACATGTCATATATCCAGTATCTTGAACCTGAACAGCACCAGACATAGAGTTCAGTAGAAGAAGACAAAGGTCATTCACAAAAGTTTGTTCCTAATGGAATGGCTTTACAAAGAAACATGTGAAACATTACTTCACTCCCCTAACCTAAACAGATTCGATGGTCTACGTCTTTCCACCTTGTGGGAGATAGTATTCTATAAATCAGCAAATCTTTCCTAAAATGTAATTGTATACACATATATATATATATTTATATATATTAAAAATAAAAATAAAAATTTTTTTAAATAAATTTAGGAAATTTAACCTTAGCTACTTAGGTGGCACTTTGTGAATATATCAGTTATTGTTTAATTAGCCTTTGAACCTGTACTGATGATGCCTGTAATACTTAGGCGAAAATTCTACAAATAAAGAATAATTTACGTGAGTTAATTCCGTTTTTATAATAGTAAGTAATATGTCTACTCATGGTATTTCCTTACTAAAACTTATTCAACATGTTGGCCAAAGAATGGCAGTTTTTACATATTATCTTTTGTATCACCCTACAGTCATGTTCGGTGAGTGTGGTGCATTGTCCACTCTGGGTAGCTCTTAGAATTGACTCCCTGCACTTCCATCTCAGTATGGTATCACTGATTATTGACCTGGGATGGCCCAATTTGTCAAAAATTTGCTGAACAGATAGGCTGCAACATGGCATCCAATCACAATGCCTCTTTCAAACTTTGTTAGTTCTCTTCTTGCAGCTATTTTACCCAGACATAGTTGTGCTGACTTGGGAGTATCATATTCCTCCAATTTATACTGGCTACAAACACGTGACTTGTTACATGTCATGATCCTTGCTCATGGTTAGAGGCAAAATTAAAGAAACATGATGGCCCAATTTGTCAAAAATTTTATGCTATATATATAACAGGTTGTTTAACAGAATTTAAAACAGCCAAATTCAATTTATATAAAATAATGTGCAAAATATGGAATGTTTCTTTAATTTTGTCTCAAACTATTGTTTTTCTTCCTCAACATATTTTATGCTATTTCTATTCCAACCGCCTGCTAACAATTACCAGTCTCTCTGACAAGAAGAAGTTGTTTATTTCACTCTCTCATCTATCAAAGTAACAGCATTTAAGTTTTGGACAGGAATGACAAAGAAATGCCTCTTCTGATTTTTATCTATACATCTCAAAACAGATGAGTTTCCTCCTCGACTACAATATCTTCGACATATCTACAAGAAGACTCGCTATTGGAGTCTTTGATTTCCTTAACTAATTTTTGCTTAATGACATCAGAAATTAACACAATTGCTTCACATTTCACTACTATTCTACTAATGGGCCTAAGAAGTAATTGCCCGAAAATTCAATAATAGTAAACAACAGTCAACTGTTTGTTGAATTTTGCTTTATAATAGGCTGTATTAAAAAGGCACTTTAGGTGTTCAAACATTTTATAATCCAATATATCTTTTTTTTTTCTTTTTTTTTGGGGGGGGGAGAGCAGCTAGAGATACATTTCCTGGACAATTTCTCTGATGAACTTTTTTTTTAAGAAACTTTCATAGTTTCTACATTTGGCTTCTGGCCAAGTCTATGTCATAGCATTTTTTTGTGAAAATCAAACTAAAGTCTTGAAAACCTTGTTCGTAGCACAACCACTTCAATTTCTTCAGCCATTTGTCTTGAAAGCATTTTTTGATTGTTTTTAATCGACAACACAACAGAACTCAATTTTTCTTCAGTGTTTTTAATATTTTCTAATTACTTGCCTTCACAAAACTAAAAGATGCTGTCTGCATTTCATTTGTGGTCAATAATGAAGGGTGAATTTATATAAATTATCTATAAAAAGAATTCAAGAGGAAAGGCAAATAATAGTTTGTGAAAACAACAGAAAATAGTCAATACTAGTAACCAAGCCAGACAATAATATGATATAATGTAAATAGCGATCTGGTTTCCAGATCATCTTTGCAAGATAACTGTATTTTTTAAATAACACTACTAAAAAGCCTTTTCATCATGTATGTTCAAGTATATAATTACACTAAGCTAATTCATGTGAATTGTGAAAATAAGCTTATGCAAATACTATTACATATCTACTAAGATAAAGAGCCAAAAGGCTTCAGTTCAGCAATGCAAATTAATATAAGTTAAGTGGATATTAAATTCAGCATTATTTCAAAGCCAAATGTAGAAACTATGAAAGTTTCATATAAAAAAAAAAGTTGATCAGAGAGCTTACGGGAATACACTCACCAGCATTCACAAGTTGCCCTAGCGTGGACCACTCAGAAGACATGAGAGCTTGCTCAAGCGTCCATATATTCACCTTCTATTGGTCCATTTTGATAAGATTTCACTGGCCTGACAGCTGTTTCGAACTGGTTGGTTCTCCTCAGAGATCAGGCAGAAACCTTAAGAGAGCAAAAACTCTCAATAAGTATTGAGGAGTTTGAAATGTTGGAGAGGTGCATTTTTCTTAAGTGGATGGTGCATAAAAGTATTTAGTAAGATAAAAAGCCAAAAGGCTTCAATTCAGCAATGCAAATTTATATAAGTGGATATTAAATCCAGCATTATTTCAAAGCTGAATGTAGAAACTATGAAAGTTTTGTAAAAAAATATATAAACTCATGGGGTTAAATGCATATCTACTTAGGAATTAAAGAGGGGTGTTGAAAGAATTACAGTTGGCAGTGAAATAAATGATATTTGATCTTGTTAAATTACTTTTTTATTAGTATCTCTAATTTTTATAAGAATGGTGATGACTTACAAGTTCTGTAAAATAAATGTTATTTTAGAATACTTGACTATTTATTTCAAAATTAATCTGTGGACAAAGAGGAGGCTTTACTTTATAACAGATGGTGAGAGATAAATAATGTTACCTGTTGTCACAGATTGGAATTACTTCATATTTGAGAAACATTAGCAAGGTATCTTTGTGAGTATCTTCATGCAAGTATACACTACAAAGGAATTAATTCATCATCATCAATTTCCTGACATGTACCCTCAAGGGGTGTACAGGATATGATAATACTACATGAAAAATTTACATCATTACTAACTTCCTATCTACAATTTTCCTCCAAATCAGTCTATTACTTGTCAAGACTCCAATATTATCATTATCAGATCTTATATTTCTATCGTCTAAGGCACATTGTACCGTGTCAATCTGCCTATATCTTGGTCTTCCTCTGGGTCGTTTTCCTGCCAACCTGGCAGAGAACACTTGTTTTGCTAATCTTTCCTCGCCCATTCTGTTTAAGTGACCATACCACCTGAGATTAGCTCTGCTAATGCACTAATTTAATAAGTTAATTACACACTGGTTGAAAATAAAACTTTTTAATGACATTCATTGGAGGCCACTCATGATCAAATAACTTGATAAAGAATGCAGTGATGTTTTAAATGAAAAAAATTGTAAAATATGAAAAAAAAATAAGGCAATATATTTTGAATACATTCAGAATGAGGCTGAAAATTTATTTGCCACTTGTCTCTGATAACTTGCCTGCAGTGAGTGGATTTCTGGAGCTCTAAGTGTGAGTGATGTTAGGCAACATCAACAAGTTAAGCAAATACTAGAGAGACTAAAAGTTAAGTGATGAAGAGACCAGATGTTAATAAGGCTGTGGGAACAAGATCTATCACCATATATTTTCAGAGAATGTGCTTGGCTGTACTATTGGCCTGGTTGTTTCATGAGTCTTTCAATGGAAGAGTTCCCTAAGGAAGAGAGAAGGCAAAGTATTGCCACTGCACAAACATGGTTCTAGAACAGAAATTTTCAATTATAGACAGGTCCATATATTAACTTGTAATTAATGTATTGAAGAGATTAGTTCAGAATAGAATACAGGATTGGATAAATGGAGATATAGTTCTCTGTACAGTTAATGTGCATTAGGTCGTAATTGAGTAATCAATTTGCATTTTATTGGTTGGATATGTTGATTGGATATGTTGGAAAGAAACATTCATATTTGTGATATTCTTGGATATGCCATTGGTTGGTTACCTTTCTTTTCTGGAACACTCTCACTCCATAATTGCTGTTACTGTTAAGAGAATGAATCTCAATTCATCTAACTAATCTATTATCCATT